>NC_073241.2:21822500-22136250 GCF_029281585.2 Gorilla gorilla gorilla
CAATCCATTCCATTCTACTAGGGTAGGTTCCATTCCATTCCATTCCATTCCATTCCATTCCGTTCCGTTCCATTCCATTCCATTCCATTCCAGTCCATTGCCATCCATTCCATTCTACTCGGGTTGATTCCATTCCATTCCATTCCATTCCATACCATTCCATTCCATTCCATTACATTCCATTCCAATCCATTCCATTCTACTCGGGTTGAATCCATTCCATTCCATTCCATTCCATTCCATTCCATTCCATTCCATTCCATACCATTCCTTTCCATTCCATTCCATTCCATTCCATTCCATTCCATTCCATTCCATTCCATTCCATTCCATTTGATTCCATTGCATTCCATTCCATTCGATTCCATTCCATTCCATTCCATTCCATTCCATTCCATTCCATTCCATTCCATTCCATTCCATTCCATTACGTTCTACTCGTTTTGATTTCATTCCATTCCATTCCATTCCATTCCATTCCATTCCATTCGATTCCATTCCATTCCATTCCATTCCATTCCATTCCATTCCATTCCATTCCAATCCATTCCAATCTACTCGGGTTGATTCCATTCCATTCCATTCCATTCCATTCCATTCCATTCCATTCGATTCCATTCCATTCCATTCCATTCCATTCCATTCCATTCCATTCCATTCCATTCCATTCCAATCCATTCCATTCTACTCGGGTTGATTCCATTCCATTCCATTCCATTCCATTCCATTCCATTCCATTCCATTCCATTCCATTCCATTCCATTTGATTCCATTCCATTCGATTCCAATCCATTTCATTCCATTAAATTCCATTCCATTCCACTCCATTCCATTCCATTCCTTTCCATTCCATTCCATTCCATTCCATTCCATTCCGTTCTACTCGGGTTGACTCCATTCCATTCCATTCCATTCCATTCCATTCCATTCCATTCCATTCCAATCCATTCCATTCTACTAGGGTAGGTTCCATTCCATTCCATTCCATTCCATTCCATTCCATTCCATTCCGTTCCGTTCCGTTCCATTCCATTCCATTCCATTCCAGTCCATTGCAATCCATTCCATTCTTCTCGGGTTGATTCCATTCCATTCCATTCCATACCATACCATTCCATTCCATTCCATTACATTCCATTCCAATCCATTCCATTCTACTCGGGTTGATTCCATTCCATTCCATTCCGTTCCATTCGATTCCATTCCATTCCATTCCATTCCATTCCATTCCATTCCATTCCATTCCGTTACGTTCTACTCGTTTTGATTTCATTCCATTCCATTCCATTCCATTCCATTCCATTCCATTCCATTCGATTCCATTCCATTCCATTCCATTCCATTCCATTCCATTCCATTCCAATCCATTCCAATCTACTCGGGTTGATTCCATTCCATTCCATTCCATTCCATTCCATTCCATACCATTCCATTCCATTCCATTCCATTCCATTCCATTCCATTCCATTCCATACCATTCCTTTCCATTCCATTCCATTCCATTCCATTCCATTCCATTCCATTCCATTTGATTCCATTGCATTCCATTCCATTCGATTCCATTCCATTCCATTACATTCCATTATATTCCATTCCTTTCCATTCCATTCCATTCCATTCCATTCCATTCCATTCCATTCCATTCCATTCCTTTCTACTCGGGTTGATTCCATTCTATTCCATTCCATTCCATTCGATTCCATTCGATTCCATTCCATTCCATTCCATTAAATTCCATTCCATTCCATTCCATTCCATTCCATTCCATTCCATTCCATTCCATTCCAGTCCATTCCAATCCATTCCATTCTACTCGGGTTGATTCCATTCCAATCCATTCCATTCCATTCCATTCCATTCCATTCCATTCCATTCCATTCCATTCCATTCCATTCCATTCCAATCCATTCCATTCTACTCGGGTTGATTCCATTCCATTCCATTCCATTCCATTCCATTCCATTCCATTCCATTCCATTCCATTCCATTCCATTCCATTCCATTCCATTCCATTCTACTCGGGTTGATTCCATTCTGTTCCATTCCATTCCATTCCATTCCTTTCCATTCCATTCAATTCCATTCGATTCCAATACATTCCATTCAGTTAAATTCCATTCCATTCCATTCCATTCCATTCCATTCCATTCCATTCCATTCCATTCCATTCCATTCCGTTCTACTCGGGTTGATTCCATTCCATTCCATTCCATTCCATTCCATTCCATTCCATTCCATTCCATTCCATTCCATTCCATTCCATTCCATTCCATTCCATTTGATTCCATTCGATTCGATTCCATTCCATTCCATTCCATTCCATTCCATTCTACTCGGGTAGATTCCATTCCATTCCATTCCATTCCATTCCATTCCATTCCATTCCATTCCATTCCATTCCATTCCATTCCGTTCTACTCGGGTTGATTCCATTCTATTCCATTCCATTCCATTCGATTCCATTAGATTCCATTCGATTCCATTCCATTCCATTCCATTCCATTAAATTCCATTCCATTCCATTCCATTCCATTCCATTCCATTCCATTCCATTTGATTCCATTCCATTCCATTCGATTCCATTCCATTCCATTCCATTCCAATCCATTCCATTCTGCTCAGGTTGATTCCAGTCCATTCCATTCCACTCCATTCCATTCCATTCCATTCCATTCCATTCCATTCCATTCCATTTCAATCCATTCCATTCTACTCAGGTTGATTCCATTCCATTCCTTTCCATTCCATTCTATTCCATTCCATTCCATTCCATTCCATTCCATTCCATTCCATTCAATTCCATTCCATTCCATTCCATTCCATTCCGTTCCATTCCATTCCATTCCATTAAATTTTACTCCATTCCATTCCATTCCATTCCATTCCATTAAATTCCATTCCATTCCATTCCATTCCGTTCCATTCCATTACGTTCTACTCGGGTTGATTTCATTCCATTCCATTCCATTCCATTCCATTCCATTCCATTCCATTCCATTCGATTCCATCCCATTCCAATCCATTCCGTTCTACTCGGGTTGATTCCATTCCATTCCATTCCATTCCATTCCAATTCAATCCACTCCATTCTTCTCGGGTTGATTCCATTCCATTCCATTCCATTCCATTCCATTCCATTCCATTCCATTCCATTCCGTTCTACTCGGGTTGATTCCATTCTATTCCATTCCAGTCCATTCCAATCCATTCCATTCTACTCGGGTTGATTCCATTCCATTCCATTCCATTCCATTCCATTCCATTGCATTCAATTACATTCCATTCCAATCCATTCCTTTCCATTCCATTCGATTCCATTCCATTCCAATCCATTCCATTCTACTCGGGTAGATTCCATTCCATTCCATTCCATTCCATTCCATTCCATTCCATTCCATTCCATTCCATTCCATTCTGTTCCGTTCCATTCCATTCGATTCCATTCCATTCCAATCCAATCCATTCCATTCTACTCGGGTTGATTTCATTCCATTCCATTCCATTCCTTTCCTTTCTACTCGGGTTGACTCCATTGAGTTCCGTTCCGTTCTGTTCCGACCCGTCCCGTCCCGTCCCATCCCGTCACGTCCCGTCCCGTCCCGTGCCATTGTACTCGGGTTGATTCCATTCCATTCCGTTCCGTTCCTTTCCGTTCCGTTCCATTCCGTTCCACACAGGTTGATTCAATTCCATTCTATTCTATTCCATTCCATTCCATTCCATTCCATTCCATTCGGGTTGATTCCATGCCGTTCCGTTCCGTTCCATTCCGTCCCACCCCGACCCGTCCCGTACCGTCCCGTCCCGTCCCATCCCGTTCCGATCTGCTCGGGTTGATTCCGTTCCATTCCGTTCCATTCCTTTCCGTTCCGTTCCATTCCGTTGCACGCGGGTTGATGCAATTCCATTCTATTACGTTGAATTCCATTCCATTCCATTCCATTGCATTCTACTCGGATTGATTCCATTCCATTCCATTCCATTCCAGTCCATTCCAATCCATTCCATTCTACTCAGGTTGATTCCATTCCATTCCTTTCCATTCCATTCCATTCCATTCCATTCCATTCCATTCCATTCCATTAAATTTTATTCCATTCCATTCCATTCCATTCCTTTCCTTTCCATTCCATTCCATTCCATTCCATTACGTTCTACTCGGGTTGATTTCATTCCATTCCATTCCATTCCATTCCATTCCATTCCATTCCATTCCATTCCAATCCATTCCGTTCTACTCGGGTTGATTCCATTCCATTCCATTCCGTTCCATTCGATTCCATTCCATTCCATTTCAATCCATTCCATTCTACTCGGGTTGATTCCATTCCATTCCATTCCATTCTACTCGGGTTGATTCCATTCCATTCCATTCCATTCCATTCCATTCCATTCCATTCCATTCCATTCGATTCCATTACATTCCATTCCATTCCAGTCCATTCCATTCCATTCCATTCGGGTTGATTCCATGCCGTTCCGTTCCGTTCCATTCCGTCCCACCCCGACCCGTCCCGTACCGTCCTGTCCCGTCCCATCCCGTTCCGATCTGCTCGGGTTGATTCCGTTCCATTCCGTTCCGTTCCTTTCCGTTCCTTTCCATTCTGTTCCACGCGGTTTGATGCAATTCCATTCTATTACATTGAATTCCATTCCATTCCATTCTACTCGGATTGATTCCGTTCCATTCCATTTCATTCCAGTCCATTCCAATCCATTCCATTCTACTCAGGTTGATTCCATTGCATTCCTTTCCATTCCATTCCATTCCATTCCATTCCATTCCATTCCATTCCATTAGATTCCATTCCATTCCATTCCATTCCATTCCATTCCATTCCATTAAATATTATTCCATTCCATTCCATTCCATTCCTTTCCTTTCCATTCCATTCCATTCCATTCCATTACGTTCTACTCGGGTTGATTTCATTCCATTCCATTCCATTCCATTCGATTCCTTCCCATTCCATTTCAATCCATTCCATTCTACTCGGGTTGACTCCATTCCATTCCATTCCATTCTTCTCGGGTTGATTCCATTCCATTCCATTCCATTCCATTCCATTCAATTCCATTCCATTCCATTCGATTCCATTCCATTCCATTCCATTCCATTCCATTCCATTCCACTCCATTCCATTCCATTCCATTCCATTCCATTCCATTCCATTCCATTCCATTCCATTCCATTCCATTCCATTCCTTTCCATTCCGTTCTACTCGGGTTGATTCCATTCTATTCCATTCCATTCCATTTAATTCCATTCCATTTCATTTGATTCCATTCGATTCCAATCCATTCCATTCGATTAAATTCCATTCCATTCCGTTCCATTCCATTCCATTCCATTCCATTCCATTCCATTCCATTCCATTCCATTCCATTACGTTCTACTCGTTTTGATTTCATTCCATTCCATTCCATTCCATTCCATTCCATTCCATTCGATTCCATTCCATTCCATTCCATTCCATTCCATTCCATTCCATTCCATTCCATTCCATTCCATTCCATTCCATTCCAATCCATTCCAATCTACTCGGGTTGATTCCATTCCATTCCATTCCATTCCATTCCATTCCATTCCATTCGATTCCATTCCATTCCATTCCATTCCATTCCATTCCATTCCATTCCATTCCATTCCAATCCATTCCATTCTACTCGGGTTGATTCCATTCCATTCCATTCCATTCCATTCCATTCCATTCCATTCCATTCCATTCCATTCCATTTGATTCCATTCCATTCGATTCCAATCCATTTCATTCCATTAAATTCCATTCCATTCCACTCCATTCCATTCCATTCCTTTCCATTCCATTCCATTCCATTCCATTCCATTCCGTTCTACTCGGGTTGACTCCATTCCATTCCATTCCATTCCATTCCATTCCATTCCATTCCATTCCAATCCATTCCATTCTACTAGGGTAGGTTCCATTCCATTCCATTCCATTCCATTCCATTCCATTCCATTCCGTTCCGTTCCGTTCCATTCCATTCCATTCCATTCCAGTCCATTGCCATCCATTCCATTCTTCTCGGGTTGATTCCATTCCATTCCATTCCATACCATACCATTCCATTCCATTCCATTACATTCCATTCCAATCCATTCCATTCTACTCGGGTTGATTCCATTCCATTCCATTCCGTTCCATTCGATTCCATTCCATTCCATTCCATTCCATTCCATTCCATTCCATTCCGTTACGTTCTACTCGTTTTGATTTCATTCCATTCCATTCCATTCCATTCCATTCCATTCCATTCCATTCGATTCCATTCCATTCCATTCCATTCCATTCCATTCCATTCCATTCCAATCCATTCCAATCTACTCGGGTTGATTCCATTCCATTCCATTCCATTCCATTCCATTCCATACCATTCCATTCCATTCCATTCCATTCCATTCCATTCCATTCCATTCCATACCATTCCTTTCCATTCCATTCCATTCCATTCCATTCCATTCCATTCCATTCCATTCCATTTGATTCCATTGCATTCCATTCCATTCGATTCCATTCCATTCCATTACATTCCATTATATTCCATTCCTTTCCATTCCATTCCATTCCATTCCATTCCATTCCATTCCTTTCTACTCGGGTTGATTCCATTCTATTCCATTCCATTCCATTCGATTCCATTCGATTCCATTCCATTCCATTCCATTAAATTCCATTCCATTCCATTCCATTCCATTCCATTCCATTCCATTCCATTCCAGTCCATTCCAATCCATTCCATTCTACTCGGGTTGATTCCATTCCAATCCATTCCATTCCATTCCATTCCATTCCATTCCATTCCATTCCATTCCATTCCATTCCATTCCAATCCATTCCATTCTACTCGGGTTGATTCCATTCCATTCCATTCCATTCCATTCCATTCCATTCCATTCCATTCCATTCCATTCCATTCCATTCCATTCCATTCCATTCCATTCCATTCTACTCGGGTTGATTCCATTCTGTTCCATTCCATTCCATTCCATTCCTTTCCATTCCATTCAATTCCATTCGATTCCAATACATTCCATTCAGTTAAATTCCATTCCATTCCATTCCATTCCATTCCATTCCATTCCATTCCATTCCATTCCATTCCGTTCTACTCGGGTTGATTCCATTCCATTCCATTCCATTCCATTCCATTCCATTCCATTCCATTCCATTCCATTCCATTCCATTCCATTTGATTCCATTCGATTCGATTCCATTCCATTCCATTCCATTCCATTCCATTCTACTCGGGTAGATTCCATTCCATTCCATTCCATTCCATTCCATTCCATTCCATTCCATTCCATTCCATTCCATTCCATTCCGTTCTACTCGGGTTGATTCCATTCTATTCCATTCCATTCCATTCGATTCCATTAGATTCCATTCGATTCCATTCCATTCCATTCCATTCCATTAAATTCCATTCCATTCCATTCCATTCCATTCCATTCCATTCCATTTGATTCCATTCCATTCCATTCGATTCCATTCCATTCCATTCCATTCCAATCCATTCCATTCTACTCAGGTTGATTCCAGTCCATTCCATTCCACTCCATTCCATTCCATTCCATTCCATTCCATTCCATTCCATTCCATTCCATTTCAATCCATTCCATTCTACTCAGGTTGATTCCATTCCATTCCTTTCCATTCCATTCTATTCCATTCCATTCCATTCCATTCCATTCCATTCCATTCCATTCAATTCCATTCCATTCCATTCCATTCCATTCCGTTCCATTCCATTCCATTCCATTAAATTTTACTCCATTCCATTCCATTCCATTCCATTCCATTATATTCCATTCCATTCCATTCCATTCCGTTCCATTCCATTACGTTCTACTCGGGTTGATTTCATTCCATTCCATTCCATTCCATTCCATTCCATTCCATTCCATTCCATTCGATTCCATCCCATTCCAATCCATTCCGTTCTACTCGGGTTGATTCCATTCCATTCCATTCCATTCCATTCCAATTC
Organism: Gorilla gorilla gorilla; assembly: GCF_029281585.2. Classification (NCBI taxonomy): domain Eukaryota; kingdom Metazoa; phylum Chordata; class Mammalia; order Primates; family Hominidae; genus Gorilla; species Gorilla gorilla. The sequence continues at coordinate 21,830,512 of NC_073241.2, forward strand.
AATCCACTCCATTCTTCTCGGGTTGATTCCATTCCATTCCATTCCATTCCATTCCATTCCATTCCATTCCATTCCATTCCGTTCTACTCGGGTTGATTCCATTCTATTCCATTCCAGTCCATTCCAATCCATTCCATTCTACTCGGGTTGATTCCATTCCATTCCATTCCATTCCATTCCATTCCATTGCATTCAATTACATTCCATTCCAATCCATTCCTTTCCATTCCATTCGATTCCATTCCATTCCAATCCATTCCATTCTACTCGGGTAGATTCCATTCCATTCCATTCCATTCCATTCCATTCCATTCCATTCCATTCCATTCTGTTCCGTTCCATTCCATTCGATTCCATTCCATTCCAATCCAATCCATTCCATTCTACTCGGGTTGATTTCATTCCATTCCATTCCATTCCTTTCCTTTCTACTCGGGTTGACTCCATTGAGTTCCGTTCCGTTCTGTTCCGACCCGTCCCGTCCCGTCCCATCCCGTCACGTCCCGTCCCGTCCCGTGCCATTGTACTCGGGTTGATTCCATTCCATTCCGTTCCGTTCCTTTCCGTTCCGTTCCATTCCGTTCCACACAGGTTGATTCAATTCCATTCTATTCTATTCCATTCCATTCCATTCCATTCCATTCCATTCGGGTTGATTCCATGCCGTTCCGTTCCGTTCCATTCCGTCCCACCCCGACCCGTCCCGTACCGTCCCGTCCCGTCCCATCCCGTTCCGATCTGCTCGGGTTGATTCCGTTCCATTCCGTTCCATTCCTTTCCGTTCCGTTCCATTCCGTTGCACGCGGGTTGATGCAATTCCATTCTATTACGTTGAATTCCATTCCATTCCATTCCATTGCATTCTACTCGGATTGATTCCATTCCATTCCATTCCATTCCAGTCCATTCCAATCCATTCCATTCTACTCAGGTTGATTCCATTCCATTCCTTTCCATTCCATTCCATTCCATTCCATTCCATTCCATTCCATTCCATTAAATTTTATTCCATTCCATTCCATTCCATTCCTTTCCTTTCCATTCCATTCCATTCCATTCCATTACGTTCTACTCGGGTTGATTTCATTCCATTCCATTCCATTCCATTCCATTCCATTCCATTCCATTCCATTCCAATCCATTCCGTTCTACTCGGGTTGATTCCATTCCATTCCATTCCGTTCCATTCGATTCCATTCCATTCCATTTCAATCCATTCCATTCTACTCGGGTTGATTCCATTCCATTCCATTCCATTCTACTCGGGTTGATTCCATTCCATTCCATTCCATTCCATTCCATTCCATTCCATTCCATTCCATTCGATTCCATTACATTCCATTCCATTCCAGTCCATTCCATTCCATTCCATTCGGGTTGATTCCATGCCGTTCCGTTCCGTTCCATTCCGTCCCACCCCGACCCGTCCCGTACCGTCCTGTCCCGTCCCATCCCGTTCCGATCTGCTCGGGTTGATTCCGTTCCATTCCGTTCCGTTCCTTTCCGTTCCGTTCCATTCTGTTCCACGCGGGTTGATGCAATTCCATTCTATTACATTGAATTCCATTCCATTCCATTCTACTCGGATTGATTCCGTTCCATTCCATTTCATTCCAGTCCATTCCAATCCATTCCATTCTACTCAGGTTGATTCCATTGCATTCCTTTCCATTCCATTCCATTCCATTCCATTCCATTCCATTCCATTCCATTAGATTCCATTCCATTCCATTCCATTCCATTCCATTCCATTCCATTAAATATTATTCCATTCCATTCCATTCCATTCCTTTCCTTTCCATTCCATTCCATTCCATTCCATTACGTTCTACTCGGGTTGATTTCATTCCATTCCATTCCATTCCATTCCATTCCATTCCATTCCATTCCATTCCATTCCATTCCAATCCATTCCGTTCTACTCGGGTTGATTCCATTCCATTCCATTCCATTCCATTCGATTCCTTCCCATTCCATTTCAATCCATTCCATTCTACTCGGGTTGATTCCATTCCATTCCATTCCATTCTTCTCGGGTTGATTCCATTCCATTCCATTCCATTCCATTCCATTCCATTCCATTCCATTCCATTCGATTCCATTCCATTCCATTCCATTCCATTCCATTCCATTCCACTCCATTCCATTCCATTCCATTCCATTCCATTCCATTCCATTCCATTCCATTCCATTCCTTTCCATTCCGTTCTACTCGGGTTGATTCCATTCTATTCCATTCCATTCCATTTAATTCCATTCCATTTCATTTGATTCCATTCGATTCCAATCCATTCCATTCGATTAAATTCCATTCCATTCCGTTCCATTCCATTCCGTTCCATTCCATTCCATTCCATTCCGTTCTACTCGGGTTGATTCCATTCCATTCCATTCCATTCCATTCCATTCCATTCCATTCCATTCCTTTCCATTCCATTCCATTCCAATCCATTCCATTCTACTCGGGTAGATTCCATTCCATTCCATTCCATTCCATTCCATTCCATTCCATTCCGTTCCATTCCATTCGATTCCATTCCATTCCAATCCAATCCATTCCATTCTACTCGGGTTCATTTCATTCCATTCCATTCCATTCCGTTCCTTTCTACTCGGGTTGACTCCATTGAGTTCCGTTCCGTTCTGTTCCGTCCGGTCCCGTCCCGTCCCATCCCGTCCCGTCCCGTCCCGTCCCGTGCCGTTGTACTCGGGTTGATTCCATTCCATTCCGTTCCGTTCCTTTCCGTTCCGTTCCATTCCGTTCCACACGGGTTGACTCAATTCCATTCTATTCTATTCTATTCCATTCCATTCCATTCCATTCCATTCCATTCCATTCCACTCGGGTTGATTCCATGTCGTTCCGTTCCGTTCCATTCCGTCCCACCCCGACCCGTCCCATACCGTCCCGTCCCGTCCCATCCCGTTCCGATCTGCTCGGGTTGATTCCGTTGAATTCCGTTCCGTTCCTTTCTGTTCCGTTCCATTCCGTTCCACGCGGGATGATGCAATTCCATTCTATTTCATTGAATTCCATTCCATTCCATTCCATTCCATTCTACTCGGATTGATTCCTTTCCATTCAATTCCATTCCAGTCCATTCCAATCCATTCCATTCTACTCAGGTTGATTCCATTCCATTAATTTCCATTCCATTCCATTCCATTCCATTCCATTCCATTCCATTCCATTCGATTCCATTCCATTCCATTCCATTCCATTCCATTCCATTCCATTATTCCATTCCAGTCCATTCCACTCCATTCTACTCGGGTTGATTCCTTTCCATTCCACTCCATTCGATTCTATTCCATTCCATTACATTACATTACATTGCATTCCAATCCATTCTATTCTACTCGGGTTGATTCCATTCCATTCCATTCCATTCCATTCCATTCCATTCCATTCCATTCCATTCCATTCCATTCCATTCCATTCCATTCCATTCCATTCCATTCCATTCTATTCCATTCCATTCCATTCCATTCTCCTTGGGTTGATTCTTTTCTGTTCCATTCCATCCCGTCCCATCCCATCCCGTCCCGTCCCGCCCCGTCCCATCCCGTTCCTTTCTACTCGGGTTGATTCCATTCCACTCCGTTCCTTTCTATTGCGTTCCGTTCCGTTCCGTTTCGTTCTGTTCCATTTCCTTCCATTCTACTCGGGTTCATTCAGTTTCCTTCTGTTCCATTGCATTCCACACCGTTCCGTTTTGCTATGTTCCGCGTCGATCTACTCGGGTTGATTCTATTCCATTCCATTCCATTTCATTCCATTCCATTCCATTCCATTCCATTCCATTCCGTTCTACTCGGGTTGATTCCATGCCGTTCCTTTCCGTTCCGTTCGGTTCCGTCCGGTCCCATCCCGACCCGTCCCATCCCGTCCCACCCCAACCAATCCCGTCCTGTTTCTTTCCGTTCCGTTCTACTCGGGTTGGTTCCATTCCGTTCCGTTCCGTTCCGTTCCTTTCCGTTCCGTGCCTTTCCATTCGTTCCGTTCCACTCCGGTTGATTCAATTCCATTCTATTACATTCCATTACATTCCGTTGCATTCCAGTACGTTCTGCGTGGTTCTACTCGGGTTGATTCAATTCCATTCTCTTCCATTGAATTCCATTCCATTCCATTCCATTCCTTTCCATTCCATTCCATTCCATTCCGTTCCATTCCTTTCCACTCAGGTTGATTCAATTCCATTCTATTCCATTCCATTCCATTCCGTTCCATTCCATTCCGTTCCGTTCTGTTGCGTTCTACTCGGGTTGATTCAATTCAATTCTATTCCATTTCTTACCATTCCATTCCATTCCATTCCATTGAATTGTACTCCGGCTTATTCCATTCCACTCCATTCCATTCCGTTCTACTTGAATTGATTCCATTCCTTTCCATTCCATTCCATTCCAATCCATTCCATTCCGTTCTACTTGAATTGATTCCATTCCTTTCCATTCCATTCCATTCCAATCCATTCCATTCCATTCCATTCCATTCCATTCCATTCCATTCCATTCCATTCCATTCCACTCCATTCCACTCCATTCCATTCCATTTTACTCGGGTTGATTCCATTCCATTCCATTCCATTCCATTCCATTCCATTCCGTTCCATTCCAGTGCATTCTCCTCGGGTTCATTCCATTCCATTCCATTCCAATCCATTCCAATCCATTCCATTCTACTCGGGTTGATTCCATTCCATTCCATTCCATTCCATTCCACTCGGGTTGATTCAGTTGCATTCAATTGCATTCCATTCCCTTCCATTCCATTCCATTCCATTCAATTCCATTCCATTCCATTCCATTCCATTCCATTGTACTCGGGTGGATTCCATTCCATTCCATTCCATTCCATTCCATTATTCCATTCCAGTCCATTCCACTCCATTCTACTCTGGTTGATTCCTTTCCATTCCATTCCATTCGATTGTATTCCATTCCATCCCATTGCATTCCAATCCATTCCGTTCTTCTCTGGTTGATTCCATTCCATTCCTCTCCATTCTACACCATTCCATTCCATTCCATTCCATTCCGTTCCGTTCCGTTTCGTTACGTTCCGTTCCGTTCTGTTCAATTCCGTTCCGTTCTACTCTGGTTGATTCATTTCCACTCTATTCCACTCCATTCCATTCCGTTCCGTTCCGCGTTGTTCCGTTTCGATCTATACGGGTTGATTCAATTCCATTCCATTCCATTCCATTCCGTTCTACTCGGGTTGATTCCATTCCATTCCATTCCATTCTATTCCATTCAATTCCATTCTTTTCCATTCCATTCCATTCCGTTCTACTATGTTCCGCGTCATTCTACTCGGGTTGATTCAATTCCTTTCTATTATATTGAATTCCATTCCATTCCATTCCATTCCATTCCATTCCATTCCATTCTATTCCGTTCCACTCGGGTTGATTCTATTCCATTCCATTCCATTCCATTCCATTCCATTCTATTGCATTCCATTCCATTCCATTCCATTCCGCTCCGTTCCGTTCCGTTCTGTTCTATTCGGGTTGATTCAATTCAATTCTATTCCATTCCATTCCATTCCATTCCATTCCATTGCACTCCAGTTGATTCCATTCCATTCCATTCCATTCCTCTCTATTCCATTCCATTCCATTCCATTCCATTCCATTCCAGTCCATTCCATTCCATTCCATTCTACTCGGGTTGATTCCATTCCATTCCATTCCATTCCATTCCATTCCATTCCAATCCATTCCATTCTACTTGGGTTGATTCCATTCCATTCCATTCCATTCCATTCCATTCCATTCCATTCCTTTCCATTCTACTTGGGTTGATTCCATTCCATTCCATTCCATTATTCCATTCCATTCCATTCCATTCTACTCGGGTTCATTCCATTCTGTTTCGTTCCGTCCTGTCCCGTCCCGTTCCATTCTACTCAGGTTGATTCTATTCCATTCCATTCCTTTCCGTTCCATTCCGTTCCGTTCCATTCCGTTCTTTTCCATTTCTTTCCGTTCTACTGGGGTTGGTTCCATTCCATTCCATTCCATTCCATTCCATTCCATTCCATTCCATTCCATTCCATTCCTTTCCACTCAATTCCATTCTACTCGGGTTGATTCATTTCCATTCTATTCCATTCCATTCTGTTCCATTCCATTCCGTTCCATACCGTTCCTTTCCGTTCCATTCTACTCGGGTTGATTCAATTCACTTCTATTCCATCCCATTCCCTTACATTCCATTCCTTTCCATTCCCCTCTGCTCGGGTTTGTTCCATTCCATTCCATTCCATTCCTTTCCATTCCATTCCAGTCCATTCTACTCGGGTTGATATCATTCCATTCCATTCCATTCCATTCCATTCCATTCCATTCCATTCCATTCCATTCCATTCCATTCCTTTCCATTCTACTCCGGTTGATTCCTTTCCATTCCATTGCATTCCATTCCATTCCATTCCATTCCATTCCCTTCTTCTCGGGTTAATTCCATTAAATTCCATTCCATTCCATTCCATTCCATTCCATTCCATTCCATTCCACTCGGGTTGATTCAATTCTATTCTATTCCATTCCATTCCATTCCATTCCATTCCGTTCCGTTCCGTTCCTTTCCATTCCGTTCTACGTGGGTTGATTCAATTCAATTCTATTCCATTCCATTCCATTCCATTCCATTCCATTCCATTCCATTCCATTCCTTAGTACTCAAGGGGATCCCATTTCTTTCCATTCCATTCCATTCCATTCCATTCCATTCCATTCCATTCCATTCCATTCCATTCCATTCCATTCTGCTCTGGTTGATTCCATTCCATTCCATTCCAATCCACTCCATTCCATTCCAGTCCATTCCATTCTACTCGGGTTGATTCCGTTCCATTCCATTCCATTCCATTCCAGTCCATTCCATTCCATTCTACTCGGGTTGATTCCATTCCATTCCATTCCATTCCATTCCATTCCACTCCATTCCATTCTACTCGGGTTGATTCCAATCCATTGCATTCCGTTCCATTCCATTCCATTCCACTCGGGTTGATTCCATTCCATTGCATTCCATTCCATTCCATTCCATTCCATTCCATTCCATTCTACTCGGGTTGACACCATTCTGTTCCATTCCGTCCCGTCCCGTCCCATCCCGTCCCGTTCCGTTCTACTCGTGTTTATTCCATTCCATTCCGTTCCGTTCCTTTCCCATCCATTCTGTTCTGTTCCATTCCGTTCCGCTCTACTCGAGTTGATTCAATTCCATTCTATTCCATTACATTGCATTCCGTTCTGTTCCGCTATGCTCCGCGTCGATCTACCTGGGCTGATTCAATTCCGTTCTATTCCATTCCATTGCATTCCATTCCATTCCATTCCCTTCCATTCCGTTCTACTCGGGTTGATTCCATTCCGTTCCGTTCCGTTCCATTCCATCCCGTCCCGATCCGTCCCGTACCGTTCGGTACCGTCCCGTACCGTCCCGTCCCGTTCCGTTCTACTCGGGTTGATTCCATTCCGTTACGTTCCGTTGTGTTCCTTTCCTTTCCGTTCCTTTCCGTTCCATTACTTTCCGTTCAGTTCCATTCCGTTCCACACAGGTTGATTAAATTCCATTCTATTACATTCCATTACATTCCTATATGTTCCCCTACGTTCCGCTTCGTTCTGTTCGGGATGATTCAATTCCATTCTATTCTGTTGAATTCCATTCCATTCCATTCCATTCCATTCCATTCCATTCCATTCCATTCCTTTACATTCCATTCCGTTCTATTCGGGTTGATGCCATTCCATTCCAGTCCATTCCATTCCATTCCAATCTACTCGGGTTGAATCAATTCCATTCTATTCAATTCCATTCCGTTCCTTCACTTTCCATTCCGCTCCGTTCCGTTCCGTTCCGTTCTACACGGGTTAATTCCATTAAATTCTATTCCATTTCATTCCATTCCATTCCATGACATTACATTACTTTACATTCCTTTTTACTCGGGTTGATTCCATTCCATTCCATTCCATTCCATTCCACTCCATTCCAGTCCATTCCAGTCGATTCTCCTCGGGTTCATTCCATTCCATTCCATTCCATTCCAATCCATTCCAATCCATTCCATTTTACTCTGGTTGATTCCATTCCATTCCATTCCATTCCATTCCATTCCATTCCATTCCATTAAATTCCATTCCACTCGGGTTGATTCAATTCCATTCAATTGCATTCCATTCCGTTCCGTTCCGTTCCGTTAAATTCCATTCCATTCTACTCGGGTTGATTCAACTCAGTTCTATTCCATTCCATTCCATTCCATTCCATTCCATTCCATTCCATTCCATTCCATACCATACCATTGTACTCTGGTTGATTCCATTGCATTCCATTCCATTCCATTTTTCCATCCCATTCCATTCCATTATTCCATTCCAGTCCATTCCACTCCATTCTACTCGGGTTGATTCCTTTCCATTCCATTCCATTCGATTCCATTCCATTCCATTCCATTCCATTCCATTCCATTCCATTCCATTTCATTCCATTCCATTCCATTCTACTCCGGCTGATTCAATTCCATTCCATTCCATTCCATTCCGTTCCGTTACATTCCGTTCCATTCCTTTCCGTTCCGTTCTACTCGGGTTGATTCAATTCCATTCTATTCCATTTCATTCCATTCCATTCAATTCAATTCCATTGTACTCGGGTTGATTCCATTCCATTCCATTCCATTCCAGTCCATTCCATTGCATTCTACTCAGGTTGATTCCATTCCATTCCATTCCATTATATTCCATTCCATTCCATTCCAATCCATTCCATTCCATTCCATTCCATTCCATTCCACTCAGGTTGATTCAATTCCATTCTATTCTATTCCATTCTGTTCCTTTCCTTTCCGTTCCGATCCGTTCCATTCCGTTCTACTCGGGTTGATTCAATTCAATTCCATTCCATTCCATTCCATTCCATTCCATTCCATTCCATTCCATTCCATTGTACTCGGGTTGATTCCATTCCATTCCATTCCATTCCATTCCATTCCATTCCATTCCATTCCATTCCATTCTATTCGGGTTGATTCCATTCCATTCCATTCCTTTCCATTCCATTCCAATCCATTCCAATCCAATCCATTCCATTCTACTCGGGTTGATTCCATTCCATTCCACTCCATTCCATTCCATTCCATTCCATTCCATTCCATTCCATTCCATTCCATTCCACTCGTGTTGATTCCATTCTGTTCCGTTCCGTCCCGTCCCGTCCCATCCCATCCCGTCCCGTCCCGTCCCTTTCCGTTCTACTCGGTTTGATTCCATTCCATTCCGTTCCGTTCCGTTCCATTCCGTTCCGTCCATTTCCGTTCCATTCTTTTCCATTCCGTTCGTTTCTACTCGGGTTGATTAAATTCCATTCTATTCCATTCCATTCCACTCCGTTGCGCTCCGCTATGTTCCACGTCGATCTACTCGGGTTGATTCAATTACATTCTATTCTATTCCATTCCATTCCATTGCTTTCCATTCCTCTCCATTCCATTCTACTCGGGTTGATTCAATTCCATTCTATTCCATTCCATTCCATTCAATTCCATTGAATTCCATTCCATTCCATTCCATTGCATATAATATATATTTGGTGAAATGTGACACTTTATGTTCAGTATACAATATATATTTGGTGACATTTTATATTTAATATACAGTATATAATATATATTTGTTGAAATTTGATATTTTATAAATAGTATATATTATATATTTTCTGAAATTTGATATATTATGTACAGTATATAACGTATATTTGGTGTAATTTCATATTTTATGTACAGTATATAATATATGTTTAGTTTAATTTGGTATTTTATGTACAGTATATAATATAGATTTGGTGTACTTTGATATTTTATGTACAGTATGTGATATATAATTTTTGTATTTTCATATTTTATGGGCAGTATATAATATATATTTGGTGTACTTTTATATTTTATATACAGTATATAATATGTATTTAGTGTAATTTGATATTTTATGTGCTGTATATAATATATATTTGGTGTCATTTTATATTTTAGGTGAGGTATATAATATATATTTGGTGTACCTTGATATTTTATGTACAGTATATAATATATACGGTGTATTGTGATATTTTATGTTCAGTATATAATATATATTTGGTGTACTGTGATAATTTATGTGCAGTATATAATGTATAATTGTTGTACTTTGATATTTTATGTACAGAATATAATATATATTTGGTGTACTTTGATATATTATGTACAGTATATAATACAAATTTGGTGTACTTTGATATTTTATGTTCAGTATATAATATATATTTTTTATATTTTCATATTTTATGTACAGTATATAATATATATTTGGTGTACTTTTATAATTTATGTGTAGTATATAGTATGTATTTAGTGTAATTTGATATTTTATGTAATATGTATAATATATATTTGGTGTGATTTTATATTTTATGTACAGTATATAATATATATTTGGTGTATTTTGATATTTTTTGTAAAGTATATAATATATATTTGGTGTGATTTGATATATTTTATACAGCATATTATATATATTTGGGGTATTTAGATGTTTTCTGAACAGTATATAATATATATATGGTGTATTGTGATATTCTATATACAGTATATAATACATATTTGGTGTACTGTGATCTTTTATGTGCAGTATAAAATGTATATTTGGTGTAATTTGATATTTTATGTATAGTATATAGTATATATTTGGTGTACTTTGATATTATATGTACAGCATGTAATAGATATTTAGATTGCTTTGATATTTTATGTACAGTATACAACACCAATTTTGTGTATTTTCACATTTTTTGTACAGTATATATTTGGTGTACTTTTATATTTTATGTACAGTATATAATATATATTTAGTTTAATTTGATAATTTATGCACAGTATATAATATTTATTTGGTGTACTTTGATATTTTATGTACAGTATGTGAAATGTATTTTGTGTATTTTCATATTTTATGTACAGTATATATTATATATTTGGTGTACTTTGATATTTTATGTAAAGTATGTGATTTGTATTATGTGTATTTTCATATTTTATGTACAGTATATAATATATATTTGGTGTTCTTTTATATTTTATGTACAGTATATAACATGTATTTAGTGTAATTTGATATTTTATATACAGTATATAATATATATTTGGAGTGCTTAGAAATTTTATGTAAGGTATATAATACGTATTCCGTGTACCTAGATATTTTATGTACTATATATAATACGTGTTACGTGTACTTTGATATTTTATGTACGGTATATAATACGTGTTCAGTGTAGTTTGATATTTTATGTACGGTATATGATACGTATGCAGTATTGTTTCATATTTTATGTACGGTGTAAAATACGTATTCGGTGTATTTTGATATTTTATGTATGGTATATAATACGTTTTCAGTGTATTTTCATATTTTATATACGATATATTATACATATTCGGTGTTCTTTGATATTTAATATAAAGTATATAATACGAATTCTGCGTTCTTTGATATTTTATGGACGGCATGTAATACGTATTTTGTGTACTTTGATATTTTATGTACGGTATATAATACATATTCGGTGTACTTTGATATTTTATGAACAGTATATAATACATATTTGGGGTACTTTGATATTTCATGCACAATATGGAATACATATTTGGGGTACTTTGATATTTTATGTACAGTATGTAATACATATTTGGGGTGCATTGTTATTTTAAGTACTGTACATAATACATATTTGGGGTACTTTGATATTTTATGTAGAGTATATAATACATATTTGGTGTATTTTGATATTTTACGTACAGTATATAAAATATATTTGATGTACTTTGTTATATTATGTACAGTATATCATATATAATTGGTGTACTGTGATATTTTATGTACAGTATATAATATATTTATGGTGTACTTTGCTATTTTATGCACGTTAAGTAATATAAATTTTGTGTACTTTGTTATTTTATGTGCAGTGTATAATATATGTTTAGTGTACTCTGACATTATATATATAGTATTAAATATATGTTTGCTGTACTTTGATAATTTATGTACACTATATATATTTGGCTTAATTTCATATTTTATGTACAGTATATTATACATATTGGGTGTTCTTTGATATTTCATCTACAGTATATAATATGTAGTTGGCGTACTTTGATATTTAACTACAGTATATAATATATATTTGGTGTACTTTGATATTTTATGTACACTATTAAATAAATATTAGCTGTAAATTGATATTTTAAGTACAGTATATAATATATATTTGGCCTACTTTGATATTTTATGTGTAGTATACAATAAATATTTGGGGAAGTTTCTTAGTATATGTACAGTATATAAGTTATATTTGGTGTACTTTCATGTTTTATGTACAGTATATAATACATATTTGGTGTACTTTTATATTTTATGTGCAGTAAATAATACATATTTGGGGTACTTTGATATTTTATTTACAGTATGTAATACATATGAGTGGTACTTTGATATTTTATGTACAGTATATAATACATATTTGGGGTTCTTTGATACTTTATGTATAGTATATAATACATATTTGGGGTATTTTGATATTCTATGTAGAGTATATAATATATATTTGCGGTACTTTGGTATTTTACATACAGTATAGAATATATATTTTGTGTACTTTGATATTTTGTGTACAATATAGAATATATATTTGGTGTACTTTGAAGTTTTATGTACAGTATAGAATATATATTTGGTGTACGTTGATATTTTATGTACAGTATAGAATATATATTTGCAGTAAACTATTTTATGTATAGTATGGAATATATATTTGTTGTACTTTTATATTTTTTGCATGGTATAGAATATATATTTGGTGTCATTTGATATTCAATGTACAGTGTGGAATATATATTTGGTGTACTTTGATTTTTTATGTACAGTATAGAGTATATATTTGGTGTACTTTGATATTTTAGGTACCATATACAATATATAGTTTGGATACTCTTATGTTTTATGTACAGTATAGAATATATAGTTTGTGCACTTTGATATTTTTTGTACAGTATAGGATACATAGTTTGTGTACTTTGATATTTTATGTACACTTCATAATATATTGTTTGGGTACTTTGATATTTTATGTACAGTACATAGTATATAGTTTCTGTACTTTGATATTTTATGTAGAGTACATAATATATACTTTGTGTACTTTGATATTTTATATCCAGTACATAGTATATAGTTTGTGTACTTTGATATTTTATGTACAGTACATAATGTATTGTTTGCATACTTTGATATTTTATGTACAGTACATAACATATAGTGTGGGTACTTTGATATTTTATGTACAGTACATAATATATAGATTGGGTAATTTGATATTTTATGTACAGTACATAATATATATTTTGGGAACTTTGATGTATTATGTACAGTATAGTATACGTATTCTGAATACTTTGATATTTTATGTATAGTATACTATATATATTTTGAGGAGTTTGATACTTTATGTACAGTATACAATATATATTTTGGGTACTTTGATATTTTATGTACAGTATAGAATACATATTTTGGTTACTTTGATATGTTATGTAAAATTTGGAATATATATTTTGTGTACTTTGATATTATATGTACAGTATATAATATATATTTGGTGTACTTTGTTATTTTATGTACCTTATAGAATATATATTAGCTGTACTTTGATATTTTATGTACAGTATAAGGTATATATTTGTTGTATATTGATATTTTATTTACATTATAGTAGATATATTTGGTGTAGTTTGATATTTTATGTTCAGAGTTTAATACATATTTGGTATACTTTGATATCTTATGTACAGAATACAATACATATTTGGTGTACTTTGGTATTTTATGTACAGCATAGAATATATATTTTGTGTACTTTGATATTTAATATACAGTATATAATATATAGTTTGCATACTTTGATATTTTATGTACAGTATACAATATATAGTGTTGGTACTTTGATATTTTATGTAGACTATGGGATATATGGTATGGGTACTTTGATATTTTATGTAAAGTATAGAATATATATTTTGTGCACTTTCATATTTTTTGTACATTACATAATTTGTATTTTGGGTACTTTGATAGTTTATGTTCATTGCATAATATATAATTTGTGTACTTTGATATTTTATGTTCAGTACATAGTATAGAGTTTCTGTACTTTGATGTTTTATGTAAGCTACATAATATATAGTTTGGGTACTTTGATATTTTATGTATAGTACACAACATATAGAGTGGGTACTTTGATATATTATGTACAGTACATAATATATAATTTGGGTATTTTGAAATTTTATGTACAGTACACAATATATATTTTGGGAACTTTGATATATTATGTACAGTATAATATATGTATTTTGAGTACTTTGAAATTTTATGTACAGTATAGTGTATATATTTTGGGTACTTTGATATTTAATGTACAGTATACAATATATATTTTGAGTACTTTGATATTTTATGTACAGTATAGTATATATATATTGGGCACTTTGATATTTAATGTACAGTATACAATATATATTTGGGTACTTTGATACTTTATGTACAGTAAAGAACATATATTTTGTGTACTTTGATATTTTATGTACACTATAGAATACATTTATTAGTACTTTGATACTTTATGTATAATATAGAATATATGTTTTTGGTACTTTGATATTGTATGTACAGTGTAGAATGTATATTTTTGGTACTTTGATATTTTATTCACAGTATAGAATATATATTTGGTGTACTTTGATATTTTATGTACAATATATAAGATATAGTTTGTGTACTTTCACGTATTATGTACAATATATAAGATATAGTTTGTTTTCTTTGATATTTTATGTACGATATATAAGATACAGTTTGTTTACTTTCATATTTTATATACAATATACTAGATACGGTTGGTGTGCTTTCATGTTTTATGTACAATATATAAGAAATGTTTGGTGTACTTGGATATTTTATGTAGTATATATATAATATAGTTCATGTACTTTGATATTTTATGTACAAAATATAAGATAGTTTGTGTACTTTGATATTTTATGTAAACTAAATAAGAAAAACTTTGTGTACTTTCATATTTTATGTAAAATATGTAAAATATATTTTTTGTACTTTGGTATTTTATGTACAAAATAATATATATTTTGTGTACATTGATATTTTATGCACAATATATAACATATATTCTTTATAATTTGATATGTTATGTACAATATATAATATATGTTTTGTGTACTTTGATATTTTATGTGCAATATATAATATATGTTTTCTGTATTTGATATTTTATGTATAGTATATAATATATATTTGTAGTACTTTGAAATTTTATGTACAGTATATAATATATTTGGTGTACTTTAATATTTTATGTACATTATATGATATATACGGTGTAATTTGCTATTTTGTGTACTGTATATAATATACATTTGGTGTACTTTGATATACTATGTACAGTATATAATATATATTTGGTGTACTTTGATATTTTATTTGCAGTATATAATTTACATTTGGTGTACTTTGATATTTTATGTACAGTATATAATACACATTTTTCATTCTTTGATATTTTATGTACAGTATATATTACATATTTGGTGTACTTTGATATTTTATGTACAGTATATAATACATATTTGGTGTACTTTAATATTTTAGGTACAGAATAGTACACAAATTTCGTGTACTTTTTGATATTTTATGTACCGTATGTAATACATATTCCGTTTACTTTGACATTTTATGTACCGTATATAATATTTATTTTGTGTACTTTTGTATTTTTTGTATGGTATATAATACGTATTTTGTGTACTTTGATATTTTATGTTCGGTATATAATACGTATTTGGTGTACTTTGATATTTTATGTACGGTACATAATACGTTTACGGTGTACTTTGATAATTTATGAACGGTATATATAACGTATTCAGTGTAGTTTCATATTTTAGGTACAGTATATAATATAACTTCGGTGTACTTTGACATTTTATGTACAGTATATTACATATTTGGTGTACTTTGATATTTTATGTATGGTATATAATACTTATTGGGTGTACTTTGATATTTTATGTACGGTATATAGAACGTATTCAGTGTAATTTGATATTTTACGTACGGAATATAATACATAATCGGTGTACTTTGATTTTTTTTACGATATATTGTACGTAGTGGGTGTACTTTGATATTACATGTATGGTATATGATACGTATTGGGTGTATTTTGATATTTTACAAATGGTATATAGAACGTATTCGGTGTAATCTGATATTTTACATACGGTATATAATATGCATTCCGTGTATTTTCATATTTTATGTACTGTATATATTGTATATTTGGTGTAGTATGATATTTTATGTACAGTATATTACACGTTCGGTGTACTTTGATATGTTATGTACGGTATATGATTCCTATTCGGTGATTTTGATATTTTATGTACGGCATATAATACGTTTTCAGTGTACTTTGATATTTTTTATATTGTATATAATACATATTTGGTGTAGTTTGATATATAATATATGGTGTATAATACATATTCGGTGTGCTTTAATATGTTATGTATGGTATATAATATGTATTTGGTATGTTTTGATAATTTATGTACAGTATTTAATAAGTATTTGGTGTAATTTGATATTTTATGCACGGCATATAATACGTAGTTGGTGTAATTTGATATTTTATGTACGGTATATAATACATATTCGGTGTACTTTGATATTTTATGTACGGTATATAATACATATTCGGTGATTTTGATATTTTATATACAGAATATAACACATATTCGGTGTACTTAGATATTTTATGTGCAGTATAAAATAAATATTCGGTGTTCTTTGATATTTTATGTACAGTATATAATATATATTCGGTGTACTTTGATATTTTATGTACAGAATATAATACATATT
Source organism: Gorilla gorilla gorilla (assembly GCF_029281585.2). Classification (NCBI taxonomy): domain Eukaryota; kingdom Metazoa; phylum Chordata; class Mammalia; order Primates; family Hominidae; genus Gorilla; species Gorilla gorilla. The sequence continues at coordinate 21,847,566 of NC_073241.2, forward strand.
CAAAGTACTTTGATATTTTATGTACAGTGTATAGTATATATTTGGTGTACTTTAATATTTTATGCACAGTATATAATTTATATTTTGTGTACTTTGATATTTTATGTACAGTATATAATATATATTTGGTTTACTTTGATGTTTTATTTATGGTATATAATACGTATTCAGTGAAATTTGATATTTTATCTACGGTATGTAATACATACCGGTATACTTTGATATTTTTTGTATGGTATATAATATGTGTTTGGTGTACTTTGATTTTTATATACGGTATATAATACGTATTTGTTGTAATTTTATATTTTAAGTATGGTATATAATACATATTCGGTGTACTTTGATATTTTATGTGTGGTGTTTAATACGTACTCGGTGTACTTTGATATTTTATTTACGGTATATAATACGTATTCGGTTTACTTTGATATTTTATATACAGTATATAATACGTATTTGGTGTACTTTGATATTTTATGAATGGTAGATAATACTTATTCGTTTTAGATTGATATTTTATGTATGTATATAATACGTGTACGGTGAACTGTGATATTTTATATACGGTATGTAATACGTATTCGGTGTACTTTGATATTTTATGTACTGTATTCAACACGTATTCTGTGTACTTTCATATTTAATGTACGTTATATAATACGTAATTGGTGTACTTTGATATTTTATGTATGGTATATAATACGTATTGAGTGTACTTTGAAATTTTATGTACAGTATATAATAGATGTTCGGTGCACTTTGATGTTTTATGTACAGTATATTACATATACGGTGGGCTTTGTTATTTTATGTACGGTTTATAATATATATTCTGTGTACTTTGATATTTCATGTACGGTATATAATACATATTCGGTGTACTATGGTCTTTTATGTACTGTATAATATGTATGCAGTGCACTTTGATATTTTATGTACAGTATTTAATACGTATTCGGTGTACTTTGATAATTTGTGTATGGTATATAATACATGTTCGGTGTACTTTGGTATTTTATGAACAGTATATAATATATTTTCGGTGTACTTTGACATTTTATGTACAGTATATTACATATTTGGTGTACTTTGATATTTTATATATGGTATATACTACATATTTGGTGTACTTTGATATTTTATTTATGGTATATAATAGATATTGGGGTACTTTGATATTTTATGTACAGTATGTACTAAATATTTGTGGGACTTTGATATATTATGTACAGCATATAATACATATTTGTGGTACATTGATATATTATGTACAGTATATACTACATATTTGTGGTACTTTGCTATTTTACGTACGGTATGAAATACGTATTCTGTGTAATTTGACATTTTATGTATGGTATATAATATGTATACGGTGCACTTTGATGTTTTATGTGCGGTATATAATACGTATTCGGTGTACTTTTATATTTTATGTATGGTATATAATACTTGTTCGGTGTACTTTGATATTTTATGTACAGTACATAATACGTATTCGGTGTACTTTGATATTTTATGTATGGCATATAATACATATTCGGTGTACTCTGATAATTTATGAACTGAATAATAATACGTATTCGAAGTAATTTGATATATTATGTACGGTATATAATGCGTATTCAGTGTACTGTGAAATTTTATGTATGGTATATAATACGAATTCTGTGTATCTTGATATATTATGTATGGAATATAATACGTATTCAGTGTAAATTGATATTTTCTGTCTGGTATGTAATACGTATTCGGTGTACTTTGATATTTTATGGACAGAGTATAATACGTATTCGTTGTGCTTTGATATTTTACATACGGTATATAATATGTATTCGGTGTAATTTCATATTTTATGTACAGTTTATAATACATATTTGGTGTACGTTGATATTTTAGGTACAGCATATTAAACAAATTTGGTGTACTTTTTGATATTTTATGTACCGTATGTAATACATATTCTGTTTACTTTGATATTTTATGTACCGTATATAATATATATTTTGTGTACTTTTGTATTTCATGTATGTTATATAATAAGTATTTTGTGTACTTTGATATTTTATGTTCGGTATGCAATACGTATTCGGTGTACTTTGATATTTTATGTATGGTACATGATACGTTTTCGGTGTACTTTGATATTTTATGTACATTATATAACACGTATTCAGTGTAGTTTGGTATTTTATGTACCGTATATAATACGTATTCGGTGTATTTTGATATTTTATGTACGGTATATAATACTTATTTGGTGTAATTTGATATTTTATGTATGGTATATAATAAGTATTCAGTCTACATTGATATTTTATGTATGGTATATAATATGTATTCGGTGTACTTTGATAATTTATGTACGGTATATAATACGTATTCGGTGTAGTTTCATATTTTATGTACAGTATATAATATATGTTCGGTGTACTTTGATATTTTATGTACAGTATATTATATATTCGGTGTAATTTGATATGTTATGTATGGTATATAATACGTATTGGGTGTACTTTGATATTTTATGTACGGTATGTAGAACATGTTCGGTGTAGTTTGATATTTTACGTACGGAAAATAATTCGTATTCGGTGTACTTTGATAATTTATATACACTCTATAATACTTATTCAGTGTACTTTGATATTTTATGCAGTCTATATAATACGTAATCGGTGTACTTTGATTTTTTTTAATGATATATAGTACTTATTCTCTGTACTTTGATATTTTATGTACGGTATATAATACGTATTGGGTGTACTTTGATATTTTACGTACGGTATATAGAATGTATTCGGTGTACTTTGATATTTTACTTATGGTATATAAAACGTATTCTGTGTATTTACATATTTTATGTACAGTATATATTATATATTCGGTGTACTTTGATATTTTATGTACAGTATATTACACGTTCGGTATACTTTGATATTTTATGTACGGTATGATTCCTATTCGGTGTTTTTTGATATTTTATGTACGGCATATAATACATATTAGGTGTACTTTGATATTTTTTATACGGTATATAATACGTTTTTGGTGTATTTTGATATATAATATATGGTATATAATATGTATTCGGTTTGCTTTAATATTTTATGTATGGTATGTAATAAGTATTTGGTGTATTTCGATATTTTATGTATGGTATTTAATACGTATTTGGTGTAATTTGATATTTTATGCACGGCATATAATACGTATTTGGTGTAATTTCATATTTTATGTATGGTATGTAATACGTATTCGGTGTACTTTGATATTTTATGTACGGCATATGATACATATTTGGTGTACTTTCATATTTTATATAAAGAATATAATACATATTCGGTATACTTTGATATTTTATGTATAGTATAAAATAAATATTCGTTGTTCTTTAATATTTTATGTACAGTATATAGTATATATTAAGTGTTTGATATTTTATGTACAGAATATAATACATATTCAAAGTACTTTGATATTTTATGTACAGTATATAATATATATTTGGTGCACTTTAATATTTCATGCACAGTATATAATATATATTTGGTGTAATTTGATATTTTATGTACAGTATATAATATATATTTGGTTTACTTTGATATTTTATGTACGGTATATAATACGTATTCAGTGTAATTTCATATTTTATCTACGGTATGTAATACGCATTCGGTGTACTTTGATATTTTATGTATGGTATATAATACGTGTTCGGCGTACTTTGATATTTTATATACGGTATATAATTTGGATTCGGTGTAATTTTATATTTTATGTACGGTATATAATACGTATTCGGTGTGCTTTGATATTTTATGTATGTTGTTTAATATGTATTTGGTGTACTTTGATATTTTATATACGGTATATAATACGTATTCGGTGTACTTTGATATTTTATGTACGGTATATAATACGTATTTGGTGGACTTTGATATTTTATGTACGGTATATAATATGTATACGGTGTACTTTGATATTTTATGTACGGTATATAATACGTATTCGGTGTACTTTGATATTTTATGTACGGTATATAATACGTATTTGGTGGACTTTGATATTTTATGTACGGTATATAATATGTATACGGTGTACTTTGATATTTTATGTACGGTATACAATACGTATTCTGTGTACTTTCATATTTAATGTACATTATATAATACGTAATCGGTGTACTTTGATATTTTATTTATGGTATATAATATGTGTTCAGTGTACTTTGAGATTGTATGTATAGTATATAATATATGTTCGGTGTACTTTTATATTTTATGTAAAGTATAGTACATATCCAGTGTGCTTTGATATTTCATCTACGGTATATAATACATATTTGGTGTACTTTGATATTTTATATAAGGTATACAATACATATTCGGTGAACTTTGGTATTTTATATACGGTATATAATACATATTCGGTGTACTTTGATATTTTATGTACGGTGTATAATACGTAAATTGTGCACTTTGATATTTTATGTACAGTATATAATATATGTTCGGTGTACTTTGACATTTTATGTACAGTATATTACATACTAGGTGTACTTTGATATTTTATGTACGGTATATACTACATATTTGGTGTACTTTGATCTTTTATGTATGGTATATAATACGTCTTAGGTGTACTTTGATATTTTATGTACAGTATATTATAGGTATTAGGGGTACTTTGATATTTTATGTACAGTATGTAATAAATATTTGTGGGACTTTGATATATTAAGTACAGTACGTAATACTTTTGTGGTACTTTGATATATTATGTACAGTATATACTACATATTTGTGGTACTTTGATATTTTATGTATGGTATGAAATACGTATTCGGTGTACTTTGATATTTTATGTACAGTATATAATACGTATATGGTGCACTTTGATATTTTATGTACGGTATATAATACGTATTCGGTGTACTTTGATATTTTATGTATGGTGTATAATATGTGATTGGTATACTGTGATAATTTATGAACACTATATAGTACGTATTCAGTGTACTTTGATATTTTATGTATGGTATATAATACGTATTCGGTGTACTGTGATAATTTATCAACTGAATAATAATACGTACTTGGTGTAATTTGATATATTATGTACGGTATATAATATGTATTCAGTGTACTGTGATATTTTATGTATGGTATATAATACGCATTCTGTGTAACTTGATATATTATGTACGGAATATAATATGTATTCGGTATACTTTGATATTTTATGTATGGTATATAATACGTAATCGGTGTACTTGATATTTTATGTCCGGTATTTAATACGTATTCAGTGTTCTTTGATATTTTACGTACGTTGTATAATATATATTCGTTGTACTTTGATATTTTACGTACTGTATATAATATGTATTCAGTGTAATTTCATATTTTATGTACGGTATATAATACATATTTGGGGTACTTTGATATGTAATATTTGGTGTACTTTGATATTTTATGTAAAGCATAAAATATATATTTGGTGTATTTTGATATTTTATGTGAAGTGTATAGCATATATTTGCAGTAGTTTTATACTTTATGTAGAATATATAATATAATTTTGGTGTACTTTTATTTTTTGTATACTATGTAACATATATATTTTGTACTCTGATATTTTATGTACAGTGTATAATATGAGTTTGTTGTTCTTTGATATTTTATGTATAGTTTATAATATATATCTGTTGTGCTTTCATATTTTATGTACAGTATACAATATATATTTTGTGTACTTTGAAATTTTATGAACAGTATAAAATAAGTTTGGTGTAAATTGATATTTTGTGTACAGTATTTAATATGTGTTTCGTGTACTTTGATATATTATATACACTATATAATATATATTTGATATACTTTCATATTTTATGTAGAGTATAAAATCAATATTTGGTGAAAATTGATGTTTTATGTACAGTATATAATATATATTTTTGTTCTTTGTTATTTTTTGTACAGTATATAAGATATATTTGGTGTACTTTCATATTTTATGTACCGTATATATGATATATTTGTGGTAATTTCATAATTTATGAACAGTGTATAATATATTTTAGGTGTACTTTGATAACTTTTGTGCTGTATATAACAAATATTTGTTGTAATTTGGTGTTTTATAATTTGGTGTTTTATAATTTGGTGTTTTATGTACAGTTTATAATATATATTTGGTGCACTTTGATAATTTATGTACAGTAGATAATATATATTTAGTGAAATTTTATATTTTATGTACTGTATATGAGATATATTTGGAGTACTTTCTTATTTTATGTACTGTATATAAGATATATTTTGTTTACTTTCATTTATTATGTACAGTATATAATATATATTTGGTGTACTTTCATATTTCATGTACAGTATATAATATATATCTGATGTAGTTTGATATTTTATGTACAGTATAAAACATAAAATTGGTGTACCTTGATATTTTATATACAGTATATAATATGTAATTGGTGCACTTTGATATTTTAAGTACAGTATATAATATGTATTTGGTGTACATTGATATTTTTTATACAATGTATGTGTTTGGTTTGCTTTGATATTTTATGTACAGTATATAATATTTATTTGGTGTACTTTGATATTTTATGTAAAGTATATAATATGTATTTTGTGTATTTTCACATTTTATGTATAGTTGAATATATATGTTTGGTGTACTTTTATATTTTAAGTACAGTATATAATATATATTTAGTGTAATTTGATACTTTATGTACAGTTTATAATATATATTTGGTGAACTTTGACATTTTATGTACAGTATATAGTATACAGTTGGTGTCGTTTGATATTTTATGTACAGTATATAATATATATTCGGGGTATTTTGATATTTAACGTAGAGTATATAATATATATTTGGTGTACTGTGATATTTTATGTACAGTATAATATATATTTGGTGTACTGTGATATTTTATGCACAGCATATAATGTATATTTTGTGTATTTTGATATTTTATGTACAGTATGTAATATATACTTAGGGTAGTTGGATATTTTATGTACAGTATATTATATATGTTTTGTGTGCTTTGATATTTTATTTACAGTGTATTATTTACATTTTGTGTATTTTCACATTTTAAGTACAGTGTATAATATTTATTTGGTGTATTTTATATTTTATGTACAGTATATAATAAGTATTTAGTGTAATTTGTTATTATATGTGCAGTATATAATATATATTTGGTGTGCTTTTATATTTTATGTACGGTATATAATATATATTTGGTGTACTTTGATATTTTATATACAATATATAATATCTATTGTATGTACTTTGATATTTTTTGTAAAATATAAAATATTTATTTTGTCTACTTTGATACTTTATGTACAATATATAATATATATATAGTGTACTTTGATATTTTATGTACAATATGTAAAACATATAGTGTGTACTTTGATATTTTGTGTACAATATATAATATATATTTTATGTACTTTGATATTTTATGAACAATATATTATATATTTTTTGTGTACATTAGTATTTTATGTACAATATAAAATATACATATGGTGTAGTCTGATATTTTATGTACAATATATAATATATGTTTTGTGTACTTTGATATTTTATGTACAATATATAATACATGTTTTGTGTACTTTGATATTTTATGTACAATATATAGTATATCTTTCATGTACTTTGATATTTTATGTACAATATAAAATATATGTTTTGTGTAGTTTGATATCTTATGTACAATACATAATATATGTTTTGTGTACGTTGATATTTTATGTACAATATATAATAAATGTTTTCTATACTTTTATATTTTATGTAAAATTTATAAAATGTCGTGTACCTTGATATTTTATGTACGATATACAAATATCATATATTATATGTAATATGTATCATACGTTACCTATATCACACATTTTATGTTATACATATTGTATATGACAGGTTATATATCATAAATATATTTTCTATGTTATATATCATATGTATCATATATATTGTGTAGTTTGATATTTTATGTACAATAAATAAGATACATTTTGTGTAGTTTGATATTTTATGTACAATATATACGATATAATTTGTGTACTTTGGTATTTTAGGTAGAATATATAAGATATATATTGTGTACTTTGATATTTTATGTACAATATATCAGATATATTTGGTGTACTTTTCTATTGTATGCACACTATATAAGATATATTTTGTGTACTTTGCTATTTTATGTACAGTATACTAGATATACTTTGTGTACTTTGATATTTTATGTACAATACAGTAATTATAGTTTTGTACTTTGATATTTTATGTACAATATATCAGATATAGCTCGTGTGCTTTGAAATTTTATGTACAACATATAAGATATGGTTTGTGTACTGTCATATTTTATGTACACTATATAAGATATAGTTTGTTTACTTTGATATTTTATGCACAACATGTAAGATATAGTTTGCCTACTTTGATATTTTAAGTACAATATATAAGATATAGTTTGTGTACTTTGATATTTCATTTACAATATATAAGATATGGTTTGTGTACTTTCATATTTTGTGTACAATATATAAGAAATATTGTGTGTACTTCGGTATTTTATGTACTGTATATAAGATATAGTTTGTGTACTTTGAAATTTCATGTACAATATATAAGATATAGTTTGTGTACTTTGATATTTTATGTAAAATATATAACATATAGTTTGTGTACTTTCATATTTTATGTATAACATATAATATATATTTTTTACTTTGATATTTTATGTACAATATAATACCTATTTTGTGTACTTTGATATTTTATGTACACTATATAACATATATTTTGTGTAATTTGACATGTTATGTACAATATACAATATATGTTTTGTGTACATTGATATTTTTTGTAAGATATATAAATTTCATGTAATATATAATATGTATAATATATTATATATATCATACATTTTATGTAATATCTGTCATATATATTATGTTATATATCACATATTATCAATAATATAAATCATATGTTCAAGGTAAAATATATCATATATTATATAATATATAGCATATGGTAAAATATATATATAATATATTATATGATATATAGCATATATTACATAATATATATCTTATATCATACTATATACCATATATCATATAATAGACATCATACATTATATTATATATATCTTATGTTATATAATATATGTCACATATTATATTTTTTATACTCGGTATATATTACCTATTATAAATTATTTACTCATCATATAATCTATAATTTAAATATTATATAATATATTATATATTTTGTTATACATATAATATATATATAATGTATATTTTATATATTTTATGTATGATATATTTAATATATAATACATATAATCTATTATATACAATATATGTATAATATATATAATATATATCTTATATATATGAAATATATAATATTATATATAATATAATATATACATAAAAATATACATGACATAAAATATAATATATCTTATAGATCATTATACAATACACATATTATATATTAAATGAAATATATAATATATATGTTATATATTATATAAATAATATATAATATGTAATATATAATGTCATATAATATATATTATATATTATATGTAATATATAATATATATAATATATAATATATGTAATATGACATGATATTTTTATGTTTATTATGAGATATTATATATTATATATTATATATTACTGATATATTATACAATACGTAATGCATATATATAATGTATATTATATATATAATTGTTTTTAGACAGAGTCTTGTTCTGTTGCACTAACTGCGGTGCATTGGCACCATCTTCGCTCACTGCAATCTCTGCCTCACGGATTCAAGCGATTGTCCTGCCTCAGCTTCCCAGGTAGCTGGGACTACACCATACTGGGACTACTCCAGCTGCCACCATAGGTGGCTGAATTTTTAGTTTTAGTAGAGACAGGATTTCACTGTATTGGCCAGGATGGTCTTGATCTCCTCACGTTGTGATCCTCTTGCCTTGGCCTCCCAAAGAGATGGGATTAGAGGCCTGAATCAAGATACATCATTTTTAAATGAAGAAAAATTTCAAAGTTACTCTGCTTGGTACAACAATCAAACATATAAATTGAGGAATAAAACATAACCATGAAACATATTGATAACTGCATATGGAAAATACAGAAGATAATGTTTTAAATAACATATTTGGAAAGCTCTGACTAATAATTTGAAGAGTTTGCATTTGACAGGCCAGTATGAACATACCTTGAATGCAGCAACACAGGTTCCACATGAGAAAAATCAAAATCAGGGAAAATGAAACCAAAAAAGATTCAATCTGATCTGAGCTTTGAAAAACTCAGCAAAGACAGTGGCACTTAGGACCAAGGGCAGGAGATCCCTAATCCCATCACCACGGTGATAGGGCACAAACATTCCAGGGTGAAGGCACAATCCACATTGTGAGGTCCAACTGCAGCCAGGCAGTCAGGAGTGCTTTTACATGTACAGGAAGGTCATCGAAGGCTCAGTGTTTTGTTTAAAAACTGAATCCCAAGCCTACACATTACTAGGCTGCACTTCATAAAATAAGTTTTGAGATGGGAAAGAGGGCACCCTCAAATGTATATATATATGTGTGTATATATATATATTAATTATATAATGTAATATATATAACTTATATAATATGTATAACATATATATAATTTTATTTTACATCCTGAATCTTTATAGTATATATAATGTATCATGTATAATATAATATATTATGATAAGCTATTATATACTATATAATGCATGTAATAATATATAATTATTACATATAACATAAAATAATTATTATACACATAATTCTACAGTTATATATAATTATATGGAATATAAAAATATATAGTATATATAATATATAATATCTAATATATCATATGTTACATAATGTAGAATATCATATGTATAACACAGTATATAATATGTAATATTTACTATATGATATAATATATAATGTATTATATATTACATATAATATGTAACATATTATAAGTAATATGTAATATATTAGATATTATATAACATATAATGTATTATATATTAGATGTTATATATTATGTAACATATTGTATATTATATCATATTATAATATATTATAATACATAAGACATATATAAGATTAAACGTTATATAATATATTACATTATATATAATAATACAATATAATATATAATATATAGTGATATATTATATATACTATATTATGATATAATATATGTTAGATATTAAGATATTTTATATATAATATGTAATATAATCATATATAATAGAATATTATATACAATATATAATATATAACATATATAATATATATCATAGATCATATATAATATATATCATGTATTATATATAATATATTATATAATATGTATCATATATGACATATACCATACTTTATATGTAATACATACCATATATTATATGTTATATATCATATACTATATGTTATATATCATATATTATCATTAATATATATCATATGTTCAATGTAATATATATCATGCATTACATAATATATAGCATGTTATATAATACATATAATATATTATATAATATACAGCATATATCATATAATATATCTCATATGTCATAGTATATATCATACAACACATATACAACAGAATTTTATATATTATATATCATATATAACATATTTTATATATTATATATAATATATAACATATTTTATATATTTCATAAATCATATATAGTATATATCATGTATTATATAACATATATTATATGTAACATGCAACACATATTACATTTATCATACATTATATGTAATATATATCATTTATTATATGTTACATACCATATACTATATGTCATATATCATATATTATCAATAAGATATATCAAATATTCAATGTAATATATAGCATACATTATATAATATATAGCATATGTTATAAAATATATATAATGCATTATATAATATATAACATATATTAGATAATGTATATCATATATCATATTATATATCATATGTCATATAATATATACCATACATTATATTATATATCTCATATGCTATATAATATATGTCATATATTATATTTATCATAGATGGTATATATTACCTATACTACATTATTTACGTAGCATACAGCATATTATTTAAATATTATATAATATATTATATATTTTGTTTATCATATAATATTTTAAATATATATATTGCATATTTTATATAGGATATATTTGATTTATCATATATATAATCTCTTATATTTATAATATATTAGAGATTATATATATTATATACATGTCACAAAATATAATATATATTATAGATCATTATGTAATACACCTACTATGTATTTGATAAAATATATAATATATAGATTATATATATTACATATAATATAATGTATATTATATGTAATATATAGTGTCATATAATATATATTACTTATTATATATTACATGTAATATTTAATAAATATAACACATGTTATATATAATATGACTTTATATTTTTATGTATATTATGAGTTATGATATATTATATATATTATACATTACAGATAAAATATATAATATATAATACATATTATATATATAGTTGTTTTTAGATACTGTCTTGTTCTGTTTCACAGACTGTTGTGCAATGGCACCGTCTTGACTCACTGCAGTCTCTGCCTCACGGGTTCAAGCGATTGTCCTGCCTCAGCCTCCTAGGTAGCTGGGACTACACCATACTGGGGCTACTCCAGCTGCCACCATGCCTGGCTAATTTTTTTATGTTAGTAGAGACACGATTTCACTGTATTGGCCGGGATGGTCTTGATCTCCTCACGTTGTGATCCTCTTGCCTTTGCCTCCCAAAGTGCTGGGATTAGAGGCCTGAGCCAAGATACATCTTTTTTAAATGAAGAAAAATTTCAAAGGTACTCTGCTTGGTATAATAATCAAGTATATAAATTGAGGAATAAAACATAACCACGAAACATATTGATAACTGCATATGGAAAATACAGAGGATAGTGTTTTGAAAAACATATTTGGAAAGCACTAACTAATAATTTGAAGAGTTTGCATTTGACAGGCCAGTATGAACATACCTTGAATGCAGCAACACAGGTTCCACATGAGAAAAATCAAAATCAGGGAAAATGAAACCACAAAGGTTCAATCCGCTCTGAGCTTTGAAAAACTCAGCAAAGACAGTGGCACTTAGGACCAAGGGCGGGAGATCCCTAATCCCATCACCACGGGGATAGGGCAGAAACATTCCAGGGTGAAGGCACAATCCACATTGTGAGGTCCAACTGCTGCCAGGCAGTCAGGAGTGCTTTCACATGTACAGGAAGGTCATTGAAGGCTCAGTGTTTTGTTTCAAAAACTGAATCCCAAGCCCACACTTTACTATGCTGTACTTCTTAAAATAAGTTATGAGATGGGAAATAGGGCACCCCAAAAACGTATATATATATATGTCTGTATATATATATATATAATTTATATACTGTAATATGTATAAATTATATAATATGTATAACATACATATAATTTCCTTTTACATCCTGCATCCTTATATTATATACGATATTTTATGTAAAATATAAAATATAATGATATGTTATAATTATATACAATATAATACATGAAATAATATCTAATTATTACATATAACAAAATATATAATTATATACATAATTATACAATTGTATATAATTGTATAGAATATAATAATATACAGTATATATAACATATAATATCTAATATATCGTATGTTATATAATATATCATATCATATGTAACACAGTATATAATATATAGTATTTACTATATGATATAATATATAATGTATTATATACTACATATAAGTAACATATTATATATAATACGTAATATATTAGATATTATATAACATATAATGTATTATGTGTTAGATGTTATATATTATATAACATATTATATATTATATCATGGAAATAGGGAACAAACAAATATATATATATGTATGTGTGTGAATATATATATAAATATATATAATGTAATATATATAACTTGTATAATATGTATAACATATATATAATTTCCTTTTTCATCCTGCATCCTTATATTATATACAATATATTACGTATAAAATAATATATAATGATACATTTTTATTATACGCAATATAATTCATGTAAAATATATAATTATTATATATAACATAATATGAAATTATATATTGCATATAATTATATATATAATTATATATCACATATTTTTATATATTATATATAATATATATTATATAATATATAATATATATTATATAATATATATTATAAAACATATTATATAATACAGAATATGATATGTATAACATATGATATATTAGGTAATATGTAATATATAATATAATGTATTATATATTACATATAATATATAATGTATTATGTATTACATATAATATATAATGTATTATATATTACGTGTAATATATAATATATTATTCATAATAGATATTATATTAGATATTATAAATTATACAGTATATTGTATATTATATATTATGTGTTATATAATATATCATATATTACATAGGAATATATTATATATTATATTATATACATGACACATATTACATTAAATATTATATAATATATTATATTATGTACAGTAATATAATAAAATATATAATATATTATGATATGTTATGTATAATATATTAAGATATATTATATATAATATATTAAGATATATTGTATATAATATATTATGGTAAAATATACATTATATATTAAGATATATTATATATAATATACAGTATAATCAAATATTATAGAATATTATATAATTATATATAATATATAACCTATGTAACATATGTCATACATCATATAGAATAGATATTTTATGTACAGTATAGAATATATATTTCGTGTACTTGGATATTTTATGTACATTATAGAACATATATTTGATGTACATTTGTATTTTATGTACAGTATAGAATATATATTTGGGGGAGTTTGATATTTTCTGTACAGTATAAGATATATATTTGGTGTAATTTGATATTTTATTTACAGCACACAGAATATATTTCCTGTACTTTGATATTTTAGGTACAGTATAGAATATATATTTGGGGTATTTTGGTATTTATTGTACAGTAGAGAATACATATTTGGGGTACTGTGATATTTTATGTACAGGATAGAATATATACTTTGTGTGTTTTTATATTTTATGTATAGTATAGAATATATATTTGGTGTAATTTGATATTTTATGTACAGTATAGAATATATATTTGGAGTACATTGATATTTTATGTACAGTATAGAATATATAAGTCGTGTACTTTGATATTTTATGTACAGCATAGAGTATATATTAGTTGTACTTTGACATTTTATGTACAGTATAGAATACATATTTGGTGTACTTTCATATTTTATGTACAGTATAAAATATATATTTGGTGTACTTTGACACTTTATGTACAGTATAGAATATATATTAGGTATAGTTTGATATTTTATGTACAGTATTGAATATATAGTTTGGGTACTTTGATGTTTTATGTACAGTTCATAACATATAGTTTGGGTACTTTGGTATTTTATATACAGTACACAATATATACATTGTGTACTTCAAAATTTTATGTACAGTACATAATATATATTTTGGGTACTTTGATATTTAAGTACTGTACATAATATATAGTTTGGGAACTTTGATTTTTTATGTACAGTACATAATATATAGGATGGGTACTTTGATGTTTTATGTGCAGTATATTATATATATTTTGTGTAGTTTGATATTTTATGTACAGTATAGTATGTATATTTTGGGTACTTTGATATTTTATGTACAGTATAGAGTATATACTTTGTGTAATTTGGTATTTTATGTACAGTACATAATATATATGTGGTGTACTTTGATATTTTACGTACAGTATATAATATATATTTCGTGTACTTTGATATTTTATGTACAGTATATAATATATATTTGTGAAGTTTGGTATTTTATGTACAGTATATAATATATATTTGTGAAGTTTGGTATTTTATGTACAGTATGTAATATATATGTGGTGTACTTTGATATTTTATGTACAGTATAAACTATATATTTGATGTAGTTTGATGTATTATGTACGGTATAGAATATATATTTGGTGTACTTTGATATTTTATGTGCAGTATTTGATACACATTTGGTGTACTTTGATATTTTATGTACAGTATATGATACATGTTTGCTGTACTTTGATATTTTATGTAAAGTATATGATACATATTTGGTGTATTTTGATATTTTATCTACAGTATGTGATACATATTTGGTGCATTTTGATATTTTATGTACCGTATATAATATATATTTGGTGTAATTTGACTTTTTAATTACAGTATATAATATATATTTGGTTTACTTTGATATATTATTTACAGTATATATGTATTGTGTACTTTGATACTTTATGTTCTGTATATAATATATATACAGTGTAGTTTGATATTTTATGTATGGTATATGGTGCCTGTTTGGTGAAATTTGGTATTTTATGTATAGTACATAATATATGTTTGGTGTACTTTGATATTTTATATACGGTATACGATACATATTTCCTGTAATTTGACATTTAAGTACAATGTATTGTAAGTACTTTGTGTATTTTGTTATTTTATGAACAGTATATGATACATATTTGGTGTACTTTGATATTTTATGTACAGTATATGGTACATAATTGGCATACTTTGATATTTTATGTACAGTATATGATACATATTTTGGGTACTTTGATATTTTATGTACAGTATGTGATACATATTTGGTGTACTTTGACTTTTTATGCACACTATATGATAAATATTTGATGTACTTTCATATCTTATGTACAGAGTATAATATAAATATTGTGTAGTTTGATATTTTATGTACAGTATATATTAGAGGTACTTTGATATTTTCTGTACAGTATATGAAATATATTTGGTGTACATTGATATTTTACGTACAGAATATAATATATATGTGGTGTGCTTTGATATTTTAAGTACAGTATATAATACATATTTTGTGTACTTTGATATTTTATGTACAGTATATGATACATATTTGGTGTACTTTGATATTTTATGTCCAGTATATGATACATATTTGGTGTACCTTTATATATTATGTACACTCTATGATACATATTTGGTGTGCTTTGACATTTTTTGTACAGTATATGATACATATTTGCTGTACTTTGATATTTTATGTACAGTACATGATACATATTTGGTGAAATTTGATATTTTATATAAGGTATATGATACATATTTGGTGCACTTTGATATTTTATGTACAGTATGACACATATGTGGTGTACTCTCATATTTTATTTACAGTGTATAATACATATTTGGTGTGCTTTGATATTTTATGTACAGAATATGATACATATTTTTTGTACTTTGATATTTTATGTACAATGTATGATTCATCTTTGGTGTAGTTTGATATTTTATGTACAGAATATGATACATATTTTTTGTACTTTGATATTTTATGTACAATGTATGATTCATCTTTGGTGTAGTTTGATATTTTATGTATAATGTATGATACAAATTTGGTGTACTTTGATATTTTATGTACAGTATATAAAATATATTTGGGGCACTTTGATATTTTATGTTCTGTATAAAATATATGTTTGGTGTTATTTGTTATTTTATGTACAGTATATAATATATGGTGTACTTTGATATTTTATGTATAGTATATAATACATGTTTGGTGTACTTTGATATTTTATGTGCATTCTATGATACATTTTTGGTGTACTTTGATATTTTATGTACAGTATATAAAATATATTTGGTGTATTTTGATATTTTATGTACAGTATATAATATATATTTCGTTTCCTTTGATATTTTATGTACGGTATATAATATATATTTGGTGTTCTTTGACATTTCATGTAAAGTATATAATACATATTGGTTGTGCTTTGATATTTTATGTATGGTATATTATATATATTTGGTGTGATTTGATATTTTATATACAGTATATAATCTATTTTTGGTGTGCTTTCATATTTTATATTCAGTATATAATATATATTTGGTGTGCTTTGATATTTTTTGTTCAGTTTATATGTTTGGTATGCTTTGATATTTTATGTACAGTATATTATACATATTTGGTGTTCTTTCATATTTTAGGAACAGTATATGATAAACATTTAGTGTGCTTTGGTATTTTACATACAGTAAATGATTCATATTTGCTGTGCATTGATATTTTATGTACAGAGTATGATACACATTTGGTGTACTTTTATATTTTACATACAGTATATGATACATATTTGGTGTACTTTGATATTTCATATACAGTTTATAATACATATTTTGTGTACTTTGATATTTTATGTACAGTACATGATACATATTTGGTGTAGGTTGATATTACATGTAAAATATATGATACATATTTGATGTACTTGGTATTTTATGTACAGTGTATAACATATATTTTGTGTACTTTGATATTTTATGTACAGTATATGATACATATTTTGTGTACTTTGATATTTTATGTACAGTATATAATATATATTTGGTGTACTGTTATATTATGTGTACAGTATACAATTTATATTTGGTGTACTTTGATATTTTATGTACAGTATATAATATACATTTGCTGTACTTTGATATTTTATGTACAGTATAGAGTATATATTAGGTGTACTTTGATATTTTATGTACAGTATATGATATATATTTGGTGTAATTTGATATTTTATGTACAGTATGCAATACATGTTTGTTATACTTTGATATTTTATGTATAGTGTATGATACGTATTCAGAGTACTCTGATGTGTTTTGTACAGTTTATGACCCATATTTGGTGTACTTTGATATTTTATGTACAGTATATGAAACATATTTTGTGTAATTTGATATTTTATATGCAGTGTATGATACATATTTAGTGTACTTTGATATTCTGTGTACAGTATATATCTTTGGTGTACTTTGATATTTTATTTACACTACATAATACATATTTGGACTACTTTCAGATATTATGTACACTGTAGAATATATGTTTGGTTTACTTTGTTATTGTATGTACAGAATATAATTCATATTTGGTATACTTTGATAATTTATGTACCGTATATGATATATATGGGGTGAATTTTGATATTTTATGTACATTATAGAATACATATCTGCGGTACTTTGATATTTTATGTACAGTATATGATAAATATCTGGTGTAATTTGATATTTTATGTACAGTATGTAATATATATTTTGGTGTAATTTGATATTTTATGTGCAGTATATAATATATATTTGGTGTACTTTGATATTTTATGTGCATTATATAGTATATATTAGGTGTACTGTGATATTTTAGGTACAGTATAAAATATATATAAGGTGAACTTTTATATTTTATCTACAGTATATAATATTCATTTGGTGTACCTTGATAATTTGTGTACAGTATATAATATATATTTGGTGTAGTTTGATATTTTATGTACAGTATATAATATCTATTAGGTATACTTTGATATATTA
Source organism: Gorilla gorilla gorilla (assembly GCF_029281585.2). Classification (NCBI taxonomy): domain Eukaryota; kingdom Metazoa; phylum Chordata; class Mammalia; order Primates; family Hominidae; genus Gorilla; species Gorilla gorilla. The sequence continues at coordinate 21,867,236 of NC_073241.2, forward strand.
TGTAGAGTATATAATATATATTATGTGTACTTTGATATTTAATGTGCATTATATAATATATATTTGGTGTAGTTTCATATTTTATGTATGGTATATATTTTATATTTTGTGTACTTTGGTATTTTAAGCACGGTATATAATATGTATTTTGTGTACTTTGATATTTTATGTACAGTATATAATACATATTAGTTGTAATTTGATATTTTAAGTACGGTATATAATATGTGTTTGGTGTACTTTGATATTTTATGTACGGTATATAATACGTAATCGGTGTACTTTGATATTTTATGTACAGTATATAATATATATTTGGAGCATTTTGATATTTTATGTACAGTATGTACTATATATTTGAGTACTTTGATATTTTATGTACAGTATATTATATTTGGTGTACTTTGAGATTTTATACACAGTATAAAATATATACTTGGGGTACTTTGATATTTTATGTACAGTATAAAATATATACTTGGTGTACTTTGATATATTATGTGCAGTATATAACATATATTTGGTGTACCTTGATATTTTATGTGCAGTATATATTATATATTTGGTGTACCTTGATATTTTATGTGCAGTATATATTATATATTTGGTGTACCTTGATATTTTATGTGCAGTATATATTATATATTTGGTGTACTGTGATATTTTATGTACAGTATAAATTATATATTAGGTGTACTTTGATATTTTAAGTACAGTACATAATATTCAATTGGTGTTCTTTGATATTTAATGTACAGTATATAATATATGTTTGGTGAAATTTGATATTTTATTAACAGTATATAATATATATTTGGTGCACTTTGATATTTAATGTACAGTATATAATATATAATTGGTGTATTTTGATATTTTAGGTATAGTATATAATATTCATTTGGTGTACTTTGATATTTTATGTAAAGCATATAATATATATTTGGTGTACTTTCATATTTTATGAACAGTATAAAATGTATATTTGGTGTACTTTGATATTTTATGTACAGTATATAATACATATTTGGTGTAGTGTGATATCTTATGTACAGTATATAATATATAATTGGCGTAATTTGATATTTTATGTACTGTACATAATATATATTTGTTGAACTTTGATGTTTTATGCACAGTATGAAACATATATTTCGTGTAGTTTGAAAATTTATGTGCAGTATATAATATATATTTGGTGTACTTTGATATTTTATGTGCTGTATATAATATATATTTGGTGTACTGTGATATTTTATGTACAGTATATAATATATATTAGTTGTACTTTCGTATTTTATGTACAGTATATAATATTCATTTGGTGTACTTTGATATTTTATGTACAGTATATAATATATATTTGCTGTAGTTTGATATTTTATGTACAGTATATAATATCTGTTATGTATACTTTGGTATATTATGTATAGTATATAATGTATATTTGGTGTACTTTGATATTTTATGTACAATATATAATATATATTTGGTGTACTGGATGTTTCATATACAGTAAATAATATGTATTTGGTGTACTTTGATATTTTATGTTCATTATATAATATATATTGGGTTAACTTGATATTTAATGTAGAGTATATAATATAAATTTGGTGTACTTTGATATTTTATGTACAGTATATAATATATATTTGGTGTACTTTGACATTTTACGTACAGTGTATAATATATATTTGTTGTACTTTGAAATTTTATGTACAGTATATAATATATTTGCTATACTTTGATATTTTATGTACAGTGTATATTATATATGGTGTACTTTGATATTTTATGTACAGTATATAATATATATTTGCTGTACTTTGATATTTTATGTACAGTGCATAATATATATTTGGTGTACTTTGATACTTTATGTACACTATATAATATATGTTTGTTGTACTTTGATATTTTATGTACAGTATAAAATATATATTAGGTATAGTTTGATATTTTATGGACAGTATATAATATATGTTTGGTGTACTTTGGTATCTTCTATGCAGTATAAAATATATATTATTTTGTAGTTTGATATTTTCTGTACACTACATAATATATATTTGTTGTACAGACACACACACACACACACACTCCTTCATTCTGCTGGTTAGGAACTTAGTAGGGGTCTCTGGGAGCTGCAGGTTTCCTAATCATTTCTGCACCTAAGAACATTAGGGTCTTGTCTGGCTCTTCTTATGCACAGTCCCCCAGTCTGGACTCCGTAAGATCCATGCTAGCCTCACCCAGCTTCTCCCTCTTCCCTCTCAGAAACTCAGACATAAGAGGAAGCTCCTCACCAGGGATCCGGAGCTACCATTCACCATCCCCTAGGGCTCCACCACACTCAAGTCTGTCATCGCCAGTATCCCACAAACTCTCATTTCCCTGTCCTCTCCTTGATGGGCAATCAATGAAGCCATTGGGCTCTCCCGTGTCCTCCTCTGAGGATTCTTCAGAGTCACGACGTTCATCAGTAATATACCACATGTTCCTACTGCCATCACCCAGCAGCTCACCCCCAGCTCTCGGGGAGTCTCCTGGGTCTCCCAGCTACTCTCCAAACAACCCCAGATTTCAGCTGGAGTCAGCCCCCCACACCCAGGAGTTACCTACAAACTCACGAGCCTCACGGTGCTCCTCCCCTATGTCTTTCATCTCTTCACCCCCAATCCTCAGGGAGTCTCCTGTGGCTCCCAGTTGCTCTCAAGCCATCCCCAGGTTCCTGCGGGAATCAGCCCCATGCACCCAGGAGTCCCCCAGAGACTCACAGGTTTCGGGAGCATATGAGCGGTCCCCCAGCCCTGACTCCTCAAGATTCATGCCTGCCTCACCCAGCATCTACCTCTCCCCTCCCAGGAACTCAGAACCAAGGGGCAGCTCCTCACAAGAGATGTGGAAGTACTCTACATCATCCCGCAGGGCTTCACCACTCTCACATCCGTCATCGACAGAATTCCACAACTTTACATTTCCCTTTCCTGACCAAGCAGGACAATCACTCATGTCATTGTGTTCTCCCGTGTCCTCCTCGGGAGATTCATCACAGTCACCCCATTCATCAATAATATACCATATGTTCTTACTGCCATCATCCAGCAACTCACCCCCAGCCACCAATGACTCTCATGTCCGTCCCAGCTACTCTCCAACTACGCCCAGATTTCAGCGGGCATCGGTATCCCACACCCAAGAAACACCTACAAACTCACAGACCTCAGTGAGATCCTCGCCAGTCTCTCTCACGTCTTCACCCCCAGCCCTTACGGACCCTCCAGGCTCTCCCAGCTACTCACCAACCACCCCCACATTTCAGCTGGAGTCAGTTCCTGGCACCCCGGAGTCACCACCGAACACACCAGTTTCACTGAGTTACTCCCCGGTCTGTCTCATGTCTTCACCTCCAACCCTCAGGGATTCTCCTGTCTGTCCCAGCTACTCTCCAACCACGCCCACATTTCAGCGGGAGTCCGTTGCAGGCACCCAGAAATCACCAGCAAACTCACCAATTTCACTGCGTTACTCCCCAGTCTCTCTCATGTCTTCACTAGCCCTCAGGGACTCTCCTGTCTGTCGCAGCTACTCTCCAACCACCCCCACATTTCAGCTGGAGTCAGTTCCTGGCACCCCGGAGTCACCACCAAACTCACCAGTTTCACTGAGTTACTCCCCGGTCTGTCTCATGTCTTCACCTCCAGCCCTCTGGGACTCTCCTGTGTGTCCCAGCTACTCTCCAACCACGCCCACATTTCAGCAGGAGTCCGTTCCAGGCACCCAGGAATTACATACAAACTCAGCAGTTTCACTGTGTTACTCCCCAGTCTCTCTCATGTCTTCACCCCCAGCCCCCTGGGACTCTCATGTCTGTCCCAGCTACTCTACCACCACGCCCAGATTTCAGAGGGAGTCAGCCTCCCACACTCCGGAATCACCTACAGACTCACAGACTTCACGGAGGTCCTCCCTGGTCTCTCTCAGGTCTTTGCCCTCAGCCCACAGGGACTCTTGTGTCTCTTTCAGCTACTCTCAAAACTTCTCTAGATTCCAGCTTTCCAGCTGGACTCAGTTCCAGGCACCCACGACACACCACCGACCTCACGAATTTCACTGACTTACTCCCCAGTCTCTCTCATGTTCTCACCCCCAGCCCTCAGGGACTCTTCTGTCTCTCTCAGCTACTCTCCAACCATCTCCACATTACACCTGGGGTCAGCGTCCCACACCCAGGTATCACCTACAAACTCACGTACCTTACTGCAGCCCTCCCCCATTTCTTTCACCTCTTCACCCCCTGCCTTCAGGGACTCTCCTGTGTCTCCCAGCTTCTCTCCAGCCTTCCCCAGATTTCTGCCACAGTCAGCCCCAGGCACACAGGGGAACCCTGGACACTCACAGGCTCACCAGGCTACCTCCCAATGACCTGTATCTATACAAGGATGGCTCCCACGCTTCCCTCAGGGACCCCAAACCCATCTCCACTTACACTCAGACACTCCCAGGGCCTGACAGCTACTCCCCGTTATTGTCCTTCAGTTCAAAGCCCTGGCCAATCTACTAGCCAACATGATGCAGCTACCTGGCCATGTCTCAACATTTCTGGGGAGGGCCCCACACCCAGCCGCAGAAGAGCCCCTCCTGCATTCCGTCCTCACACACAGGCCTTTCCATCCACTGGCTACTGTCACACTCTTGCCAGCAGAAGAGGCCCCTGTAATGGCCGATATCACCGCCCAGTCTATCCTCACCCCACAGCTGTGCAGCGGGACCCTCCTGCTGGCCCACGTGGCTGCCAGAGCCCATGCTGGCACGATGCTCCAGCATGTCGGCGTCCCTGCAGGCCACGTTACCGGTGACATGGCTCGCATGACCCCCCTTCCTGGCAGTGACACTGCTGATGTGAACCCCAGTTTCACGGCTGTCATTTGTAAATAGGAACATTTTCCCTTTTCTCTCTCCCTTCCATTCACAGGGCTTCTCATTCTCTCTGTTTCTGCCTCCGTTTCAGAGATTTACTCACCTTTTCCTCTCTCACTATGTCTGCCGTGGTCTCCAGAAGAGTGTGCCACATAAAATTGCCCCATTAAAAGTCATGAATTGAGTGGATTTTAGTATATTTGTACTTGTGCACATTCCATTTTAATTCGCAATCCATTTTAGAAGGTTTTGTCACCCCCGACCAGAGAAAAACCCTGTGGACATTAGTCACTCCTCATTCTGTCTCAAACCCTCTCCCTGACCCTCAGCCCTAGGTAACAACTGCATAGAGCGATCAACCCCATATGCATAGATTTCCATATTGTGGACATTTCCTATAAACGGAATTGCACAATACGTGAGTTTTATGACTGACATAACTCTTTTAGCACAATATTTTCAAGATTCATCCACATTGCAGCCTTACCCACAGAGGGAAACCGCATTTTGTGGTTTCAGTAACACCGAGTGTTTTCTCCTTCCTTCCGTCTTTCCTTCCTTCTTTCCTTCCTTCCTTCCTTCCTTCCTTCCTTCCTTCCTTCCTTCCTTCCTCCTATTTCTCTCTTATTCCTTCTGCCTTCTCTCTTTCATATGCCTTAGGTGCATCCTACGTCCTGCGTCCTTTTGGGGAATCCTCAACAGGTGCTGGAAAATTGTGTTATTGTGATTATTTACCGCTATCTCTCTTTCATGGTTCTCCATCAGTTGTAAGCATCTATTGGTTTATCCCAGCTCTCTAAGTATATTTTAATTAGGTACACCTGTTTTTCTTTATACACCTGTTTCTGGAGTATAGGGTCGCATACTCATAAACCCAGTGTATCTCAGAAACGCATCTAATATTCCAGTAAACCCATCATAACGTTGAAAAATCATAAATCAAACCAACATTAGTCACGGTTTGTCGGTGGATATGGGCTCCATCAATTCCATTGTCTTCAATAATGCTGTACACCATTAACAATGGCAGACTGATTGGGCGTGGATGTGGATAACATTATAAAAATCAGTTATTAGAGGGATACTTTAACCTGACTGAAGGGCTGATCTAATGGTATTAGTACAGTGCATGATTATGTGAGATGTTTTGAGACAGAGTAGTACATTTGTGTATGAAATTCTGTGGCTTTTTTCACTTAATAGGAACCTTTGTGTGTGGAAAACTGAGAAAATTGCTTTCTGCTGTAGAGTCTGGCATTCACGGTAGATTAAAGCTTATTTTTCTGGAAGTAAATCTTATTCAATAAAATACTACTCTTTATAATAAAAAACAAAGACACTGGTGATGTGAAGTCATTATCCTCAGCAAACTAATCCAGGAACAGAAAACCAAACGCCACATTCTCACTTATAATGGGAGCTGAAAAATGGGATCACATGGACACAGGAAGGGGAACAAGACACATTGGGGCCTTTCGGGAGGCAGAGCGTTAAGAAAAACAGCTACTGCATGCTGGGCTTAATACCTAGGTGATGGGTTGACAGGTGCAGCAAACCACCATGGCACACGTTTACCTTAGTAAAAAATCTGCACACCCTGCCCATGTATCCCAGAACTTAGAAACAAAACGAAAGCAAAGAAAACGAGAAAGCAATAGCAAAACGCTAACGGCAAAACAAAGTTTCAAACTCAGAAAGTGACAGACCAATTTTTGGTTCAAATCATGGTTCCCGACCCAGGTGCCATAAGGTCAAGATAAAGAATTTGATTACGTATTGTAAAGAAGACATGCAGCGGATGACCAGAAAAATTGTTCTCAACATACGTGTGGCTTCGAGTTCAACGGTGACGCTATCTACCGGGACATAGCATTAGATTCCAAAGGGCCGAGTCCCGCAAGAATGGCCTCCCACACTAATAACAATGGGAAGCCCTACGTTGTTTTACCTGTGCTTCTCAGCAACTGGCTATAAATCAGGTTTCCACCACTCCCAGTTTCAGTTGCATTCATTTGCTGGAAGAGCTCACAGCACGCAGGGAAACACTGACATTTCCCATTTTCTGTATTTTAGCGGATATTGCAAAAACTTCAGAAAAAACTTTTGGGCCCGGCATGTGGGGAGGGGCGCACTGCCTTCCAGGAAGTGTTATCCAGAAGCTCTCTAAACCCAGTCCTTTTGGGTTTTTATGGAGACCTCATTCTACAGGCATGACGGGTTAAACCATAGGCTATTGGTCATCAACTCCGCCTGAGGCTCTCAACCTTCCCTGGAAATTGGGGTTGAGGCTTTGCCATTCTCAGTCTGAGTAAAAGAATTTACACAAACGGAATTTTAAAACAGATTAGCATAACTGGAAACTTAACTAGATGATGGAATTATCTGGAGCCACACCTTGATATTCCTAACCCGAGCACCCTCAGCAAACAAATGCTCCACCCAACTGGCTCCCAATCCTCTACGGGGTTCCAGAGCAAAAGGATGTTTCTACAACGCCTATCTCCACCTCTTCTTCAAAGTCTTTCCACTTACACGGGTAATTCTTCAACTGCCATGCATCAGGGTCAGTGGGAGGGCTTGTTACCACACAGATCTGTGGATCTCCGGGGTTTGAGGGTGACAAGGATGCTGCTGGTGTCAAAACCACAACGTGGGAACCACAGAACCCCTAGTTGGTTTTCAGTGTTTCCGTGCATTTAATTCATCATACCTTTGGTCAAGAAAACTTGTAAGTTCTCAGATTGTCCCAAAGGTGGCGCATGAAATCAAAGCAGGAGAACAGTTTCCTACGAGGTGTAGCCTGGGGAAGTTGGGGGTGACTGATGGAAAGGAGGAGTGAAGCTCCACCCTTTCCACTGTGAGGTTGCACCCGAGGCTATTTAAACCCACCCTGGCTGGCCTGTACTCAGATCTTCGCAGAGCGGAGCAGCGGCCGGAGCGTTTGGCGGACTCTGCGTGGACTTGGAGCTCACAGCGTCTTGCGACTTGGAAGCGGATTCAGAGGACAGGACAGAACACTTGGGCAAGTGAATCTCTGTCTGTCTGTCTGTCTGTCTCATTGGTTGGTTTATTTCCATTTTCTTAAGGAGCACATACCTCACACCCCACAAACACAAACACACACACGCACACACACACACACACACACACACACACACACACACTCCTTAATTCTGCGGGTTAGGAAATTAGTAGGGGTCTCTGGGAGCTGCAGGTTTCCTAATCATGTCTGCACCTAAGAACAGTAGGGTCTTGTCTGGCTCTTCTTATGAACGGTCCCCCAGCCCGGACTCCCCAAGATCCATGCGAGCCTCACCCAGCTTCTCCCTCTCCCCTCTCAGAAACTCAGACTTAAGAGGAAGCTCCTCACCAGGGATCCGGAGCTACCATTCACCATCCCCTAGGGCTTCACCACACTCACCTCTGTCATCACCAGTATCCCACAATCTCCCATGTCCCTGTCCTCTCTGTGATGGGCAATCAATGAAGCCATTGGGCTCTCCCATGTCCTCCTCTGAGGATTCTTCAGAGTCACCACGTTCATCAGTAATATACCACATGTTCCTACTGCCATCACCCAGCAGCTCACCCCCAGCTCTCGGGGAGTCTCCTGGGTCTCCCAGCTACTCTCCAAACAACCCCAGATTTCAGCTGGAGTCAGCCCCCCACACCCAGGAATCACCTACAAACTCACGAGCCTCACAGTGCTCCTCCCCTATGTCTTTCATCTCTCCACCCCAGGCCTCAGGGAGTCTCCTGTGGCTCCCAGTTGCTCTCCAGCCATCCCCAGGTTCCTGCGGGAATCAGCCCCATGCACCCAGGAGTCCCCCAGAGACTCACAGGTCTCGGGAGAATATGAGCGGTCCCCCAGCCCTGACTCCTCAAGATTCATGCCTGCCTCACCCAGCATCTACCTCTCCCCTCCCAGGAACTCAGAACCAAGGGGCAGCTCCTCACAAGAGATGTGGAAGTACTCTACATCATCCCGCAGGGCTTCACCACTCTCACATCCGTCATCGACAGAATTCCACAACTTTACATTTCCCTTTCCTGACCAAGCAGGACAATCACTCACGTCATTGTGTTCTCCTGTGTCCTCCTCGGGAGATTCCTCACAGTCACCCCATTCATCAATAATATACCATATGTTCTTACTGCCATCATCCAGCAGCTCACCCCCAGCCACCAATGACTCTCCTGTCTGCCCCAGCTACTCTCCAACTACGCCCAGATTTCAGCGGGCGTCGGTATCCCACACCCCAGAAACACCTACAAACTCACAGACCTCAGTGAGATCCTCGCCAGTCTCTCTCATGTCTTCACCCCCAGCCCTTACGGACCCTCCAGGCTCTCCCAGCTACTCTCCAACCACCCCCACATTTCAGCACGGGTCAGATCCAGGAACCCAGGGATCACCACCAAGCTCACCACTTTGACTGTGTTACTCCCCAGTCTCTAGCACGTCTTTATCTCCAACCCTCAGGGATTCTCCTGTCTGTCCCAGCTACTCTCCAACCACGCCCACATTTCAGCTGGAGTCCGTTGCAGGCACCCAGAAATCACCACCAAACTCACCAATTTCACTGAGTTACTCCCCAGTCTCTCTCATGTCTTCACCAGCCCTCAGGGACTCTCCCATCTGTCCCAGCTACTCTCCAACAACGCCCAGATTTCAGCTGGAAGCAGTTCCTTGCACCCCGGAATCAACACCAAACTCACCAATTTCACTCAATTACTCTCCAGTCTCTCTCATGTCTTCACCAGCCATCAGGGACTCTCCTGTCTGTCCCAGCTACTCTCCAACCACGCCCACATTTCAGCTGGAGTCAGTTCCTGACACCCCGCAGTCACCACCAAACTCACCAGTTTCACTGAGTTACTCCCCGGTCTCTCTCATGTCTTCACCCCCAGCCCTCAGGGACTCTCCTGTGTTTCCCAGCTACTCTCCAACCATGCCCAGATTTCAGCGGGAGTCAGTTCCAGGCTCCCAGGTATCACCTACAAACTCAGCAGTTTCACTGAGTTACTCCCCAGTCTCTCTCATGTCTTCACCCCCAGCCCCCTAGGACTCTCCTGTCTGTCCCAGCTACTCTACCACCACGCCCAGATTTCAGAGGGAGTCAGCCTCCCACACTCCGGAATCACCTACAGACTCACAGACTTCACGGAGGTCCTCCCTGGTCTCTCTCAGGTCTTTGCCCTCAGCCCACAGGGACTCTTGTGTCTCTTTCAGCTACTGTCAAAACTTCTCTAGATTCCAGCTGGGGTCAGTTCCAGGCGCCCACCATACACCACCGAACTCTCGAATTTCACTGACTTACTCCCCAGTCTCCCTCATGTTCTCACCCCAGCCCTCAGGGACTCTTCTGCCTCTCTCAGCTACTCTCCAGCCATCTCCAGATTTCACCTGGAGTCAGCTTCCCACACCCAGGAATCACCTACAAACTCACGGACCTTACTGCAACCCTCCCCCATTTCTTTCACCTCTTCACCCCCTGCCTTCAGGGACTCTCCTGTGTCTCCCAGCTTCTCTCCAGCCCTCCCCAGATTTCTGCCACAGTCAGCCCCAGGCACCCAGGACAACCCTAGACACTCACAGGTCTCATGAGACTATCCCCCGATGACCTGTACCTATACAGGGATGGCTCCCACGCTTCCCTCAGTGACCCCAAACCCATCTCCACTTACACTCAGACACTCCCAGGGCCTGACAGCTACTCCCCGTTATTGTCCTTCAGTTCGAAGCCCTGGCCAATCTACTAGCCCACGTGACGCAGTTACCTGGCCATTTCTCCACAGTTCCGGTGAGGGCCCCACACCCAGCCACAGAACAGCCCCTCCTGCATTCCGTCCTCACACGCAGGCCTGTCCATCTACTTGCTACTGTCACACTCTTGCCAGCAGAAGAGGCCCCTGTAATGGCCGATATCACCACCCAGTCTATCCTCACCCCACAGCTGTGCAGCGGGACCCTCCTGCTGGCCCATATGGCTGCCAGAGCCCATGCTGGCACGACACTCCAGCATGTCGGCGTCCCTGCGGGCCACACTACCGGTGACATGGCTAGCATGACCCTCCTTCCTGGCAGTGACACTGTTGATGTGAACCCCAGTTTCCCATCTGTCATTTGTAAATAGGACCATTTGCCCTTTCCTCTCTCCCTTCCATTCACAGGGCTTTTCATTCTCTCTGTTTCTGCCTCCGTTTCAGATATTTACTCACCTTTTTCTCTGTCACTATGTCTGCCGTGGTCTCGATGAGAGTGCACCACATAAGATTCCCCCATTAAAAGTCATGAATTGAGTGGCTTTTAGTATACCTGTGGTTGTGCACATTCCATTTTAATTCGCAATCCATTGTAGAACGTCTTATCACCCCCGACCAGAGAAAAAACCCTGTAGACATTAGTCACTCCTCATTCTGTCTCAAACCCTCTCCCTGACCCTCAGCCCTAGGTAGCAACTACATAGTGCGATCAACCCCATATGCATAGATTTCCATATTGTGGACAATTCCTATAAACGGAATTGCACAATAGGTGAGCTTTTATGACTGACATAACACGTAGCACAATATTTTCAAGATTCATCCACATTGTAAGCTTACCCACAGGGGGAAACCAGTATTTTTGGGGTTTTAGTAACACCGGGTGTTTTCTCCTTCCTTCCGTCCTTCTTTCCTTCTTTCCTTTCTTTCTTCCTTCCTTCCTTCCTTCCTTCCTTCCTTCCTTCCTTCCTTCCTTCCTTCCTCCTATTTCTCTCTTATTCCTTCTGCCCTCTCTCTTTCATATGCCTTAGGTGCATCCCACATTCTGCGTTTTTTTGGGGAAATCCTCGACAGGTGCAGGAAAATTGTGTTATTGTAACTATTTACCGCTATCTCTCTTTCACGGCTCTCCATCAGTTGTGAACATCTATTGATTTATCCCAAGTCACTAGGCATATTTTAATTGGGTACACCTGTTTTTCTTTATACAGCTGTTTCTGGGCTATAGGGTCGCATATTCATAAACACAGTGTAATTCAGAAACGCATCTAATATTCCAATAAACCCATCATAACGTTGAAAAATCATAAATCAAACCATCGTAAGTCACGGTTTGTCCGTGGATATGGGCGTCATCAATTCCATTGTAATCAATAATGCTGTACGCCATTAACAATGGCAGACTGATTGGGAGTGGAGATTGATAGCAAAACAAACATGATACAAGCAAATGAAACTCAAAACACAAACACAAGGAAACAATCCAATCAAGCTCCAGCCCCTCATAGCTCATCGATGCCCCCACTGGCATGCTACTGAAAACAGCGGCTGCACCCATTAAACTCATTCGTTACTGGAGAACGAGACAAAACTTAGCGGATCCCTGCCCCCACAGTGACAATCCCACTCGAAAACACAGAAAGGAAACAATCCCCACACAAAATATAAATGTACCCCAGATAGAATTCAACATCAACCTAAGGATCCTGCTGTAACATTACCACACTGACCCAGGACAGCTCAATTCCCTTCCCACCTATTTACAAGATAATCCTCATTCAGGGAGCTCTGGAAGCATCGCCAGTATTGCACTAGGATCCTCTTCGTGAGGCAGCTGGAAGTCTGGAAACACAGCAAATTTACTTATTTCTCTACACGACACGGAGGCTAATTCTCAGAAAAGGCTTAACGCCCTAATCCCCATTCCCCGATTCTCAGGCTATAACGATTATCTTTCTGCAGAAGAAACACACACACACACACACACACACACACAGAGAGAGAGAGAGAGAGAGAGAGAGAGAGAGAGAGAGAGAGAGAAAGTCATGCGAGAATGTAAACATTAAGCGAAATCGCCGCCGACAGCAGAAACAATAGCCGACACCATAGACACTTCAAATGGTTCTGTTTTCCTCATTTGGACTGAAAGGTGAGAGTGGAACTCGGCTGCCCAAACCGTGGTACCAATATCAGCTGCAGGCCAGAGCAAGCCTTTCCGAGGAGATTTTAAGCAACCGGTGGGAGCAAGATCCTGAAGCATTTCTTCCAAGATTGGTCACAGGAGATGAAACCTGGCTCTACCGGCAGGATCCTGAAGACCAAGCATGAGGCCATGGCTACCAAGAGGTGGCAGTGCTCCAGTCGAAGCCGTGGAGGAGCAGTCAAGGGCAGAGGTCAAGGCCACCGTTGGGGGGAGGGGAGGATGCTAGAGGGATTCTGCTGGTTGACTTTCTGCAGGGCCAAACCCTGATCACATCTGCTCGCTAGCAGAGCGTTTTCAGAAAGTCAGCCAAAGCTGGAGCGAAGAAGGTCCCCACCAGAGAGTTCTTCTCCACCATGACAGTGTTCCTGATCATGGCTTTCTTCGAACAAGGGCAGATGGGCAAGACCTGCCATGGGAAACCGTGAGGCGTCCACCTGACAGTCCTGATTTGGCGCCTGCTGACTTCTCTTTGTTTCCTCGTCTTGGAAAACCTGTAAAGGGCACCCAGTTTTCTTCAGTTAACAATGGAAAAAAGACTGCATGGAAATAGTTAAATTCCCAGGACCTTGGGGGCTTTAGGGATGGGCTAGACGGCGGGGAAAAGACACTGCTTCCAGAAGCGTCTTGAAGTTGATGGAGCCGAGGCTGAGAAGTAAAATACGCCTATTTCCTTTTTCTCCCTTAATCCCACTTTTCTACGAATGTTTCCAAGTCCCCTCACACAACGTCAATCCCAGGTAAAGAGTTGTCATCCTCTGTTGGTTCTTCTTCCTACGATTTTGTCTTGCGGTGTTGTTATTTTCGCTTTTACTCCCAAGAAGATTCTCTCTGTGTCTTTTGGAATCCACAGATGTGGAAGCTGGGAACATGGAGGGCCAACGGTAGAACTCAGTGGGGTGTGTCCAGGCTGCAATTAACCTAATGAACCTGCGGGGCACAGCAGTCCACCTGGCGTGGACCATCCCGATTGACTGCATTGGGCTGACGGACTGAATTCCTATCGGGGCGGGGCAGCCCAGGGGCCAAGGGGGTCAGGGCTTGAGCCCTGGGTGGGCCCGGGGCTGGCTATATAAGGCCGGGCTCTGGCAGCGGAGCTTCACTCCGCCTTGGACGATGCACCGCACAGGTCACTCCAGGCTGCGGCTGCACATCCCGAGGAACAGAAGCCGGCCTGCCCAGCTGTCTGCAAGGACCGGCGTTCCAGACCAAGTGGCCCGCTGCTCCGAGGTCCCAGCTTGCTCCAGGCTGTGACTCCACATCCCGAGGTCGCTGCCTGGCAACCGGGCAGTGAGGACCAGCCACCCCAGACTGCCTGTGCCGCCGCCCTGAGGACAGAGCCGTGACTGCGAGGACAGCGACGCCTGCACAGCTCTGGCGAGATGGCGGCAGGGTCCACTACGCTGCACGCAGTGGAGAAGCTGCAGGTGCGTCTGGCCACTAAGACGGACCCGAGATAGCTAGAGAAATATTTGCAGAAAATCTCTGCCTTGCCCATGACGGCAGACATCCTGGCGGAGACTGGAATCAGAAAGACGGTGAAGCGCCTGCGGAAGCACCAGCATGTGGGCGACTTTGCCAGAGACTTAGCGGCCCGGTGGAAGAAGCTGGTGCTCATGGACCGAAACACCGGGCCTGACCCACAGGACCCTGAGGAGAGCGCTTCTCGACAGTGCTTCGGGGAGGCTCTTCAGGACCGGGAAAAGGCCTGGGGCTTCCCAGAAAACGCGACGGCCCCCAGGAGCCCATCTCACAGCCCTGAGCACAGACGGACAGCAAGCAGAACACCTCCGGGGCAACAGAGACCTCACCCGAGGTCTCCCAGTCGCGAGCCCAGAGCCGAGAGAAAGCGCCCCAGAATGGCCCCAGCTGACTCCGGCCCCCATTGGGCCCATCCAAAGCGCACCGCTCCCCTCCCGATGCCCGAGGGCCCTGAGCCTGCTGTGCCCGGGAAGCAAAGCGGAAGAGGCCAGGCTCACGCCGCTCAGGGCGGGCCTCTGCTGGGTCAAGGCTGCCAGGGCCAACCCCAGGGGGAAGCGGTGGTGAGCCACACCAAGGGGCACAAATCGTCCCATGGGGCTTCGGCTCAGAAATCGCCTCCTGTCCAGGAAAGCCAGTCAGAGAGGCTGCAGGCGGCCGGCGGTGATTCGGCCCGGCCGAAAACGCTGCCCAGCCATGTCTTCTCAGAGCTCTGGGACCCCTCAGAGGCCTGGAAGCAGGCCAACTACGATCTGCTGTCCGCTTTTGAGGCCATGACCTCCCAGGGAAACCCAGAAGCACTCTCCGTGCCAACGCTCCAGGAGGAAGCTGCTTTCCCTGGACGCAGAGTGAACGCTAAGATGCCGGTGTACTCGGGCTCCAGGCCTGCCTGCCAGCTCCAGGTGCCGACGCCGTGCAAGCAGTTCCTCCAGGTGCCTAGGAACAATCCGGACGCCCTCGGCGACGTGGAAGGGGTCCCCTACTCGGTTCTTGAACCCGTTCTGGAAGGGTGGACGCCCGATCAGCTGTACCGCACAGAGAAAGACAATCCCGCACTCTCTCGAGACACAGATGAATTATGGTGGATTCATTGTCTCCAGGACTTCAAGGAAGAAAAGCCACAGGAGCACGAGTCTTGGCGGGAGCTCTACCTGCGGCTTCGGGACGCCCGAGAGCAGCGGCTGCGAGTAGTGACCACGAAAATCCGATCCGCACGTGAAAACAAACACAGCGGCCGACAGACAAAGATGATCTGTTTCAACTCTGTGGCCAAGACGCCTTATGATGCTTCCAGGAGGCAAGAGAAGTCTGCAGGAGCCGCTGACCCCGGAGATGGAGAGATCGAGCCAGCCCCCAAGCCCGCAGGAAGCAGCCAGACTCCCTCCGGCCTCGGGGACGGCGGCAGCGGCGGCGGCAGCATTAGCGGCGGCAGCAGCAACGAGCACGCGGCGCCCGCGGACAAAACCCGAAAACAGGCTGTCAAGAAAGTGGCCCCGCTGATGGCCAAGGCAATTCGAGACTACAAGGGAAGATTCTCCCGACGATAATCTCAGGACTTGCCTTACAGATAAAATCTGGGGGGAGGAGGGCCAATGCAAAGTCAGTGCGGGTTGAGGAATGAAACTTCCGATGGACACCAGAACCTTTGGCTTGGAGCAAAATTGAGCCTCCGAATCCTGCAGGCGTCAAGTGCTGGTCCTGTGATTTCTGTCTCCCACACCCAGCCACTGCCTCCCTGCTTGGAGGACACCTCAGAATTCACAAGATATTATGAACGCATTCAGATCAATTCTACTTTGGTGGTTCACTGATCGTCTTTTAAATAACGCCCTAGTTGCAATCATAAATCAGGTACAAGATGTGAGATTCCCTTTTGTCATTTTTCCTTTCTTTTGAAATCATCGAGTACATAAGGAAGGACTTCTTACACACAAACTCTCAATCCATCAGTTGACACTGATAACTCCGACTATGCAAAATGTTTTGTTGTCGCTGGTGTTTTCGTTTAGAGAGAAGGCCAGGCATGATCCTGTAATCGTCAGCCATCCTCCTCTGGGAGGCCGAGGAAAGCAGATCGCTTCAGCCCAGGAGGTGGAGAACAGGCTGGGACAAACGGAGAAATCCCGTCTCCACAAAAGATACCGAAATGGGCCCGGCGTGGTGGCACGGCCCCTGTGGTCCCAGATTCTTAGAGGGCTGAGGTGGCAGGATCGCCTGAACTGGGCAAGCGGAGGCTGCAGTGACCCTTCCTCATTCCACTGCACTCCAGCCTGGGTGACACAAGCGGAGCACATCTCAAAGAAACCTGCTGTTTATTTGAAGGAACTCTTGGATTTCATACATAAATGCTAACAACTGCTACGTTCCTTAAGTCAAAATACTTTTACTAAGCACCGCAAAGAATCAATCCCAATCTTTTCACCCAGAACCCCTGTGAAAGAATGGCGACACCTTAATCAGCTTATTTAGGTTCTCGATCAGGAAGTCTAAACCTGCCAATCTGAGTTTCTAATTACCATGAGATGGCCGGGTTAACTACCTTGAGTTCACCTCCTATGAGCTCCTGCAAGCTTTGGTGAAAGTTTGCATTCTAACTCAGGGCATTTCTTGGCTTCACACGGGCTGGTAATCACAGATTATCCTTCCTTCCTTCCTTCCTTCCTTCCTTCCTTCCTTCCTTCTTTCCTTCCTTCCTTCCTTCCTACCCTCCTTCTTTCCTTCCTTCCTTCCTTCCTTCCTTCCTTCCTTCCTTCCTTCCTTCCTCCTATTTCTCTCTTACTCCTTCTGCCCTCTCTATTTCATATGCCTTAGGTGCATCCCACATTCTGCGTTTCTTTGGGGAAATCCTCCACAGGTGCAGGAAAATTGTGTTATTGTAACTATTTACCGCTATCTCTCTTTCACGGCTCTCCATCAGTTGTGAACATCTATTGGTTTATCCCAAGTCACTAAGCATATTTTAATTTGGTACACCTGTTTCTCTTTATACAGCTGTCTCTGGAGTATAGGGTCGCATACTCATAAACCCAGTGTAACTCAGAAACGCATCTAATATTCCAAAAAACCCATCATAACATTGAAAATTCATAAGTCAAACAATCCTAAGTCACGGTTTGTCCGTTGATATGGGCGTCATCAATTCCATTGTATTCAATAATGCTGTACACCATTAACAATGGCAGACTGATTGGGAGTGGAGATTGATAGCATTATAAAAATCAGTTATTAGAGGGATACTTCTTTAACCAGACTGAAGAACTGTTCTAATGGCTTTAGTACAGTGCATGATTATGTGAGATATTTTGAGACAGAGTAGTACATTTGTGAATGAAATTTTATGGCTTTTTTTCACTTAGTAGGAACCATTGTGTGTGGAAAAGTGAGAAAACTGCTTTCTGCTGTAGAGTCTGGCATTCATTGTACATTTAAGCTTAGTTTTCTGTGAGCAAACCTTATTCAATAAAATACTACTCTTTATAATAAAAAACAAAAACACTGGTGATGTGAGGTCATTATCCTCAGCAAACTAATCCAGGGAAAGAAAACCAAATGCCACATTCTCACTTATAATGGGAGCTGAAAAATGGGATCACATGGACACAGGAAGGGGAACAACACACACTGGGGCCTTTCGGGAGGCAGAGCGTTAAGAAAAACAGCTACTGCATGCTGGGCTTAATACCTAGGTGATGGGTTGACAGGTGCAGCAAACCACCATGGCACACGTTTGTTTACCTTAGTAACAAATCTGCACATCCTGCACATATACCCCAGAACTTAGAAACAAAACGAAACAAAAGAAAACGAAAAAGCAATAGCAAAACGCTAAAGGCAAAATAAAGTTTCAAACTCAGAAAGTGACAGACCAATGTTTGCTTCACATCATGGTTCTCAACCCGGGTGCCATAAGGTCAGGATAAAGAATTTGATTACATATTGTAAATAAGACGTGCATCAAATGACCAGAAGTACTATTCTCAGCATATGTGTGTCTTCTAATTGAATGGTGACGCTATCTACCGGGACATAGCATTAGATTCCAAAGGGCCAAGTCCCGCCAGACAGGCCTCCCACACTAATAACAATGGGAAGCCCTACGTTGTTTTACCTGTGCTTCTCAGCAACTGGCTAGAAATCAGGTTGCCACCACTCCCAGATTTAGTTGCATTCATTTGCTGGAAGAGCTAACAGCACGCAGGGAAACACTCACATTTGCTGTTGTATTTTAGCGGATATTGCAAAAAGTTCAGAAATAAATTTGGGGCCTGGCATGTGGGGAGGGGCACACTACCTTCCAGGAAGTGTTATCCAGAAGCTCTCTGAACCCAGTCCTTTTGGGTTTTTATGGAGACCTCATTCTACAGGCATGATGGGTTAAACCATAGGCTATTGGTGATCAACTCCACCTGAGGCTCTCGACCCTCCCTGGAAAATGGGGTAGAGGCTTTGCCATTCTCAGTCTGACCGAAAGAATTTACACAAACGGAATTTTAAAACAGATGAGCACAACTGGAATCTTAATTAGATGATTGGATTATCTGGAGCCACACCTTGATATTCCTAATCTGAGCACCCTCAGCCAACGAATGCTCCACCCAACTGGCTCCCAAGTCTCTACGTGGTTCCACAGCAAAAGAATGTTTATACAACGCATATCTCCACCTTTTCTTCCAGGTCTTTTCGCTTACACGGAAAGACTTCTTAAACTGCCATGCATCATGGTCAGGGGGAGGTCTTGTTACAACGCAGATCTGTGGATCTCCGGGGTTTGATTGTTGCAAGGATGCTGCTGGTGTCAAAACCACAACGTGGGAAACACAGAACCACTAGTTGGTTTTCAGTGTTTCAGCCCATACAATTCCTAAGATATCTGGCCAAGAAAACTTGTAAGTTCTTAGATTGTCCCAAAGGTGGCGCATGAAATCAAAGCAGGAGAACAGTTTCCTACGAGGTGTAGCCTGGGAAAGTTGGGGGTGACTGATGGAAACGAGGAGTGAAGCTCCGCCCTTCCCGCTGCTAGGCTGCGCCCGAGGCTATTTAAACCCACCCTGGCTGGCCTGTACTCACATCTTCGTGGAGCGGATCAGCGGCCGGAGCCTTTGGCGGACTCTGTGTGGACTTGGAGCTCACAGCGTCTTGCGACTTGGAAGCGGATTCAGAGGACAGGACAGAACACTTGGGCAAGTGAATCTCTGTCTGTCTGTCTGTCTGTCTGTCTGTCTGTCTGTCTGTCTTTCTCGTTGGTTGGTTGATTTCCATTTTCTTAAGGGGCACATACCTCACACCGCACACACACAAACACACACACACACAAACACACACACACACACACACACACACACACACACACTCCTTCCTTCTGCGAGATAGAAAATTAGTAGGGGCCCCTGGGAGCTGCAGGTTTCCTAATCATGTCTGCACCTAAGAACAGTAGGGTCTTGTCTGGCTCTTCTTATGAACAGTCCCCCAGCCCGGACTCCCCAAGGTCCATGCGAGCCTCACCCAGCTTCTCCCTCTCCCCTGTCAGAGACTCAGGCTTAAGGGGAAGCTCCTCACCAGGTATCCGGAGCTACCATTCACCATCCCCTAGGGCTTCACCACACTCACCTCTGTCATCACCAGAATCCCACAAGCTCCCATTTCCCTGTCCTCACCGTGATGGGCAATCAATGAAGCCATTGGGCTCTCCCATGTCCTCCTCTGAGGATTCCTCAGAGTTCCCACGTTCATCAATAATATACCACATGTTCTTACTGCCAACACCCAGCAGCTCACCCCCAGCTCTCTGGGGGTCTCCTGTGTCTCCCAGCTACTCTACCAACAACCCCAGATTTCAGCTGGAGTCAGCCCCCCACACCCAGGAATCACCAACAAACTCACGAGCCTCGCAGTGCTCCACCCCTGTGTCTTTCATCTCTTCACCCCCAGGCCTCAGGGACTCTCCTGTGGCCCCCAGTTACTCTCCAGCCATCCCCAGGTTCCTGCGGGAGTCAGCCCCATGCACCCAGGAGTCCCCCAGAGACTCACAGGTCTCGGGAGAATGTGAGCGGTCCCCGAGCCCTGACTCCTCAAGATTCATGCCTGCCTCACCCAGCTTCTCCCTCTCCCCTCCCAGAAACTCAGACCCAAGGGGCAGCTCCTCACCAGGGATGTGGAAGTACTCTACATCATCCCACAGGGCTTCACCACTCTCACATCCATCATCAGCAGAATTCCACAACTTTAAGTTTCCCTTTCCTAACCAAGCAGGACAGTCACTCATGTCATCGTGTTCTCCTGTGTCCTCCTCTGGAGATTCTTCACAGTCACCTCATTCATCAATAATATACCATATGTTCTTACTGCCATCATCCAGCAGCTCACCCCCAGCCACCCATGACTCTCCTGTCTGTCCCAGCTACTCTCCAACTACGCCCAGATTTCAGCGGGAGTCTGTACCCCACACCCCAGGAACACCTACTAACGCACAGACCTCAGTGAGATCCTCGCCAGTCTCTCTCACGTCTTCACCCCCAGCCCTTACGGACCCTCCAGTCTGCCCCAGCTACTCTCCAACCACGCCCACATTTCAGCTGGAGTCAGTTCCAGGCACCCAGGGATCACCACCAAGCCCAACACTTTCACTGAGTTACTCCCCAGTCTCTAGCACGTCTTTATCTCCAACCCTCAGGGACTCTCCTGTGTGTCCCAGCTACTCTCCAACCACGATCACACTTCAGCGGGAGTGAGTTCCAGGCACCCAGGAATCACCACCAAACTCACCAATTTCACTCAATTACTCTCCACTCTCTCTCATGTCTTCACCAGCCCTCAGGGACTCTCCCGTCTGTCCCAGCTACTCTCCAACCATGCCCACATTTCAGCTGGAGTCAGTTCCAGGCACCCCGGAATCACCACCAAACTCACCAATTTCACTCAGTTACTCCCTAGTCTCTAGCACGTCTTTATCTCCAACCCTCAGGGACTCTCCTGTGTGTCCCAGCTACTATCCAACCACGATCACACTTCAGCGGGAGTGAGTTCCAGGCACCCAGGAATCACCACCAAACTCACCAATTTCACTCAATTACTCTCCACTCTCATGTCTTCACCAGCCATCAGGGACTCTCCTGTCTGTCCCAGCTACTCTCCAACCACGCCCACATTTCAGCTAGAGTCAGTTCCAGGCACCCTGCAGTCACCACCAAACTCACCAGTTTCACTGAGTTACTCCCCGGTCTCTCTCATGTCTTCACCCCCAGCCCTCAGGGACTCTCCTGTGTGTCCCAGCTACTCTCCAACCATGCCCAGATTTCAGCGGGAGTCAGTTCCAGGCTCTCAGGTATCACCTACAAACTCAGCAGTTTCACTGAGTTACTCCCCAGTCTCTCTCATGTCTTCACCCCCAGCCCCCTGGGACTCTCCTGTCTGTCCCAGCTACTCTCCCACCACGCCCAGATTTCAGCGGGAGTCAGCCTCCCACACTCCGGAATCACCTACAGACTCACAGACTTCACTGAGGTCCTCCCTGGTCTCTCTCAGGTCTTTGCCCTCAGCCCACAGGGACTCTTGTGTCTCTTTCAGCTACTGTCAAAACTTCTCTAGATTCCAGCTGGAGTGAGTTCCAGGCGCCCACCATACACCACCGAACTCGCGAATTTCACTGCCTTACTCCCCAGTCTCCCTCATGTTCTCACCCCCAGCCCTCAGGGACTCTTCTGTCTCTCTCAGCTACTCTCCAGCCATCTCCGGATTTCACCTGGAGTCAGCTTCCCACACCCAGGAATCACCTACAAACTCACGGACCTTACTGCAACCCTGCCCCATTTCTTTCACCTCTTCACCCCCTGCCTTCAGGGACTCTCCTGTGTCTCCCAGCTTCTCTCCAGCCCTCCCCAGATTTCTGCCACAGTCAGCCCCAGGCACCCAGGACAACCCTAGACACTCACAGGCCTCACGAGCCTATCACCCTATGACCTGTACCTATACAGGGATGGCTCCCATGCATCCCTCAGTGACCCCTAACTCATTTCCACTTACACTCAGACACTCCCAGGGCCTGACAGCTACTCCCCGTTATTGTCCTTCAGTTCGAAGCCCTGGCCAATCTACTAGCCCACGTGACGCAGTTACCTGGCCATTTCTCCACAGTTCCCGTGAGGGCCCCACACCCAGCCGCAGAATAGCCCCTCCTGCATTCTGTCCTCACAGGCAGGCCTGTCCATCTACTTGCTACTGTCACACTCTTGCCAGCAGAAGAGGCCCCTGTAATGGCCGATATCACCACCCAGTCTATCCTCACCCCACAGCTGTGCAGCGGGACCCTCCTGCTGGCCCACGTGGCTGCCAGAGCCCATGCTGGCACGACGCTCCAGCATGTCGGCGTCCCTGCGGGCCACACTACCGGTGACATGGCTAGCATGACCCTCCTTCCTGGCAGTGACACTGCTGACGTGAACACCAGTTTCACATCTGTCATTTGTAAATAGGACCATTTGCCCTTTTTGCTCTCCCTTCCATTCACAGGGCTTTTCATTCTCTCTGTTTCTGCCTCCGTTTCAGATATTTACTCACCTTTTTCTCTGTCACTATGTCTGCCGTGGTCTCGATGAGAGTGTGCCACATAAGATTCCCCCATTAAAAGTCATGAATTGAGTGGCTTTTAGTATACCTGTTGTTGTGCACATTCCATTTTAATTTGCAATCCATTGTAGAACGTCTTATCACCCCCGACCAGAGAAAAACCCTGTGTACATTAGTCACTCCTCATTCTGTCTCAAACCCTCTCCCTGACCCTCAGCCCTAGGTAGCAACTACATAGTGCGATCAAACCCATATGCATAGATTTCCATATTGTGGACATTTCCTATAAACGGAATTGCACAATAGGTGAGCTTTTATGACTGACATAACACGTAGCACAATATTTTCAAGATTCATCCACATTGTAGGCTTACCCACAGGGGGAAACCAGTATTTTTCGGGTTTTAGTAACTCCGGGTGTTTTCTCCTTCCTTCCGTCCTTCTTTCCTTCTTTCCTTCCTTCCTTCCTTCCTTCCTTCCTTCCTTCCTTCCTTCCTTCCTTCCTTCCTTCCTCCTATTTCTCTCTTACTCCTTCTGCCCTCTCTCTTTCATATGCCTTAGGTGCATCCCACATTCTGCTTTTTTTTGGGGAAATCCTCGACAGGTGCTGGAAAATTGTGTTATTGTAACTATTTACCGCTATCTCTCTTTCACGGCTCTCCATCAGTTGTGAACATCTATTGATTTATCCCAAGTCACTAGGCATATTTTAATTGGGTACACCTGTTTTTCTTTATACAGCTGTTTCTGGACTATGGGGTCGCATACTCATAAACCCAGTGTAACTCAGAAACGCATCTAATATTCCAATAAACCCATCATAACGTTGAAAAATCATAAATCAAACCATCGTAAGTCACGGTTTTTCCGAGGATATGGGCGTCATCAATTCCATTGTATTCAATAATGCTGTACGCCATTAACAATGGCAGGCGGATTGGGAGTGGAGATTGATAGCATTATAAAAATCAGTTATTAGAGGGATACTTCTTTAACCTGACTGAAGAACTGATCTAATGGCTTTAGTACAGTGCATGATTATGTGAGATGATTTGAGACAGAGTAGTACATTTGTGAATGAAATTTTATGGCTTTTTTTCACTTAGTAGGAACCATTGTGTGTGGAAATGTGAGAAAATTGCTGTCTGCTGTAGAGTCCGGCATGCATTGTAGATTTAAGCTTAGTTTTCTGTGAGCAAATCTTATTCAATAAAATACTACTCTTTATAATAAAAAACAAAAACACTGGTGATGTGAGGTCATTATCCTCAGCAAACTAATCCAGGGAAAGAAAACCAAACTCCACATTCTCACTTATAATGGGAGCTGAAAAATGAGATCACATGGACACAGGAAGGGGAACAACACACACTGGGGCCTTTCGGGAGGCAGAGCGTTAAGAAAAACAGCTACTGCGTGCTGGGCTTAATACCTAGGTGATCGGTTGACAGGAGCAGCAAACCACCATGGCACACGTTTGTTTACCTTAGTAACAAATCTGCACATCCTGCACATATACCCCAGAACTTAGAAACAAAACGAAACAAAAGAAAACAAAAAAGCAATAGCAAAATGCTAAAGGCAAAATAAAGTTTCAAACTCAGAAAGTGACAGACCAATTTTTGGTTCAAATCATGGTTCTGAACCCAGGTGCCATAAGGTCAGGATAAAGAATTTGATTACATATTGTAAATAAGACGTGCAACAAATGACCAGAAATATTATTCTCAACATATGTGTGTCTTCCATTTCAATGGTGGCGCTATCTACAGGCACATAGCATTTGATTCCAAAGGGCCGAGTCCCGCAAGACAGGCCTCCCACACTAATAACAATGGGAAGCCCTACGTCATTTTACCTGTGCTTCTCAGCAACTGGCTAGAAATCAGGTTGCCACCACTCCCAGATTTAGTTGCATTCATTTGCTGGAAGAGCTCACAGCACGCAGGGATACACTTACATTTGCCATTGTATTTTAGCAGATATTGCAAAAAGTTCAGAAATAAATTTGGGGCCTGGCATGTGGGGAGGGGCGCACTACCTTCCAGGAAGTGTTATCCAGAAGCTCTCTGAACCCAGTCCTTTTGGGTTTTTATGGAGACCTCATTCTATAGGCATGATGGGTTAAACCATAGGCTATTGGTGATCAACTCAACTTGAGACTCTCCACCCTCCCTGGAAATTGGGGTTTGACATCAATTTCTGGGTGGATCCTTAAGCCCCAGGTAGATATCCGGTGTGCACCTGAACATCATTCTCTCGTGGACGCCCAGTCCCCTGGTGGATATCAGGTCTCAGGTGAACACAAGTCCCCATGCAGACATCAAGCACCAGCTGCACACTCAGACCCCTAGAGGACATCTGTCCCCATGTTGACATTACTCTCAAGGTGTACATTAGGCCACGTATGTATACCCAGGTCCAAGGCATACACGAGTTCCCAGTAAAACTCAAGGCACCAGGAGGAGACTCAAACCCCAGATAATTACAAGGCCCCAGGTGGATATCAGATTCCCAATGAACATTAGGCCCCAAGTGCATACCTAGGCACCAGGTAGACACCAGGCCCCAGGTGCATCCCATAGTCTCAAGTGCACACTAGGTCCCCAGTGAACACAGGCTCCAGGTGAGAACCCAGTCCAAGGTAGACACCGTGACCCAGGGGGTCATTAGGCCACAGATGAACACCAGTCTTGAGTGAACACCAGATCTCAGGTGGGTCCCTAGACTCCAGGTGGATATTGGATCCCAAGTGGACACCCAGCCCCTAGATGATATTTGGTGTACCTTGATATTTTTTGTACAGCATATAATGTAAATTTGGTGTACTTTGATATTTTATGTATAGTATATCATAAATATTTGGTGTACTTTGATATTTTATGTACAGTATATAATATATTTGGTGTATATTGATATTTTATGTACAGTAATATATATTTGGTGTACTTTGATATTTTATGTACAGTATATAATACATATTTGGTGTACTTTGATATTTTATGTACAGTACATAATATATATTTGGTGTACTTTGATATTTTTTGTACAGTAGATAATGTATATTTGGTGTACTTTGATATTTTATGTAAAGTATATAATGTATATTTGGTGTACTTTAATATTTTATGTAAAGTATATAATGTATATTTGGTGTACTTTGATATTTTATGTATAGTACATCATAAATATTTGGTGTACTTTGATATATTATGTACAGTATATAATATAAATTTGGTTTACTTTGATATTTTATATGCAGTATATAATATATATTTGGTGTACTTTGATATTTCATGTGCAATATATAAAAAAAATTTGGTGTACTGTTATATTTTATGTACAGTATATAACACACATTTGCTGTACTTTGATATTTTATGTACTGCATATAATATATATTTAGTGTAATTTGATATTTTATGTACAGTATATAATATATATTTGTGGTACTTTGATATTATATGTACAGTATATAGTACATATTTGGTGTACTTTGACATTTTATGTGCAGTATATAATATATATTTGCTGTAATTTCATACTTTATGTACAGTATAAAATATATAATTCGTGAACTTTGAGATTTTATGTACAGTATATAATATACATTTGGTGTATTTCATATTTTATGTACAGTATATGATATATGTTTGGTGTCCTTTTTTATTTTATGTGCAGTGTATAATATATATTTGGTGTACTTGCATATTTTATGTACAGTACATAATATATATTTTGGAGTACTTTGATATTTTATGTACAGTATATAATATATCTTTGCTGTACTTTGATATTTTATGAACAGTATAAAATATATAATTGGGGCACTTTGAGATTTTATGTACAGTATATAATATATATTTGGTGAAGATTTTATTTTATGTGCAGTATGTAAAATATATCTGGTGTAATTTTATTTTATGTACTGTATAGAATATATTTGGCGTACTTTGATATTTTATGTACAGTATATAATATATGTGGTGTACTTTGATATTTTATGTACAGTACATAATATATATTTGAGGTACTTTGATATTTTAAGGAGAGTATATAATATATATTTGGTGTAATGTGATATTTTATGTTCAGTATATAATATAAATTTGGTGTACTATGATGTTTTATATACAGTATACAATATACATTTGGTGTACCCTGATATTTTATGCAAAGTACATAATACATATTTGGTGTACTTCGTTATTTTATGTACAGTATAAAATATATATTTCGTGTATTTTGATATTTTAAGTATAGTACACAATATATATTTGGTGTACTTTGATATTTTATGTAGAGTATATAACATATATTTTGTGTACTTTGATATTTTATGTAGAGTATATAACATATATTTGGTGTACTTTGATATTTTATGTACAGTACATAATAAATATTTTGAATAATTTGATATTTTATGTACACTATATAATAAATATTTGGTATACTTTGATATTTTTTTACAGTATATAATATATATTAGGTATACTTTGATATTTTATGTACAGTATATAATATATACTTGGTATAGTTTGTTATTTTATGTACATTATATAATATGTATTAGGTATACTTTGATATTTTATGTACAGTATATAATATATTTTTGATATACTTTGATATTTTATGTACAGTATATAATATTTATTTGGTGTACTTTGATATTTTATGTGCTGTATATAATATAATTTTGGTGTACTTTGATATTTTATGTACAGTATACAGTATATATTTGGTGTGCTTTCATATTTTATGTGCAGGGTATTATATATATTTGGTGTAATTTGATAGTTTATGTACAGTATATTAAATATTTGGTGTACTTAGATATTTTATGTACAGCATATAATAAATATTTGGTGCCCTTTTATATTATGTGTACTGTATATAATATATATTTGGTGTACTTCCATATTTTATATACAGTACATAATGTATATTTTGATGTACTGTGATATTTTATGTACAGTGTATAATATGTATTTGTTGTACATTGATATATTATGTACACTATGTAATCTATATTAGGTGTACTTTGATATATTATGTACAGTATATAAATATAGTGGGTGTGCATTCATATTTTAGGTACAGTATATAATATATATTTGCTGTACTTTTATATTTTATGTTAAGTTTATAATTCATATTTGGTGTACTTAAAATTTTTTGTACAGTGTATAATATATTTGGTGTACTTTGATATTTTATGTACAGTATATAACATATAGTTTGTACTATATTATTTTATGTACAGTATATAATATATATTTGATCTACTTTTATATTTCATGTACAGTATATAATATATATTTGGTGTAATTTGATATTTTATGTACAGTATATAATACATTTTTGGTGTACTTTGATATTTTATGTACAGTATATAAAGTATATTTGGTGTACTTTGACATTTTATGTACAGTATATTATATGTTCTTAGTGTACTTTGATATTTTATGTACAGTATACTATATATATTTGGTGTTCTTTGATATTTTATGTGCAGTGTATAATATTTATTTGTTGTACTTTGATATTTTATGTACAGTACATAATAAATATTTGGTATACTTTGATAATTTAAGGTCAGTATATAATAAATATTTGGTATATTTGATAATTTATGAACAGTATATAATATATATTAGGTATACTTTGATATTTTATGTACAGTATATAATACTTGTTTGGTGTACTTCGATACTTTATGTATATTATATAGTATATATTTGTTGTACTTTGATATTTTATGTCCAGTATATAATATATTTTTGGTGTACTTCGATATTTTATGTGCAGTATATAATATATATTTGGCATACTTTGATATATTATGTACAGTATATAAATATAGTGGTTGTACTTTGATATTTTAGGTACAGTATATAATATATATTTGCTGTAATTTTATATTTTCTGTACAGTATATAATAGATACTTGGTGTACTTTGATACTTTATGCACAGCACATAATCTATATTTGGTGTACTTTGATATTTTATGTACAATATATAATATATATTAGGTATACCTTGATATTTTACATACAGTATACAATATATTTTTGGTGTACTTTCATATTGTATTTACAGTATATAATAAATAGTTGGTGTGCTTTGATATTTTATGTACATTATATAATATATTTTTGGTGTACTTTGATACATTATGCACAGAATATAACAAGTAAACGGTATACTTTGATACTTTGAGTACAGTACATAATACATTTTTGGTGTACTTTGTTTTATGTGCTGTATATAATATAGTTTTGGTGTACTTTGATATTTTATGTACCGTATATAACATATGTTTGGTGTGCTTTGATATTTTATGTGCAGTGTATAATATATATTTGGTGTACTTTGATATTTTATGTACAGTATATAATAAATATTTGGTATACTTTGATATTTTATATACAGTATATAATAAATGTTTGGTATAGCTTGATATTTTTTGTACAGTATATAATATATGGTATGTATACTTTGATACTTAATGTACAGTATATAATATATTTTTGGTGTACTTTGATATTTTATGTACAGTATATAATATATATTTTGTGTACTTTGATATTTTGTGTTCAGTATATAATATATTTTTGGTGTACTTTGATATTTTATGTTCAGTATATAGTATATATTTGCTGTGCTTTGATATTTTATGTGCAGTGTATAATATATGTTTGGTGTACTTTGATATATTATGTAAAGTATATTATATATTTGGTGTACTTTGATATTTTATGTACAGTATATGATATATGTATGGTGTACTTTGATATTATGTGTACAGTATATAATATATATTAGGTATACTTTGATATTTTATGTACAGTATATAATAAAAAGTAGGTATACTTTCATATTTTATGTACAGTATATTATATATGTGGTGTACTTTGAAATTTTATGTACAGTATATAATAAATATTTGTTATACATTGATATTTTACATACAGTATATAATATATATTAGGGATACTTTGATATTTTATTTACAGTATATAATATATTTTTGTTGTAGTTTGATATTTTATGCACAGTATATAATACGTATTTGGTGTACTTGGATATTTTATGTACAGTATATTATATATTTTTGGTGTACTTTGATATTTTATGTACAGTATATTATATATTTGGTATGCTTTCATATATTATGTGCAGGGTATAATATATATTTGTCGTACTTTGATGGTTTATGTACAGTATATTATATATTTGGTGTACTTTCATATTTTACGTACAGTACATAATATATATTTTGGTGTATTTTGATATTTTATTTACAGTGTATAATATATATTTGTTGTACATTGATATATTATGTACAGTATGTAATCTATATTTCGTCTACTTTGATACCTTATGTACAGTATATAAATATAGTGGGTGTACTTTCATATTTTAGGTACAGTATATAGTACATATTTGCTGGACTTTTATATTTTATGTAAAGTTTATAATAATAATTTGGTGTACTTTGAAATTTTTTGTACAGTGTATAATATATTTGGTGTAGTATATTATTTTAAGTACAGTATATAATATATATTTGCTCCACTTTTATATTTTATGTGCAGTATATAATATATTTTTGGTGCACTTTGATATTTTATGTACATTATATAATATATATGGTGTACTTTGCTACTTTATATACAGTATATCATCTACATTTGGTGTAATTTGATATTTTATGTACAGTATATAATATATAAGGTATACTTTGATATTTTATGTACTGTATATATTTTTGGTGTACTTTGATATTTTATGTACAGTATTTAATATGTTTGGTGTACTTTGATATTTTATGTACAGTATATAATAAATATTTGGTATACTTGGATATTTTGTGTACAGTATATAATATATTTTTGGTGAAGTTTGATATTTTAAGTACAGTTTATAATATATATTTGGTATAGTTTGTTATTTTATGTACATTATATAATATGTATTAGCTATACTTTGATAATTTATGTACAGTATATAATATATTTTGGTTTACTTTGATATTTTATGTACAGTATATAATATTTATTTGGTGTACTTTGATATTTTATGTACAGTATATAATATAATTTTGGTGTACTTTGATATTTTATTTACAGTATATAATATATTTTTGGTGTACTTTGATATTTTGTGTAAATTATACAATATATATTTGGTGTGCTTTGATATTTTATGTGCAGTGTATAATATATACTTGGCTTACTTTGATATTTTATATACAGTATATAATAAATATTTGGTATAATTTGATATTTTATGTATGGTACATAATAAATATTTGGTATGCTTTGATATTTTATGTACATTATATACTATATATTAGGTATACTTTGATATTTTATTTACAATATATAGTATATTTTTGGTGTACTTTCATATTTTATGTACAGTATATAATATATATTTGGTATACTTTCATATTTTACGTAGAGTATATTATATATGTCTGCTGTACTTTGATATTTTATGTACAGCATATAATAAATATTTGTTATACATTGATATTTTAAGTACAGTATATAATATATATTAGGCATATATTGATATTTTATGTACAGTATATAACATATATTAGGTATACTTTGATATTTTATGTACAGTATATATTTTTGGTGTGCTTTGATATTTTATGTACATTATGTAATTTATATTTCGAGTACTTTTATATTTTATATGCAGTATATAGTATATATTTGGCGTGCTTTCATATTTTATGTGCAGTGTATAATATATATTTGGTGTACTTTGATATTTTACATAAAGTACATTACTTATTTCGTGTACTTTGATATTTTCTATAAAGTATATTATATATTTGTTGTGCTTTGTTATTTTACGTACAGTATGTAATCTATATTTGGTGTACTTTGATATATTATGTACAGTATATAAATATAGTGGTTGGACTTTGATATTTTAGGTACAGTATATGGTATATATTTGGTGTACTTTTATATTTTATGTAGAGTATATAATAGATATTTGGTGTACTTTGATACTTTATGTATGCTACACGATCTATATTTGGTATACTTTGATATTTTATGTACAGTATACAGCATATATTAGGTATACTTTGATATATTATATACAATGTATTATATATTATTGGTGTACTTTGATAATTTATGTACAGTATATAATATGTATTTGTTGTACTTTGATATCTTCTGTACAGAATATAATATATATTTGGTGTGCTTTGATATTTTATATGCCGTGTAAAATATATATTTGGTGTACTTTGATATTTTATGAACAGTATAAAATAAATATTTGGTATACTTTGATATATTATGTACAGTATGTAATCTATATTTGGTGTACTTTGATGTATTATGTACAGTATGTATATAAACTGGGTGTACTTTGATATTTTAGGTACAGTATATAGTATATATTTGCTGTACTTTTATATTTCATGTATAGTATATAATATATATTTGGTGTACTTTGAAATCTTATGAACAGTGTATAATATATTTGGTGTACTTTGATATATTATGTACAGTATATAATATATATGGGGTACTATATTATTTTATGTACAGTATATAATATATATTTGCTATAGTTTTAGATTTTATATACATTATATAATAGAAACTTGGTGTACTTTGATACTTCTTGGACAATTCATAATCTATATTTGCTGTACTTTCTTATTTTATATACAGTATATAGTATATATTAGGTATACTTTGATATTTTATGTGCTGTGTATAATATATATTTGGTGTACTTTGATATTTTATGTACAGTACATACTAAATACTTGGTATACTTCGATATTTTATGTTCAGTGTATAATAAATATTTGGTATACTTTGATATTTTACGTACAGTATATAATATATATTAGGTATAATTTGATATTTTATGTACAGTATATTATATATATTTGGTGTGCTTTGATATTTTATGTGCAGTGTATAATATATATTTGGTGAACTTTGATATTTTATGTACTGTATATAATATATTTTTGGTTAACTTTGATATTTCATGTACAGTATAAAATATATATTTGGTGTACTTTGATATTTTATGTACAGTATATAATAAATATTTGGTATACTTTGAATTATTATGTAGAGTATGTAATCTACATTTGGTGTACTTTGATATATTATGTAAAGTATATAAATATTCTGTGTGTACTTTGATATTTTAAGTACAGTATATAATACATATGGTTTACTATATTATTTTATGTACAGTATATAATATATATTTGCTGTACTTTTATCTTTTATGTAGAGTATATAATAGATATTTGGTGTATTTTGATACTTTATGGACTCTATATAATCTATAGTTTGTGTACTTTGACATTTAATGTACACTATATAATAAATATTAGGTATACTTTGATATTTTATGTACAGTATATAATATATTTTTCGTGTTCTTTGCTATTTTATGTACAGTATATAATATATGTTTGGTGTACTTTGATATTTAATGTATAGTATATAATATATATTTGTTGTACTTTGATATTTTATGTGCAGTATATAATAA
The DNA here is from genome assembly GCF_029281585.2 of Gorilla gorilla gorilla. Lineage (NCBI taxonomy): Eukaryota > Metazoa > Chordata > Mammalia > Primates > Hominidae > Gorilla > Gorilla gorilla. The sequence goes on from NC_073241.2 coordinate 21,900,725, forward strand.
ATATTTGGTATACTTTGTTATTTTAAGAACAGTATGTAATATATGTTAGGTTTACTTTGATATTTTATGTACAGTATATAATATATATTTGCTGTGCTTTGATATTTTATGTGCAGTGTATAATATAATTTTGGTGTACTTTGATATTTTATGTACAATATATAGTATATTTTTGGTGTACTTTTATATTTTATGTACAATATATAGTGTATATTTGGTGTGCTTTCATATTTTATGTGCAGTGTATAATATATATTCTGTGTACTTTGATATTTTATGTACAGTATATAATAAATATTTGGTATACTTTGATATTTTATGTACTGTATATAATAAATATTTGGTATACTTTGATATTTTATGTACAGTGTATAAAATATATTAGGTATACTTTGATATTTTATACACAGTATATAATATATATTAGGTATACTTTGATAATTTATGTACAGTATACAATATACATTAGGTGTACTTTGGTATTTTATGTTCAGTATATATTTTTGTTGTACTTCGATATTTTATGTACAGTATATAATATATATTCGGTGTGCTTTGATATTTTATGTGCAGTGTATAATAAAAATTTGGTATACTTTGATATATTATGTAAAGTATGTAATCTATATTTGGTGTACTTTGATATATTATGAAGAGTATAGAAATATTGTGGGTGTACTTTGATATTTTAAGTACAGTATATAATATATATGGTGTACTATTTTATTTTAAGTACAGTATATAATATATGTTTGCTGTAGCTTTATCTTTTATGTACAGTATATAATAGATATTTGGTGTACTTTGATACTTTGTGGACACTACATAATCTCTACTTGGTGTACTTTGACATTGTATGTACAGTATATAATATATATTAGGCATACTTTGATATTTTATGTACAGTATATAATGTATTTTTGGTGTTCTTTGTTATTTTATGTACATTATATAATATATTTTTGGTGTAATTTGATATTTTATGTACAGAATATAAAATATATTTGGTGTACTTTGATATTTTATGTACAGTATATAATATATATTTCGTGTACTTGGATATTTTATGTTCAGTATAGAATATATTTTTGGTGTATTTTGTTATTTTATGTAAAGTATATAATATATACTTGGTGTGCTTTGATATTTTACATGCAGTGTATAATATACACTTGGTGTACTTTTATATTTCACGTACAGTATATAATAAATATTTGGTATAATTTGATGTTTTATGTACAGTATATAATAAATATTTGGTATAGTGTGATATTTAATGTGCAGTATATAACATATATTAGTATACTTTGATATTTTATGTTCAGTATATATTTTTGGTGTACTTTGATATTTTTGTACAGCATATAATATATATTTCTTGTACTTTGATATTTTTTGTGCAGTATATAATATATATTTGGTGTCCTTTGACATTTTATGTGCAGTGTATAATATATATGTGGTGTACTTTGATATTTTATGCAAACTATATTATATATTTGGTGTACTTTGATATTTTATGTAAAGTATATTATATATTTGCTGTACTTTGTTATTTTATTTATAGTATGTAATCTATATTTGGTGTACTTTGATATATTATGTACAGTATATAGATATAGTGGTTGTACTTTGATATTTTAGGTACATAATATGATATATATTTGGTGTACTTTTATATTTTATGCACTGTATATAATAGATATTTGGTGTAGTTTGATATTTTATGTACACTACACAATCAGTATTAGGTGTACTTTGATATTTTATATACATTACATAATATATATTTGGTGTACTTTGATATTTTATGTACAGTATGTAATATATTTTTGGTGAACTTTGATATTTTATGTACAGTATATAATATATATTTTGTGTACTTTGATATTTTATGTACAGTATATAATAAATATTTGGTATACTTTGATATATTATGTAGAGTATGTAATCTATATTTGGTGTACTTTGATATAAAATATAGAGTATATTAATATTGTGGGTGTACTTTGATATTTTAAGTACAGCATATAATATATGTGGTGTACTATATTATTTTATGTACAGTATATAATATATATTTGCTGTACTTTTAACTTTTATGTAGAGTATATAATAGATATTTGGTGTACTTTGATACTTTATGGACACTACATAATCTATAGTTTTTGTACTTTGACATTTTATGTACATTATATAATATATATTAGGTATCCTATGATATTTTATATACAGTATATAATATATTTTTGGTGTTCTTTGATATTTTATGTACAGTATATAATATATGTTTGGTGTACTTTGATATTTTATGTACAGTATATAATATATGTTTGGTGTACTTTGATATTTTAGGTACAGTATATAATATATGTTTGGTGTACTTTGATATTTTATGTACAGTATATAATATATGTTTGGTGTACTTTGATATTTTAGGTACAGTATATAATAAATATTTGGTATACTTTGATATTTTATGTACAGTATATAATAAATATTTGGCATACTTTGATATTTTATGTACTGTACATAATACACTTTTAGTGTACTTTGATATTTTATATACAGTATAAAATATATATTTGGTATACAATATATATTTGGTATACTTTGATATTTTAGGTACAGTATATAATATATATCTGCTGTACTTTGATATTTTATGTACAGTATATAATAAATATTTGATATACATTGATATTTTATGTACAGTATATAATATATATTTGGTGTACTTTGGTATTTTATGTGCAGTATATAGAATATATTTGGTGTGCTTTGATATTTTATGTACAGTATATAATATATATTAGGTATACTTTGATATTCTATTTACAGTACATAATATACTTTTGGTGAACTTTGATATTTTATGTACAGTATATAATATGTATTTGGTTTAGTTTAATATTTTATGCACGGTATATAATATATTTTTGATGTACTTTGATATTTTATATACACAGTGTTATATATTTGGTGTGCTTTGGTATTTTATGTGTAGTGTATAATATATATTTTGTGTACTTTGAAATTTTATGTTCAGTACATACTAAATACTTGGTATACTTTGATATTTTATGTTCAGTGTACAATAAATATTTGATGTACTTTGATATTTTATGTACAGTATATAATATATATTAGGTATACTTTGATATTTTACGTACAGTATGTAATAAATATTTGGTGTACTTTGAAATTTTATGTACAGTATATAATAAATATTTGGTATAATTTGATATTTTATGTACAGTAAATAATAAATATTTGGTATACTTTGATATTTTATGTACAATATATAATATATATTAGGTATACTTTGATATTTTATGTACAGTATATGGTATATTTTTGGTGTACTTTTATATTTTATGTACAGTATAAAATGTATATTAGGTATACTTTGATATTTTAGGTACAGTATATAATATATATCTTCTGTACTTTGATATTTTATGAACAGTATATAATAAATATTTGGTAAACATTGATATTTTATGTACAATATATAATATATATGAGGTATACTTTGATATTTTATATACAGTATATAACATTTATTAGGTATATTTTGATATTTTATGTAAAGTATATATTTTTGGTGTACTATGATATTTTATGTACAGTATATTATATATTTGCTGTACTTTGATATTTTATGTACAGAATATAATAAATATTTTTATACTTTGATATTTTACGTACAGTATATAATATATATTAGGTATACTTTCATATGTTATGTACAGTATATAATATATTTTTTGCATACTTTGATATTTCATGTACAGTATATAATATATATTTGGTGTACTTTGGTATTTTATGTACAGTATATAATATATTTTTTGTGTACTTTGATATTTTATATACAGTGTATAGTATATATTTGTTGTGCTTTGATATTTTATGTGCATTGTATAATATATATTTGGTGTAGTTTGATATTTTATGTAAAGTATATTATATGTTTGTTGCACTTTGATATTTTATGTACAATGTATAATAAATATTTGGTGTAATTTGATATTATGTGTGCATTATATAATATATATTTGGCGTACTTTCATATTTTAATACAGTACATAATACATATTTTGGTGTACTTTGATACTATATGTACAGTATATAATGTATATTTGTTGTACTTTGATATATTATGTACAGTATGTAATCTATATTTGGTGTGCTTTGTTATATTATGTACAGTATATATATACTGGGTGTACTTTGATATTTTACGTACTGTATATAGTATATATTCGCTGTACTTTTATATGTTATGTAGAGTATATACTGTATATTTAGTGTAATTTGAAATTTTATTTACAGTGTATAATATATTTGGTGTACTTTGATATTTTATATACAGTATATAATATATACGGTGTACTGTATTATTTTATGTACATTATATAATATATATTTGCTGGACTTTTATCCTTTATATACAGTATATAATAGATATTTGGTGTACTTTGATACTTTATTGACACTATATAATCTATATTTGGTGTACTTTGAAATTTTATGTACAGTATATAATACATATTAGGTATACATTCATATTTTATGTACAGTATATAATACATTTTTGATGTTCTTTGATATTTTCTGTACAGTATATAATATATTTTTGGTGTAGTTTGATATTTTATGTACAGTATATAATATTTATTTGATGTTATTTGATATTTTATGTGCAGTATATAATAAATATTTGGTATACTTTGATATTTTATGTGCAGTATATAATCTATATTAGGTATACTTTGATATTTTATGTAATGTATATAATATATTTAAGGTGTAGTTTGATATTTTATGTACAGTATATAATGTATATCAGGTATACTTTGATATTTCCTGTGCAGTATATAATATATATTAGGCATACTTTGATATTTTATGTACAGTGTATAATAAATAGTTGGTGTATTTTGACATTTTATGTACTGTATATAATATATATTTGGTGTACTTGAATATTTTGTGTACAGTATATAATATATTTTTGGTGTATTTTGATATTTTATGTAAAGTATATAATATATATTTGGTGTGCTTTGATATTTTATGTGCAGTGTGTCATATATACTTGGTGTACTTCGATATTTCATGTACAGTACATAATAAATATTTGGTATAATTTGATATTTTCTGTACAGTATACAATAAATATTTGGTATACTTTGATATTTTATGTACATTACAAAATATGTATTAGGTATACTTTGATATTTTATGTACAGTATATAATACATTTTTGGTGTACTTTGATATTTTATGTACAGTATATAATACATATTTGGTATTCTTTCATATTTTAGGTACAGTATATAATATATATCTGCTGTACTTTGATATTTTATGTACAGTATATAATAAATATTTGGTATACATTGATATTTTATCTACAGTATATAATATATGTTAGGTATACTTTGATATTTTATGTACACTATATAATATATATTTGGTGTTCTTTGATATTTTATGTGCAGTGTACTAATTATATTTGGTGTACTTTGATATTTTATGTACATTATATAATAAATATTTTGTATACTTTGATATTTTATGTACAATATATAATATATACTGGGTATACGTGGATATTTTATGTGCATTATATAATATATATTAGGTATACTTTTATATTTTATTTACAGTATATAACAGGTGACAGGCCCTTGTCTGTGATCTGACTAAGGGGGCATTGTGACATCATAACTCTGCACTGGTTACCCAGGTGACAGACCGTTGTCTTTGATCTGCCTAAGGGGGCCTTGTGACATCAGAAATCTTCACTGGTCACCGTGGTGACAGACCCTTGCCTGTGAACTGACGAAGGGATCACTGTGACATCACAATTCTCCACTGCACACGCAGGTGACAGACCCCCGTCTGTGACCTGCCTAAGGAGGCATTGCGACGTCATCACTCTGCAATGCACACCCATGTGACAGATCCATGCCTTTGATCTGCCTAAGGGGGCATTGTGACATCATAACTCTGCACTGGTCAGCCAGATGACAGAACCTTGTCTTTGATCTGTCTAAGGGAGCATTGTTACATCATAACTATGCACGGGGCACCCAGGTGACAGACCCTTGTCTGTGATCTGCCTAAGGGGGCATTGTGACACCATAACTCTGCTCGGGTCACCCATGTGACATGCCCTTGAATGTGATCACCCTAAGGGGTCATTCTGACATCATAACTCTGCATTGGTCACCCAGGTGACAGACCCTCGTCTGTGATCTGCCAAAGGGGGCATTGTGACATCATAAGTCTGCACTGGGCTACCAGGTGACAAGCCTTTGTCTGTGATCTGCCTAAGGGTGCATTGTGACCTCATAAGGCTGCACTGGTCCCCCAGGTGACAGACCCTTGTCTGTGATCTGCCTAAGGGTGCATTTTGACATCATAAATCTGCACGGGTCGCCCAGGTGACAGACCCCTGTCTGTGATCTGCATAAGGGGGCATTGTGACATCATAACTCTGCACGGGTCACCCAGGTGACAGACCCTTGACTTTGATCTGCTTAAGTGGGCATTCTGACATCATAACTCTGCACTGAGACCCCAGGTGACAGGCCCCTTTCTGTGATCTGCCTAAGGGGGCATTGTGACATCATAGCTCTGCACTGGGCACCCACGTGACAGACCCTTGACTGTGATGTGCACAAGGGGGCATTGTGACATTATAACTCCGCACTGGGCACCCTGGTGACATGCCCATACTGTGATCTCCCTAAGGGGACATTGTGACATCATAACCCTGCCCTGGGCACCAAGGTGACAGACCCTTGTCTGTGATCTGCCTAAGGGGCATTGTGACATCATAACTCGGCACAGGTCACCCAGGTGACAGGCCCTTGTCTGTGATCTGCCTAAGGGGACATTGTGACATCCTACCATGGCATGGGTCACCCAGGTGACAGACCCTTGTATGTGATCTGCCTAAGGAGGCAGGGTGACATCATAACCCTGCACTGGTCACCATGGTGACAGACACGTATCTGTGATCTGCTTAAGAGGGCATTGTGTCTTCATAACTCTGCACGGGTCACCCTGGTTACAGACCATTGTCTTTGATCTGCTTAAGTGGGCATTGTGACATCATAACTGTGCACTGATAACCCAGGTGACAGACCCTGGTCTTTGATCTGCCTTAAGGGGCATTGTGAAAACATAACTCTGCACTGGTCACCCAGGTGACAGACCATTTGTCTGTGATCTGCCTAAGGGGTCACTGTGACATCATAACTCTGCACTGGTCACCCAGGTGACAAACCCTTGTCTGTGATCCGCCTAAGGGGTCATTGTGACATGATAACTATGCAATGGTCACCCAGGTGGCAGACCCTTGTCTGTGATCTGCTTAATGTGGCATTGTGACATCATAACTCTACACTGGGCACCCAGGTGACAGACCCTTGTCTGTGATTTGCCTAAGGGGGCATTGTGACATCATTACTCTGCACTGGTCACCAAGGTGACAGACCATTTTCTGTGATATTCCTAAGGACGCATTGTGACATCATAATTCTGCACTGGTCACCCAGGTGACAGACCCTTGTCTGTGAACTGCTTAAGGGGGCATTGTGACATCATAACTCTGCACTGGTCACCCAGGTGACAGACCCATGTCTGTGATCTTCCTAAGGGGACATTGTGACATCATAACTCTGCACGGGTCACCCATGTGGCAGGCCCTTGAATGTGATCTCTCTAAGGGGTCATTGTGACATTATAACTCTGCATTGGTCACCCAGGTGACAGGCCCTTGTCTGTGATCTGTCTAACGAGGCATTGTGACATCATAACTCTGCACTGATCACCCAGTTGACAGGCCCTTGTCTGTTATCTGCCTCAGGGGGCTTTGTGACATCATGACTCTCCACTGGTCACTCTGGTGACAGGCCCTTGTCTTTGATCTGCCTAAGGGTGCATTGTGACATCATAAGTCTGCCCGGGTCACCCTGGTGACAGACCATTCTCTTTGATCTGCTTAAGTGGGCATTGTGACAACATAACTCTGCACTGGTAACCCAGGTGACATACCCTTGTCTTTAATCGGCCTAAGGGGCATTGTGACATCTTAGCTCTGCTCTGGTCACCCAGGTGACAGACCATTTGTCTGTGATCTGCTTAAGGGTTCATTGTGACATCATAACTCCGCACTGGTCACCCAGGTAAAAGACCCTTGTCTGTGATCTGCCTAACGGGGCATTGTGACATCATAACTCTGCACTGGTTACCCAGGTGACCGACCCTTGTCTGTGATCTGCCTAAGGGGGCATTGTGACCTCATAACTTGCCACTCGTCACCCAGGTGACAGACCCTTTTCTGTGATTTGCCTAAGGTGGCATTGTTGCATCATAACTCTTCACTAGTCACCGAGGTGGTAGTCCCTTGTCTGTGATCTGCCTAAGAGGGCATTGTGACATCATAACTGTGCACTGGTAACCCAGGTGACGTACCCTTGCCTGTGATGTGCCTAAGGGGGTATTGTGACATCATAACAGAGCACTGGTAACCCAGGTGATGTACCCTTGACTGTGATCTGCCTAAGGTGGTATTGTGACATCACAACTCTGCACTGGTCACCCAGGTGACAGACCCTTGTCCGTGAACTGCCTAAGGGGGCATTGTGACATCATAACGCTGCACTGGTCACCCAGGTGAGAGACCCTTGTCTGTGATCTGCATAAGGGGGCATTGTGACATCATAACCCTGCACAGCTCACCCAGGAGACAGACCCTTGTCTGTGATCTGCCAAAGGGTGCATTGTGACATCATATTTCTGCACGGGTCACACTGGTGACATGCCCTTGTCTTTGATCTTCTTAAGTGGTCACTGTGACATCATAACTCTGCACTGGTCACCCAGGTGACAGACCCTTGTCTGTGATCTGCCTAAGGGGCATTGTGACATCATAACCCTGCACTGGTCAGCCAGGTGACAGACCCTTGTCTGTGTTCCACCTAAGGGGGAATTGTGACATCATAACAGTGCACTGGTCACCCAGGTGACAGACCATTGTCTGTGATCCGCCTATGGGGGCAATGTGATATCATAACCCTGCACTGGACAGCCAGGTGAGAGACCCTTGTGTGTAAACTGCCTAAGGGGGCATTGTGACATCATAACTCTGCACTAGTCACGCAGGTGACAGACCCTTGTCTGTGATGTGCCTAAGAGGGTAATGTGACATCATAACACTGCACAGGTCACCCAGGTGACAGACCCCTGTCTGTGAACTGCCTAAGGGGTCATTGTGACATCATAACTCTGCACTGGTCACCCAGGTGTCATACCCTTGTCTCTGATCTGCCCAAGGGGGCACTGTGACATCATAACTCTGCATGAGGCACCCAGGTGGCAAACCCTTGTCTGTGATCTGCCTAGGGGAGCATTGTGACATCGTAAGTCTGCACTGGGGACCCAGGTTACAGGCCCTTGTCTGTGATCTGCCTAAGGGGACATTGTGACTTCCTAACTCTGCACTGGTCACCCAGGTGAAAGACCCTTGTCTGTGATCTGCCTAAAGTGGCATTGTGACATCATAACTCTGCAATCGTCACACACGTGACAGACCCTTTTCTGTGATCGGCCTACTGGGGTATTTTGATATGATAATTCTGCACTGGTCATCCTGGTTACAGACCCTTCTCCACTATCTGCCTATGTGGGCATTGTGACACCATAAATCTGCACTGGTTACCCAGGTGACAGACCCTTGTCTTTGATCTGCCTAAGGGAGCATTGTGACCACATAACTCTCCACTCATCACCCAGGTGACAGACCCTTTTCTGTTATCTGCCTAAGGGGGCATTGTTGCATCATAACTTTCCACTCGTCACCCAGGTGACAGACCCTTTTCTGTTATCTGCCTAAGGGGGCATTGTTGCATCATAACTCTTCACTAGTCACCGAGGTGACATACCCTTGACTTTGATCTGCCTAAGAGGGCATTGGGGCATCATAACTGTGCACTGGTTACCCAGGTGACGTACCCTTGACTGTGATCTGCCTAAGGTGGCACTGTGACATCACAACTTTGCACTGGTCACACAGGTGATAGATCCTTGTCTGTGATCTGCCTAAGGAGGCATTGTGACATCATAACACTGCACTTGTCACCCAGGAGACAGACCATTGACTGTGATCTGCCAAAGGGTGCATTGTGACATCGTAATTCTGCACGGGTCACCCTGGTGATATACCCTTGCTTTTGATCTACTTAAGTGGTCATTGTGACATCATAACTCTGCACTGGTCAGCCAGGTGGCAGACCCTTGTCTGTGATCTGCCTAAGGGTGCATTGTGACATCATAACTCTGCACTGGTCACCCAGGTGAGAGACCCATGTCTGTGTTCTGCCTAAGGGGGCATTGTGACATCATAACACTGCACTAGTCACCCAGGTGACAGACCATTGTCTGTGATCTGCCTAAGGGGGCATTGTGACTTCATAACTGTGCACTTTTCACCCAGGTGACACAACCTTGTCTGTGATCTGCCTAAGTGGCCATTGTGACATCATAAGACTGCACGGGTCTCCCAGGTGACAGACCCCTGTCTATGAACTGCCCAAAGGGCACTGTGAAATCATAACTCTGCACTGGTCACCCAGGTGACAGACCCTTGACAGTGATCTGCCAAAGGGTGCATTGTGACATCATAATTCTGCACGGGTCGCCCTGGTGACATACCCTTGCCTTTGATCTACTTAACTGGTCATTGTGCCATCATAACTCTGCACTGGTCACCCAGGTGGCAGACCGTTGTCTGTGATCTGCCTAAGGAGGCATTGTGACATCATAACACTGCACTTGTCACCCAGGAGACAGACCCTTCTCTGTGATCTGCCTAAGGGGGCATTGTGACACCATAACTCTGCACTGGTCACCGCGGTTACAGACCCTTAAGTATGATCTACCTAAGGGGGCATTGTGACATCATAACTCTGCACTGGGCACACAGGTGACAGGCCCTTGTCTGTGATCTGCCTAAGAGGGCATTGTAACATCATAAGACTGCACTGGTTACCCAGGTGACAGACCATTGTCTGTGATCTGCCTAAGGGGGCATTGTTGCATCATAACTCTTCACTAGTCACCGAGGTGACAGACCCTTGTCTGTGATCTGCCTAAGAGGGCATTGTGACATCATAACTGTGCACTGGTAACCCAGGTGGCGTACCATTTTCTGTGATGTGCCTAAGGGGGCATTGTGACATCATAAGTGTGTACTGGTAACCCAGGTGACGTACCCTTGACTGTGATCTGCCTAAGGTGGCATTGTGACATCACAACTCTGCACTGGGCACCCTGGTGACAGACCCTTGTCTGTGATCTGCATAAGGGGGCATTGTGACATCATAACTCTGCACTGGTCATCGTGGTGACAGACCCTTGTCTGTGATCTGCCTAAGGGGGCATTGTGACTTCATAACTGTGCACTTTTCACCCAGGTGACACAACCTTGTCTGTGATCTGCCTAAGTGGCCATTGTGACATCATAACACTGCACGGGTCTCCCAGGTGACAGACCCCTGTCTGTGAACTGCCCAAAGGGCACTGTGAAATCATAACTCTGCACTGGTCACCCAGGTGACAGACCCTTGACAGTGATCTGCCAAAGGGTGCATTGTGACATCATAATTCTGCATGGGTCACCCTGGTGACATACCCTTGCCTTTGATCTACTTAACTGGTCATTGTGCCATCATAACTCTGCACTGGTCACCCAGGTGGCAGACCATTGTCTGTGATCTGCCTAAGGAGGCATTGTGACATCATAACACTGCGCTGGTCACCCAGGTGGCAGAACCTTGTCTGTGTTCTGACTAACGGGGCATTGTGACATCATAACACTGCTCTGGTCACCCAGGTGACAGACCATTGTCTGTGATCTGCCTAAGGGGGCATTGTGATATCATAACCCTGCACTGGACACCCAGGTGAGAGACCCTTTTCTGTAAACTTCCTAAGGGGGCATTGTGACATTATAAGTCTGCACTAGTAACGCAGGTGACAGACCCTTCACTGTGATCTGCCTAAGGGGGCATTGTGACATCATAACACTGCACTGGTCACCCAGGTGACAGTCCCCTGTCTGTGAACTGCCTAAGGGGTCATTGTGACATCAAAATTCTGCACTGGCCCCCCAGGTGACGTACCCTTGACTGTGATCTGCCTAAGGTTGCATTGTGACGTCACAACCCTGCACTGGTGACCCAGGTGACAGACCCTTGTCTGTGATCTGCATAATGGGGTTATTGTGACATCATAACTCTGCCCGGGTCACCCAGACGACAGACCCTTGTCTGTGATCTGTCAAAGGGTGGATTGTGACATCATAATTCTCCACGGGTCACCGTGGTGACATACCCTTGTGTTTGATCTTCTTAAGTGGTCATTGTGACATCATAACTCTGCACTGGTCACCCAGTTGACAGACCATTGTCTGTGATCTGCCTAAGGGGGCATTGTGATATCATAACCCTGCACTGGACACCCAGGTGAGAGACCCTTGTCTGTAAACTAACTAAGGGGTCATTGTGACATTATAACTCTGCAGTAGTCACGCAGGTTACAGACCCTTGTCTGTGATCTGCCTGAGGGGGCATTGTGACATCATAACTCTGCACGGGGCACCCAGGAGACAGACCCTTGTCTGTGATCTGCATAAGAGGCCATTGTGACATCATAACTCTGCACGCATCTCCCAGGTGTCAGACCCTTGTCTGTGATATGTGTAAGGGGGCAATGTGACATCATATCTCAGCATGGGTCACCCAGGTGACAGACCCTTGCCTCTCATCTTCCTAAGTGTGCATTGTGACATCATAAATTTGCACTGGTCACACAGGTGACAGACCCTTGTCTGTGATCTGCCTCAGGGGGCATTGTGACATCATAGCACTGCACGGGTCACCCTGGTGTCAGACCCTTGTCTGTGATCTGCATGAGGGGGCATTGTGGCAACATAACTCTGCACTGGTCACACAGGTGACAGGCGCTTGTCTGTGATCTGCCTAAGTGGGCATTGTGACATCGTAACTCTGCACTGGTCACCCAGGTGACAGGCCCTTCTCTGTGATCTGTCTAATGAGGCATTGTGACATCATAGCTCTGCACTGGGCACCCACGTGACAGACCCTTGACTGTGATGTGCACAAGGGGGCATTGTGACATTATAACTCTGCACTGGGCACCCTGGTGACATGCCCATACTGTGATCTCCCTAAGGGGGCATTGTGACATCATAACCCTGCCCTGGGCACCAAGGTGACAGACCCTTGTCTGTGATCTGCCCAAGGGGCATTGTGACATCATAACTCGGCACAGGTCACCCAGGTGACAGGCCCTTGTCTGTGATCTGCCTAAGGGGACATTGTGACATCATACCATGGCACGGGTCACCCAGGTGACAGACCCTTGTATGTGATCTGCCTAAGGAGGCAGGGTGACATCATAACCCTGCACTGGTCACCATGGTGACAGACACGTGTCTGTGATCTGCTTAAGAGGGCATTGTGTCTTCATAACTCTGCACGGGTCACCCTGGTTACAGACCATTGTCTTTGATCTGCTTAAGTGGGCATTGTGACATCATAACTGTGCACTGATAACCCAGGTGACAGACCCTGGTCTTTGATCTGCCTTAAGGGGCATTGTGACAACAAAACTCTGCACTGGTCACCCAGGTGACAGACCATTTGTCTGTGATCTGCCTAAGGGGTCACTGTGACATCATAACTCTGCACTGGTCACCCAGGTGACAAACCCTTGTCTGTGATCCGCCTAAGGGGTCATTGTGACATGTTAGCTATGCAATGGTCACCCACGTGGCAGACCCTTGTCTGTGATCTGCTTAATGGGGCATTGTGACATCATAACTCTTCACTGGGCACCCAGGTGACAGACCCTTGTCTGTGATTTGCCTAAGTGGGCATTGTGACATCATTACTCTGCACTGGTCACCAAGGTGACAGACCATTTTCTGTGATATTCCTAAGGAGGCATTGTGACATCATAATTCTGCACTGGTCACCCAGGTGACAGACCCTTGCCTGTGAACTGCTTAAGGGGGCATTGTGACATCATAACTCTGCACTGGTCACCCAGGTGACAGACCCATGTCTGTGATCTTCCTAAGGGGACATTGTGACATCATAACTCTGCACGAGTCACCCATGTGGCAGGCCCTTGAATGTGATCTCCCTAAGGGGTCATTGTGACATCATAACTCTGCATTGGTCACCCAGGTGACAGGCCCTTGTCTGTGATCTGTCTAACGAGGCATTGTGACATCATAACTCTGCACTGATCACCCAGTTGACAGGCCCTTGTCTGTTATCTGCCTCAGGGGGCTTTGTGACATCATGACTCTCCACTGGTCACTCTGGTGACTGGCCCTTGTCTTTGATCTGCCTAAGGGTGCATTGTGACATCATAAGTCTGCCCAGGTCACCCTGGTGACAGACCATTCTCTTTGATCTGCTTAAGTGGGCACTGTGACAACATAACTCTGCACTGGTAACCCAGGTGACATACCCTTGTCTTTAATCGGCCTAAGGGGCATTGTGACATCTTAACTCTGCTCTGGTCACCCACGTGACAGACCATTTGTCTGTGATCTGCTTAAGGGTTCATTGTGACATCATAACTCCGCACTGGTCACCCAGGTAAAAGACCCTTGTCTGTGATCTGCCTAAGGGGGCATTGTCACATCATAACTCTGCAATGGCCACCCATGTGACAGACCCTTTTCTGTGATCGGCCTAATGGGGTATTGTGACATCATAACTCTGCACTGGTCAGCCTGGTTACAGACTATTGTCCACTATCTGCCTAAGGGGGCATTGTGACATCATAACTCTGCACTGGTTACCCAGGTGACCGACCTTTGTCTGTGATCTGCCTAAGGGGGCATTGTGACCTCATAACTTGCCACTCGTCACCCAGGTGACAGACCCTTTTCTGTGATTTGCCTAAGGGGGCATTGTTGCATCATAACTCTTCACTAGTCACCGAGGTGGTAGTCCCTTGTCTGTGATCTGCCTAAGAGGGCATTGTGACATCATAACTGTGCACTGGTAACCCAGGTGACGTACCCTTGTCTGTGATGTGCCTAAGGGGGAATTGTGACATCATAACAGAGCACTGGTAACCCAGGTGATGTACCCTTGACTGTGATCTGCCTAAGGTGGTATTGTGACATCACAACTCTGCACTGGTCACCCAGGTGACAGACCCTTGTCCGTGAACTGCCTAAGGGGGCATTGTGACATCATAACGCTGCACTGGTCACCCAGGTGAGAGACCCTTGTCTGTGATCTGCATAAGGGGGCATTGTGACATCATAACCCTGCACAGCTCACCCAGAAGACAGACCCTTGTCCGTGATCTGCCAAAGGGTGCATTGTGACATCATATTTCTGCACGGGTCACACTGGTGACATGCTCTTGTCTTTGATCTTCTTAAGTGGTCACTGTGACATCATAACTCTGCACTGGTCACCCAGGTGACAGACCCTTGTCTGTGATCTGCCTAAGGGGCATTGTGACATCGTAACTCTGCACTGGTCAGGCAGGTGACAGACCCTTGTCTGTGTTCCACCTAAGGGGGAATTGTGACATCATAACACTGCACTGGTCACCCAGGTGACAGACCATTGTCTGTGATCTGCCTATTGGGGCAATGTGATATCATAACCCTGCACTGGACAGCCAGGTGAGAGACCCTTGTGTGTAAACTGCCTAAGGGGGCATTGTGACATCATAACTCTGCACTAGTCACGCAGGTGACAGACCCTTGTCTCTGATCTGCCTAAGAGGGTAATGTGACATCATAACACTGCACAGGTCACCCAGGTGACAGACCCCTGTCTGTGAACTGCCTAAGGGGTCATTGTGACATCATAACTCTGCACTGGTCACCCAGGTGTCATACCCTTGTCTCTGATCTGCCCAAGGGGGCATTGTGACATCATAACTCTGCATGAGGCACCCAGGTGGCAAACCCTTGTCTGTGATCTGCCTAAGGGAGCACTGTGACATCGTAAGTCTGCATTGGGGACCCAGGTTACAGGCCCTTGTCTGTGATCTGCCTAAGGGGGCATTGTGACTTCCTAACTCTGCACTGGTCACCCAGGTGAAAGACCCTTGTCTGTGATCTGCCTAAAGTGGCATTGTGACATCATAACTCTGCAATCGTCACACACGTGACAGACCCTTTTCTGTGATCGGCCTATTGGGGTATTTTGATATGATAATTCTGCACTGGTCATCCTGGTTACAGACCCTTCTCCACTATCTGCCTATGTGGGCATTGTGACACCATAAATCTGCACTGGTTACCCAGGTGACAGACCCTTGTCTTTGATCTGCCTAAGGGAGCATTGTGACCTCATAACTCTCCACTCGTCTCCCAGGTGACAGACCCTTTTCTGTTATCTGCCTAAGGGGGCATTGTTGCATCATAACTCTCCACTCGTCACCCAGGTGACAGACCCTTTTCTGTTATCTGCCTAAGGGGGCATTGTTGCATCATAACTCTTCACTAGTCACCGAGGTGACATACCCTTGACTTTGATCTGCCTAAGAGGGCATTGGGGCATCATAACTGTGCACGGGTTACCCAGGTGACGTACCCTTGACTGTGATCTGCCTAAGGTGGCACTGTGACATCACAACTCTGCACTGGTCACACAGGTGATAGATCCTTGTCTGTAATCTGCATAAGGGGGCATTGTGACATCATAACTCTGCACTGGTCACCCAGGTGACAGACCCTTGTCTGTGATCTGCCTAAGGGTGCATTGTGACATCATAACTCTGCACTGGTCACCCAGGTGACAGACCCATGTCGGTGTTCTGCCTAAGGGGGCATTGTGACATCATAACACTGCACTAGTCACCCAGGTGACAGACCATTGTCTGTGATCAGCCTAAGGGGGCATTGTGATATCATAACCCTGCACTGGACACCCAGGTGAGAGACCCTTGTCTGTAAACTACCTAAGGGGCCATTGTGACATTATAAGTCTGCACTAGTCATGCAGATGACAGACCCTTGTCTGTGATCTGCCTAAGGGGGCATTGTGACATCATAACACGGCACTGGTCACGCAGGTTATGGACCCCTGTCTGTGAACTGCCTAAGGGGTCAGTGTGACATTATAACACTGCACGTGTCCCCCGGGTGACAGACCCTTGTCTGTGATCTGCCTAAGGGGGAATTCTGACATCATAACTCTGCACGGGTCACCAAGGTGACAGACCCTTGTCTGTGATCTGCCTAATGGGGCATTGTGACATCATAAGTCTGCACTTGGCACCCAGGTGGCTGGCCCTTGTCTTTCATTGCCAAATGGGCATTGTGACGTCATATCTCTGCACTGGGCACCCAGGTGACAGGCGCTTGTCTTTGATCTCCCTAAGGGGGCATTGTGACACCATAACTCTGAACTGGACACCCAGGTGACAGACCCTTGTCTTTGATCTCCATAAGGGGGCATTGTGACATCATAAATCGGCACTGATAACCCAGGTGGCAGACACTTTTGTGTGATCTGCCTAAGGGGGCATTGTGACATCATAACTCTGCACGGGGCACCCAGGTTACAGGCCCTTGTCTATGATCTGCCTAAGGGGGCATTGTGACATCCTAATTCTGCACGGGTCACACAGGTGACAGGCCCTTGTATGCGATCTGCCTAAGGGGGCATTGTGACATTATAACACTGCACGGGTCCCCCAGGTGACAGACCCTTGTCTGTGATCTGCCTAAGGGGGCATTGTGACATCATAACTCTGCACGGGTCACCCAGGTGACAGACCCTTGTCTGTGATCTGCCTAAGAGGGCATTGTGCCATCATAATTCTGCACTGGTCACCCAGGTGACAGACCCTTGTCTGTGATCTGCCTAAGGGGGCATTGTGATAACCTAACTCTGCACTGGTCACCCACGTGACAGGCCCATGTCTGAGATCTGTCTAAGGGGGCATTGTGAATTCATAACTCTGCACTGGTCACCCACGTGACAGGCCCTTGTGTGTCATCTGCCTAAGGGGACATTGTGACATCATAACTCTGCACTGGGCACCCAGATGACAGGCGCTTGTCTGTGATCCGCCTAAAGTGGCATTGTGACATAACTCTGCACTTGGCACCCAGCTGACAGGCCTTTGTCCGTGATCTGCCTAGTGGGGAATTGTGACTTCATAACTCGGCACTCGTCACCCAGGTGAGAGACTCTTGTCTGTGATCTGCCTAGGGGGGCCTTGTGACATTATAACCCTGCACTGCTCACCCTGGTGACAGACCCTTGTCTGTTATCTGCCTAAGGGGGCATTGTGACAACATAACTCTGCACGGGTCACCCAGGTGACAGACCCTTGTCTCTGATCTGCCTAAGGGGGCATTGTGACATCATAACTCTGCATCGGTCACCCAGGTGACAGGCCCTTGTCTGTGATCTGCCTAACGGGGCATTGTGACATCATAACTCGGCACAGGTCACCCAGGTGACAGGCCCTTGTCTGTGATCTGCCTAAGGGGACATTGTGACATCCTACCATGGCATGGGTCACCCAGGTGACAGACCCTTGTATGTGATCTGCCTAAGGAGGCAGGGTGACATCATAACCCTGCACTGGTCACCATGGTGACAGACACGTATCTGTGATCTGCTTAAGAGGGCATTGTGTCTTCATAACTCTGCACGGGTCACCCTGGTTACAGACCATTGTCTTTGATCTGCTTAAGTGGGCATTGTGACATCATAACTGTGCACTGATAACCCAGGTGACAGACCCTGGTCTTTGATCTGCCTTAAGGGGCATTGTGAAAACATAACTCTGCACTGGTCACCCAGGTGACAGACCATTTGTCTGTGATCTGCCTAAGGGGTCACTGTGACATCATAACTCTGCACTGGTCACCCAGGTGACAAACCCTTGTCTGTGATCCGC
This sequence comes from Gorilla gorilla gorilla, assembly GCF_029281585.2. NCBI lineage: Eukaryota > Metazoa > Chordata > Mammalia > Primates > Hominidae > Gorilla > Gorilla gorilla. The sequence continues at coordinate 21,919,730 of NC_073241.2, forward strand.
CTAAGGGGTCATTGTGACATGATAACTATGCAATGGTCACCCAGGTGGCAGACCCTTGTCTGTGATCTGCTTAATGTGGCATTGTGACATCATAACTCTACACTGGGCACCCAGGTGACAGACCCTTGTCTGTGATTTGCCTAAGGGGGCATTGTGACATCATTACTCTGCACTGGTCACCAAGGTGACAGACCATTTTCTGTGATATTCCTAAGGACGCATTGTGACATCATAATTCTGCACTGGTCACCCAGGTGACAGACCCTTGTCTGTGAACTGCTTAAGGGGGCATTGTGACATCATAACTCTGCACTGGTCACCCAGGTGACAGACCCATGTCTGTGATCTTCCTAAGGGGACATTGTGACATCATAACTCTGCACGGGTCACCCATGTGGCAGGCCCTTGAATGTGATCTCTCTAAGGGGTCATTGTGACATTATAACTCTGCATTGGTCACCCAGGTGACAGGCCCTTGTCTGTGATCTGTCTAACGAGGCATTGTGACATCATAACTCTGCACTGATCACCCAGTTGACAGGCCCTTGTCTGTTATCTGCCTCAGGGGGCTTTGTGACATCATGACTCTCCACTGGTCACTCTGGTGACAGGCCCTTGTCTTTGATCTGCCTAAGGGTGCATTGTGACATCATAAGTCTGCCCGGGTCACCCTGGTGACAGACCATTCTCTTTGATCTGCTTAAGTGGGCATTGTGACAACATAACTCTGCACTGGTAACCCAGGTGACATACCCTTGTCTTTAATCGGCCTAAGGGGCATTGTGACATCTTAGCTCTGCTCTGGTCACCCAGGTGACAGACCATTTGTCTGTGATCTGCTTAAGGGTTCATTGTGACATCATAACTCCGCACTGGTCACCCAGGTAAAAGACCCTTGTCTGTGATCTGCCTAACGGGGCATTGTGACATCATAACTCTGCACTGGTTACCCAGGTGACCGACCCTTGTCTGTGATCTGCCTAAGGGGGCATTGTGACCTCATAACTTGCCACTCGTCACCCAGGTGACAGACCCTTTTCTGTGATTTGCCTAAGGTGGCATTGTTGCATCATAACTCTTCACTAGTCACCGAGGTGGTAGTCCCTTGTCTGTGATCTGCCTAAGAGGGCATTGTGACATCATAACTGTGCACTGGTAACCCAGGTGACGTACCCTTGCCTGTGATGTGCCTAAGGGGGTATTGTGACATCATAACAGAGCACTGGTAACCCAGGTGATGTACCCTTGACTGTGATCTGCCTAAGGTGGTATTGTGACATCACAACTCTGCACTGGTCACCCAGGTGACAGACCCTTGTCCGTGAACTGCCTAAGGGGGCATTGTGACATCATAACGCTGCACTGGTCACCCAGGTGAGAGACCCTTGTCTGTGATCTGCATAAGGGGGCATTGTGACATCATAACCCTGCACAGCTCACCCAGGAGACAGACCCTTGTCTGTGATCTGCCAAAGGGTGCATTGTGACATCATATTTCTGCACGGGTCACACTGGTGACATGCCCTTGTCTTTGATCTTCTTAAGTGGTCACTGTGACATCATAACTCTGCACTGGTCACCCAGGTGACAGACCCTTGTCTGTGATCTGCCTAAGGGGCATTGTGACATCATAACCCTGCACTGGTCAGCCAGGTGACAGACCCTTGTCTGTGTTCCACCTAAGGGGGAATTGTGACATCATAACAGTGCACTGGTCACCCAGGTGACAGACCATTGTCTGTGATCCGCCTATGGGGGCAATGTGATATCATAACCCTGCACTGGACAGCCAGGTGAGAGACCCTTGTGTGTAAACTGCCTAAGGGGGCATTGTGACATCATAACTCTGCACTAGTCACGCAGGTGACAGACCCTTGTCTGTGATGTGCCTAAGAGGGTAATGTGACATCATAACACTGCACAGGTCACCCAGGTGACAGACCCCTGTCTGTGAACTGCCTAAGGGGTCATTGTGACATCATAACTCTGCACTGGTCACCCAGGTGTCATACCCTTGTCTCTGATCTGCCCAAGGGGGCACTGTGACATCATAACTCTGCATGAGGCACCCAGGTGGCAAACCCTTGTCTGTGATCTGCCTAGGGGAGCATTGTGACATCGTAAGTCTGCACTGGGGACCCAGGTTACAGGCCCTTGTCTGTGATCTGCCTAAGGGGACATTGTGACTTCCTAACTCTGCACTGGTCACCCAGGTGAAAGACCCTTGTCTGTGATCTGCCTAAAGTGGCATTGTGACATCATAACTCTGCAATCGTCACACACGTGACAGACCCTTTTCTGTGATCGGCCTACTGGGGTATTTTGATATGATAATTCTGCACTGGTCATCCTGGTTACAGACCCTTCTCCACTATCTGCCTATGTGGGCATTGTGACACCATAAATCTGCACTGGTTACCCAGGTGACAGACCCTTGTCTTTGATCTGCCTAAGGGAGCATTGTGACCACATAACTCTCCACTCATCACCCAGGTGACAGACCCTTTTCTGTTATCTGCCTAAGGGGGCATTGTTGCATCATAACTTTCCACTCGTCACCCAGGTGACAGACCCTTTTCTGTTATCTGCCTAAGGGGGCATTGTTGCATCATAACTCTTCACTAGTCACCGAGGTGACATACCCTTGACTTTGATCTGCCTAAGAGGGCATTGGGGCATCATAACTGTGCACTGGTTACCCAGGTGACGTACCCTTGACTGTGATCTGCCTAAGGTGGCACTGTGACATCACAACTTTGCACTGGTCACACAGGTGATAGATCCTTGTCTGTGATCTGCCTAAGGAGGCATTGTGACATCATAACACTGCACTTGTCACCCAGGAGACAGACCATTGACTGTGATCTGCCAAAGGGTGCATTGTGACATCGTAATTCTGCACGGGTCACCCTGGTGATATACCCTTGCTTTTGATCTACTTAAGTGGTCATTGTGACATCATAACTCTGCACTGGTCAGCCAGGTGGCAGACCCTTGTCTGTGATCTGCCTAAGGGTGCATTGTGACATCATAACTCTGCACTGGTCACCCAGGTGAGAGACCCATGTCTGTGTTCTGCCTAAGGGGGCATTGTGACATCATAACACTGCACTAGTCACCCAGGTGACAGACCATTGTCTGTGATCTGCCTAAGGGGGCATTGTGACTTCATAACTGTGCACTTTTCACCCAGGTGACACAACCTTGTCTGTGATCTGCCTAAGTGGCCATTGTGACATCATAAGACTGCACGGGTCTCCCAGGTGACAGACCCCTGTCTATGAACTGCCCAAAGGGCACTGTGAAATCATAACTCTGCACTGGTCACCCAGGTGACAGACCCTTGACAGTGATCTGCCAAAGGGTGCATTGTGACATCATAATTCTGCACGGGTCGCCCTGGTGACATACCCTTGCCTTTGATCTACTTAACTGGTCATTGTGCCATCATAACTCTGCACTGGTCACCCAGGTGGCAGACCGTTGTCTGTGATCTGCCTAAGGAGGCATTGTGACATCATAACACTGCACTTGTCACCCAGGAGACAGACCCTTCTCTGTGATCTGCCTAAGGGGGCATTGTGACACCATAACTCTGCACTGGTCACCGCGGTTACAGACCCTTAAGTATGATCTACCTAAGGGGGCATTGTGACATCATAACTCTGCACTGGGCACACAGGTGACAGGCCCTTGTCTGTGATCTGCCTAAGAGGGCATTGTAACATCATAAGACTGCACTGGTCACCCAGGTGACAGACCATTGTCTGTGATCTGCCTAAGGGGGCATTGTTGCATCATAACTCTTCACTAGTCACCGAGGTGACAGACCCTTGTCTGTGATCTGCCTAAGAGGGCATTGTGACATCATAACTGTGCACTGGTAACCCAGGTGGCGTACCATTTTCTGTGATGTGCCTAAGGGGGCATTGTGACATCATAAGTGTGTACTGGTAACCCAGGTGACGTACCCTTGACTGTGATCTGCCTAAGGTGGCATTGTGACATCACAACTCTGCACTGGGCACCCTGGTGACAGACCCTTGTCTGTGATCTGCATAAGGGGGCATTGTGACATCATAACTCTGCACTGGTCATCGTGGTGACAGACCCTTGTCTGTGATCTGCCTAAGGGGGCATTGTGACTTCATAACTGTGCACTTTTCACCCAGGTGACACAACCTTGTCTGTGATCTGCCTAAGTGGCCATTGTGACATCATAACACTGCACGGGTCTCCCAGGTGACAGACCCCTGTCTGTGAACTGCCCAAAGGGCACTGTGAAATCATAACTCTGCACTGGTCACCCAGGTGACAGACCCTTGACAGTGATCTGCCAAAGGGTGCATTGTGACATCATAATTCTGCATGGGTCACCCTGGTGACATACCCTTGCCTTTGATCTACTTAACTGGTCATTGTGCCATCATAACTCTGCACTGGTCACCCAGGTGGCAGACCGTTGTCTGTGATCTGCCTAAGGAGGCATTGTGACATCATAACACTGCGCTGGTCACCCAGGTGGCAGAACCTTGTCTGTGTTCTGACTAACGGGGCATTGTGACATCATAACACTGCTCTGGTCACCCAGGTGACAGACCATTGTCTGTGATCTGCCTAAGGGGGCATTGTGATATCATAACCCTGCACTGGACACCCAGGTGAGAGACCCTTTTCTGTAAACTTCCTAAGGGGGCATTGTGACATTATAAGTCTGCACTAGTAACGCAGGTGACAGACCCTTCACTGTGATCTGCCTAAGGGGGCATTGTGACATCATAACACTGCACTGGTCACCCAGGTGACAGTCCCCTGTCTGTGAACTGCCTAAGGGGTCATTGTGACATCAAAATTCTGCACTGGCCCCCCAGGTGACGTACCCTTGACTGTGATCTGCCTAAGGTTGCATTGTGACGTCACAACCCTGCACTGGTGACCCAGGTGACAGACCCTTGTCTGTGATCTGCATAATGGGGTTATTGTGACATCATAACTCTGCCCGGGTCACCCAGACGACAGACCCTTGTCTGTGATCTGTCAAAGGGTGGATTGTGACATCATAATTCTCCACGGGTCACCGTGGTGACATACCCTTGTGTTTGATCTTCTTAAGTGGTCATTGTGACATCATAACTCTGCACTGGTCACCCAGTTGACAGACCATTGTCTGTGATCTGCCTAAGGGGGCATTGTGATATCATAACCCTGCACTGGACACCCAGGTGAGAGACCCTTGTCTGTAAACTAACTAAGGGGTCATTGTGACATTATAACTCTGCAGTAGTCACGCAGGTTACAGACCCTTGTCTGTGATCTGCCTAAGGGGGCATTGTGACATCATAACTCTGCACGGGGCACCCAGGAGACAGACCCTTGTCTGTGATCTGCATAAGAGGCCATTGTGACATCATAACTCTGCACGCATCTCCCAGGTGTCAGACCCTTGTCTGTGATATGTGTAAGGGGGCAATGTGACATCATATCTCAGCATGGGTCACCCAGGTGACAGACCCTTGCCTCTCATCTTCCTAAGTGTGCATTGTGACATCATAAATTTGCACTGGTCACACAGGTGACAGACCCTTGTCTGTGATCTGCCTCAGGGGGCATTGTGACATCATAGCACTGCACGGGTCACCCTGGTGTCAGACCCTTGTCTGTGATCTGCATGAGGGGGCATTGTGGCAACATAACTCTGCACTGGTCACACAGGTGACAGGCGCTTGTCTGTGATCTGCCTAAGTGGGCATTGTGACATCGTAACTCTGCACTGGTCACCCAGGTGACAGGCCCTTCTCTGTGATCTGTCTAATGAGGCATTGTGACATCATAGCTCTGCACTGGGCACCCACGTGACAGACCCTTGACTGTGATGTGCACAAGGGGGCATTGTGACATTATAATTCTGCACTGGGCACCCTGGTGACATGCCCATACTGTGATCTCCCTAAGGGGGCATTGTGACATCATAACCCTGCCCTGGGCACCAAGGTGACAGACCCTTGTCTGTGATCTGCCCAAGGGGCATTGTGACATCATAACTCGGCACAGGTCACCCAGGTGACAGGCCCTTGTCTGTGATCTGCCTAAGGGGACATTGTGACATCATACCATGGCACGGGTCACCCAGGTGACAGACCCTTGTATGTGATCTGCCTAAGGAGGCAGGGTGACATCATAACCCTGCACTGGTCACCATGGTGACAGACACGTGTCTGTGATCTGCTTAAGAGGGCATTGTGTCTTCATAACTCTGCACGGGTCACCCTGGTTACAGACCATTGTCTTTGATCTGCTTAAGTGGGCATTGTGACATCATAACTGTGCACTGATAACCCAGGTGACAGACCCTGGTCTTTGATCTGCCTTAAGGGGCATTGTGACAACAAAACTCTGCACTGGTCACCCAGGTGACAGACCATTTGTCTGTGATCTGCCTAAGGGGTCACTGTGACATCATAACTCTGCACTGGTCACCCAGGTGACAAACCCTTGTCTGTGATCCGCCTAAGGGGTCATTGTGACATGTTAGCTATGCAATGGTCACCCACGTGGCAGACCCTTGTCTGTGATCTGCTTAATGGGGCATTGTGACATCATAACTCTTCACTGGGCACCCAGGTGACAGACCCTTGTCTGTGATTTGCCTAAGTGGGCATTGTGACATCATTACTCTGCACTGGTCACCAAGGTGACAGACCATTTTCTGTGATATTCCTAAGGAGGCATTGTGACATCATAATTCTGCACTGGTCACCCAGGTGACAGACCCTTGCCTGTGAACTGCTTAAGGGGGCATTGTGACATCATAACTCTGCACTGGTCACCCAGGTGACAGACCCATGTCTGTGATCTTCCTAAGGGGACATTGTGACATCATAACTCTGCACGAGTCACCCATGTGGCAGGCCCTTGAATGTGATCTCCCTAAGGGGTCATTGTGACATCATAACTCTGCATTGGTCACCCAGGTGACAGGCCCTTGTCTGTGATCTGTCTAACGAGGCATTGTGACATCATAACTCTGCACTGATCACCCAGTTGACAGGCCCTTGTCTGTTATCTGCCTCAGGGGGCTTTGTGACATCATGACTCTCCACTGGTCACTCTGGTGACTGGCCCTTGTCTTTGATCTGCCTAAGGGTGCATTGTGACATCATAAGTCTGCCCAGGTCACCCTGGTGACAGACCATTCTCTTTGATCTGCTTAAGTGGGCACTGTGACAACATAACTCTGCACTGGTAACCCAGGTGACATACCCTTGTCTTTAATCGGCCTAAGGGGCATTGTGACATCTTAACTCTGCTCTGGTCACCCACGTGACAGACCATTTGTCTGTGATCTGCTTAAGGGTTCATTGTGACATCATAACTCCGCACTGGTCACCCAGGTAAAAGACCCTTGTCTGTGATCTGCCTAAGGGGGCATTGTCACATCATAACTCTGCAATGGCCACCCATGTGACAGACCCTTTTCTGTGATCGGCCTAATGGGGTATTGTGACATCATAACTCTGCACTGGTCAGCCTGGTTACAGACTATTGTCCACTATCTGCCTAAGGGGGCATTGTGACATCATAACTCTGCACTGGTTACCCAGGTGACCGACCTTTGTCTGTGATCTGCCTAAGGGGGCATTGTGACCTCATAACTTGCCACTCGTCACCCAGGTGACAGACCCTTTTCTGTGATTTGCCTAAGGGGGCATTGTTGCATCATAACTCTTCACTAGTCACCGAGGTGGTAGTCCCTTGTCTGTGATCTGCCTAAGAGGGCATTGTGACATCATAACTGTGCACTGGTAACCCAGGTGACGTACCCTTGTCTGTGATGTGCCTAAGGGGGAATTGTGACATCATAACAGAGCACTGGTAACCCAGGTGATGTACCCTTGACTGTGATCTGCCTAAGGTGGTATTGTGACATCACAACTCTGCACTGGTCACCCAGGTGACAGACCCTTGTCCGTGAACTGCCTAAGGGGGCATTGTGACATCATAACGCTGCACTGGTCACCCAGGTGAGAGACCCTTGTCTGTGATCTGCATAAGGGGGCATTGTGACATCATAACCCTGCACAGCTCACCCAGAAGACAGACCCTTGTCCGTGATCTGCCAAAGGGTGCATTGTGACATCATATTTCTGCACGGGTCACACTGGTGACATGCTCTTGTCTTTGATCTTCTTAAGTGGTCACTGTGACATCATAACTCTGCACTGGTCACCCAGGTGACAGACCCTTGTCTGTGATCTGCCTAAGGGGCATTGTGACATCGTAACTCTGCACTGGTCAGGCAGGTGACAGACCCTTGTCTGTGTTCCACCTAAGGGGGAATTGTGACATCATAACACTGCACTGGTCACCCAGGTGACAGACCATTGTCTGTGATCTGCCTATTGGGGCAATGTGATATCATAACCCTGCACTGGACAGCCAGGTGAGAGACCCTTGTGTGTAAACTGCCTAAGGGGGCATTGTGACATCATAACTCTGCACTAGTCACGCAGGTGACAGACCCTTGTCTCTGATCTGCCTAAGAGGGTAATGTGACATCATAACACTGCACAGGTCACCCAGGTGACAGACCCCTGTCTGTGAACTGCCTAAGGGGTCATTGTGACATCATAACTCTGCACTGGTCACCCAGGTGTCATACCCTTGTCTCTGATCTGCCCAAGGGGGCATTGTGACATCATAACTCTGCATGAGGCACCCAGGTGGCAAACCCTTGTCTGTGATCTGCCTAAGGGAGCACTGTGACATCGTAAGTCTGCATTGGGGACCCAGGTTACAGGCCCTTGTCTGTGATCTGCCTAAGGGGGCATTGTGACTTCCTAACTCTGCACTGGTCACCCAGGTGAAAGACCCTTGTCTGTGATCTGCCTAAAGTGGCATTGTGACATCATAACTCTGCAATCGTCACACACGTGACAGACCCTTTTCTGTGATCGGCCTATTGGGGTATTTTGATATGATAATTCTGCACTGGTCATCCTGGTTACAGACCATTCTCCACTATCTGCCTATGTGGGCATTGTGACACCATAAATCTGCACTGGTTACCCAGGTGACAGACCCTTGTCTTTGATCTGCCTAAGGGAGCATTGTGACCTCATAACTCTCCACTCGTCTCCCAGGTGACAGACCCTTTTCTGTTATCTGCCTAAGGGGGCATTGTTGCATCATAACTCTCCACTCGTCACCCAGGTGACAGACCCTTTTCTGTTATCTGCCTAAGGGGGCATTGTTGCATCATAACTCTTCACTAGTCACCGAGGTGACATACCCTTGACTTTGATCTGCCTAAGAGGGCATTGGGGCATCATAACTGTGCACGGGTTACCCAGGTGACGTACCCTTGACTGTGATCTGCCTAAGGTGGCACTGTGACATCACAACTATGCACTGGTCACACAGGTGATAGATCCTTGTCTGTAATCTGCATAAGGGGGCATTGTGACATCATAACTCTGCACTGGTCACCCAGGTGACAGACCATTGACTGTGATCTGCCAAAGGGTGCATTGTGACATCATAATTCTGTACGGGTCACCCTGGTGATATACCCTTGCCTTTGATCTACTTAAGTGGTCATTGTGACATCATAACTCTGCACTGGTCACCCAGGTGACAGACCCTTGTCTGTGATCTGCCTAAGGGTGCATTGTGACATCATAACTCTGCACTGGTCACCCAGGTGACAGACCCATGTCGGTGTTCTGCCTAAGGGGGCATTGTGACATCATAACACTGCACTAGTCACCCAGGTGACAGACCATTGTCTGTGATCAGCCTAAGGGGGCATTGTGATATCATAACCCTGCACTGGACACCCAGGTGAGAGACCCTTGTCTGTAAACTACCTAAGGGGCCATTGTGACATTATAAGTCTGCACTAGTCATGCAGATGACAGACCCTTGTCTGTGATCTGCCTAAGGGGGCATTGTGACATCATAACACGGCACTGGTCACGCAGGTTATGGACCCCTGTCTGTGAACTGCCTAAGGGGTCAGTGTGACATTATAACACTGCACGTGTCCCCCGGGTGACAGACCCTTGTCTGTGATCTGCCTAAGGGGGAATTCTGACATCATAACTCTGCACGGGTCACCAAGGTGACAGACCCTTGTCTGTGATCTGCCTAATGGGGCATTGTGACATCATAAGTCTGCACTTGGCACCCAGGTGGCTGGCCCTTGTCTTTCATTGCCAAATGGGCATTGTGACGTCATATCTCTGCACTGGGCACCCAGGTGACAGGCGCTTGTCTTTGATCTCCCTAAGGGGGCATTGTGACACCATAACTCTGAACTGGACACCCAGGTGACAGACCCTTGTCTTTGATCTCCATAAGGGGGCATTGTGACATCATAAATCGGCACTGATAACCCAGGTGGCAGACACTTTTGTGTGATCTGCCTAAGGGGGCATTGTGACATCATAACTCTGCACGGGGCACCCAGGTTACAGGCCCTTGTCTATGATCTGCCTAAGGGGGCATTGTGACATCCTAATTCTGCACGGGTCACACAGGTGACAGGCCCTTGTATGCGATCTGCCTAAGGGGGCATTGTGACATTATAACACTGCACGGGTCCGCCAGGTGACAGACCCTTGTCTGTGATCTGCCTAAGGGGGCATTGTGACATCATAACTCTGCACGGGTCACCCAGGTGACAGACCCTTGTCTGTGATCTGCCTAAGAGGGCATTGTGCCATCATAATTCTGCACTGGTCACCCAGGTGACAGACCCTTGTCTGTGATCTGCCTAAGGGGGCATTGTGATAACCTAACTCTGCACTGGTCACCCACGTGACAGGCCCATGTCTGAGATCTGTCTAAGGGGGCATTGTGAATTCATAACTCTGCACTGGTCACCCACGTGACAGGCCCTTGTGTGTCATCTGCCTAAGGGGACATTGTGACATCATAACTCTGCACTGGGCACCCAGATGACAGGCGCTTGTCTGTGATCCGCCTAAAGTGGCATTGTGACATAACTCTGCACTTGGCACCCAGCTGACAGGCCTTTGTCCGTGATCTGCCTAGTGGGGAATTGTGACTTCATAACTCGGCACTCGTCACCCAGGTGAGAGACTCTTGTCTGTGATCTGCCTAGGGGGGCCTTGTGACATTATAACCCTGCACTGCTCACCCTGGTGACAGACCCTTGTCTGTTATCTGCCTAAGGGGGCATTGTGACAACATAACTCTGCACGGGTCACCCAGGTGACAGACCCTTGTCTCTGATCTGCCTAAGGGGGCATTGTGACATCATAACTCTGCATCGGTCACCCAGGTGACAGGCCCTTGTCTGTGATCTGCCTAACGGGGCATTGTGACATCATAACTCTGCACTCATCACCCAGGTGACAGACCCTAGTCTGTGATCTGCCTAACCGGGCATTGTGACATCATATCTCTACACTGGTCACGCAGGTGACAGGCCCTTGTCTGTGATCTGCCTAACGGGGCATTGTGACTTCATAACTCTACACTGCTCACCCAGGTGACAGACCCTTGTCTCTGATCTGCCTAAGTGTGTATTGTGACATCATAACTCTGCACTGGTCACACAGGTGACAGACCTTTGTCTGTGGTCGGCCTAAGGGGGCATTGTGACATCATAACTCTGCAATCGTCACACACGTGACAGACCCTTTTCTGTGATCGGCCTATTGGGGTATTTTGATATGATAATTCTGCACTGGTCATCCTGGTTACAGACCCTTCTCCACTATCTGCCTATGTGGGCATTGTGACACCATAAATCTGCACTGGTTACCCAGGTGACAGACCCTTGTCTTTGATCTGCCTAAGGGAGCATTGTGACCTCATAACTCTCCACTCGTCACCCAGGTGACCGACCCTTTTCTGTTATCTGCCTAAGGGGGCATTGTTTTTTTTTTTTTTTTTTTTTTTTTTTGAGACGGAGTCTCGCTCTGTCACCCAGGCTGGAGTGCAGTGGCGCGATCTCGGCTCACTGCAAGCTCCGCCTCCTGGGTTCTCGCCATTCTCCTGCCTCAGCCTCCCGAGTAGCTGGGACTACAGGCGCCCGCCACCACGCCCGGCTAATTTTTAGTATTTTTAGTAGAGACGGGGTTTCACCGTGTTAGCCAGGATGGTCTCGATCTCCTGACCTCGTGATCCACCCGCCTCGGCCTCCCAAAGTGCTGGGATTACAGGCGTGAGCCACCGCGCCCGGCCCTAAGGGGGCATTGTTGCATCATAACTCTCCACTCGTCACCCAGGTGACAGACCCTTTTCTGTTATCTGCCTAAGGGGGCATGGTTGCATCATAACTCTTCACTAGTCACCGAGGTGACATACCCTTGACTTTGATCTGCCTAAGAGGGCATTGGGGCATCATAACTGTGCACTGGTTACCCAGGTGACGTACCCTTGACTGTGATCTGCCTAAGGTGGCACTGTGACATCACAACTCTGCACTGGTCACACAGGTGACAGATCCTTGTCTGTAATCTGCATAAGGGGGCATTGTGACATCATAACTCTGCACTGGTCACCCAGGTGACAGACCATTGACTGTGATCTGCCAAAGGGTGCATTGTGACATCATAATTCTGCACGGGTCACCCTGGTGATATACCCTTGCCTTTGATCTACTTAAGTGGTCATTGTGACATCATAACTCTGCACTGGTCACCCAGGTGGCAGACCCTTGTCTGTGATCTGCCTAAGGGTGCATTGTGACATCATAACTCTGCACTGGTCACCCAGGTGACAGACCCATGTCTGTGTTCTGCCTAAGGGGGCATTGTGACATCATAACACTGCACTAGTCACCCAGGTGACAGACCATTGTCTGTGATCAGCCTAAGGGGGCATTGTGATACCATAACCCTGCACTGGACACCCAGGTGAGAGACCCTTGTCTGTAAACTACCTAAGAGGCCATTGTGACATTATAAGTCTGCACTAGTCACGCAGATGACAGACCCTTGTCTGTGATGTGCCTAAGGGGGCATTGTGACATCATAACACTGCACTGGTCACGCAGGTTACAGACCCCTGTCTGTGAACTGCCTAAGGGGTCATTGTGACATTATAACACTGCACGTGTCCCCCGGGTGACAGACCCTTGTCTGTGATCTGCCTAAGGGGGAATTCTGACATCATAACTCTGCACGGGTCACCAAGGTGACAGACCCTTGTCTGTGATCTGCCTAAGGGGGCATTGTGACATCATAAGTCTGCACTGGGCACCCAGGTGGCTGGCCCTTGTCTTTCATTGCCAAATGGGCATTGTGACGTCATATCTCTGCACTGGTCACCCAGGTGACAGGCGCTTGTCTTTGATCTCCCTAAGGAGGTATTGTGACACCATAACTCTGAACTGGACACCCAGGTGACAGACCCTTGTCTTTGATCTCCATAAGGGGGCATTGTGACATCATAAATCGGCACTGATAACCCAGGTGGCAGACACTTTTGTGTGATCTGCCTAAGGGGGCATTGTGACATCATAACTCTGCACGGGGCACCCAGGTTACAGGCCCTTGTCTATGATCTGCCTAAGGGGGCATTGTGACATCCTAATTCTGCACGGGTCACACAGGTGACAGGCCCTTGTATGCGATCTGCCTAAGGGGGCATTGTGACATTGTAACACTGCACGGGTCCCCCAGGTGACAGACCCTTGTCTGTGATCTGCCTAAGGGGGCATTGTGACATCATAACTCTGCACGGGTCACCCAGGTGACAGACCCTTGTCTGTGATCTGCCTAAGAGGGCATTGTGCCATCATAATTCTGCACTGGTCACCCAGGTGACAGACCCTTGTCTGTGATCTGCCTAAGGGGGCATTGTGATAACCTAACTCTGCACTGGTCACCCACGTGACAGGCCCATGTCTGAGATCTGTCTAAGGGGGCATTGTGAATTCATAACTCTGCACTGGTCACCCACGTGACAGGCCCTTGTGTGTCATCTGCCTAAGGGGACATTGTGACATCATAACTCTGCACTGGGCACCCAGATGACAGGCGCTTGTCTGTGATCCGCCTAAAGTGGCATTGTGACATAACTCTGCACTTGGCACCCAGCTGACAGGCCTTTGTCCGTGATCTGCCTAGTGGGGAATTGTGACTTCATAACTCGGCACTCGTCACCCAGGTGAGAGACTCTTGTCTGTGATCTGCCTAGGGGGGCCTTGTGACATTATAACCCTGCACTGCTCACCCTGGTGACAGACCCTTGTCTGTTATCTGCCTAAGGGGGCATTGTGACAACATAACTCTGCACGGGTCACCCAGGTGACAGACCCTTGTCTCTGATCTGCCTAAGGGGGCATTGTGACATCATAACTCTGCATCGGTCACCCAGGTGACAGGCCCTTGTCTGTGATCTGCCTAACGGGGCATTGTGACATCATAACTCTGCACTCATCACCCAGGTGACAGACCCTAGTCTGTGATCTGCCTAACCGGGCATTGTGACATCATATCTCTACACTGGTCACGCAGGTGACAGGCCCTTGTCTGTGATCTGCCTAACGGGGCATTGTGACTTCATAACTCTACACTGCTCACCCAGGTGACAGACCCTTGTCTCTGATCTGCCTAAGTGTGTATTGTGACATCATAACTCTGCACTGGTCACACAGGTGACAGACCCTTGTCTGTGGTCGGCCTAAGGGGGCATTGTGACATCATAATACTGCACTGGTCACCCAGGTGACAGACCCCTGTCTGTGAACTGCCTAAGGGGTCATTGTGACATCATAACTCTGCACTGGTCACCCAGGTGACAGACCCTTGTCTGTGATCTGCCCAAGGGGGCATTGTGACATCATAATTCTGCACGAGGCACCCAGGTGGCAGACCCTTGTCTGCGATCTGCCTAAGGGGGAATTGTGACATCAAAACTCTGCACGGGACACCCATGTTACAGGCCCTTGAATATGATCTGCCTAAGGGAGCACTGAGACATCATAACTCTGCACTGGTACCCAAGTGACAAACCCTTGTCTTTGATCTGCCTAAGGTGGCATTGTGACATCATAACTCTGCATTGGTCACCGAGGGGACAGACCCTTGTCTTTGATCTGCCTAAGTGGGCATTGTGACATAATAACTCTGCACTGGTCACCCAGGAGACAGACCTTTGTGATCTGCCTAAGGGGGCATTGTGACTTCATAACTCTACACTGCTCACCCAGGTGACAGACCCTTGTCTCTGATCTGCCTAAGTGTGTATTGTGACATCATAACTCTGCACTGGTCACACAGGTGACAGACCCTTGTCTGTGGTCGGCCTAAGGGGGCATTGTGACATCATAATACTGCACTGGTCACCCAGGTGACAGACCCCTGTCTGTGAACTGCCTAAGGGGTCGTTGTGACATCATAACTCTGCACTGGTCACCCAGGTGACAGACCCTTGTGTTTGATCTACCTAAGGGTGCATTGTGACATCATAATTCTGCACGTGTCACCCATGTGACCGGCCCTTGAAAGTGATCTGCCTAAGGGGTCATTGTGACCTCATAACTCTGCACTAGTCACCCACATTACAGACCCTTGTCTGTGATCTGCCTAAGGGGGCATGCTGACATCATAAGTCTGCACTGGGCACCCAGGTGACAGGCCGTTGCCTGTGATTTGCCTAAGGGGGCATTGTGACTTCATAACTCTGCACTGGTCACCCAGGTGAAAGACTCTTGTCTGTGATCTGCCTAAGGGGGCGTTGTGATGTCATAACCCTGCACTGGACACCCAGGTGAGAGACCCTTGTCTGTAAGCTGCCTAAGGGAGCATTGTGACATCACAACTCTGCATTGGTCACATAGGTGACAGACTCTTGTCTTTGATCTCCCTGTGTGGGCATTGTGACATCATAACTCTGCACTGATCACCCAGTAGACAGACCCTTGTTTGTGATCTGCCTAAGGGGGCATTGTGACAACATAACTCTGCACGGGTCACCCAGGTGACAGACCCTTGTCTCTGATCTGCCTAAGGGGGCATTGTGACATCATAACTCTGCATCGGTCACCCAGGTGACAGGCCCTTGTCTGTGATCTGCCTAACCGGGCATTGTGACATCATAACTCTGCACTCATCACCCAGGTGACAGACCCTAGTCTGTGATCTGCCTAACCGGGCATTGTGACATCATATGTCTACACTGGTCATGCAGGTGACAGGCCGTTGTCTGTGATCTGCCTAACGGGGCATTGTGACTTCATAACTCTACACTGCTCACCCAGGTGACAGACCCTTTTCTCTGATCTGCCTAAGTGTGTATTGTGACATCATAACTCTGCACTGGTCACACAGGTGACAGACCCTTGTCTGTGGTCGGCCTAAGGGGGCATTGTGACATCATAATACTGCACTGGTCACCCAGGTGACAGACCCCTGTCTGTGAACTGCCTAAGGGGTCATTGTGACATCATAACTCTGCACTGGTCACCCAGGTGACAGACCCTTGTCTGTGATCTGCCCAAGGGGGCATTGTGACATCATAACTCTGCACGAGGCAACCAGGTGGCAGACCCTTGTCTGCGATCTGCCTAGGGGGGAATTGTGACATCAAAACTCTGCACAGGACACCCATGTTACAGGCCCTTGAATATGATCTGCCTAAGGGAGCACTGAGACATCATAACTCTGCACTGGTACCCAAGTGACAAACCCTTGTCTTTGATCTGCCTAAGGTGGCATTGTGACATCATAACTCTGCATTGGTCACCGAGGGGACAGACCCTTGTCTTTGATCTGCCTAAGTGGGCATTGTGACATAATAACTCTGCACTGGTCACCCAGGAGACAGACCTTTGTTTGTGATCTGCCTAAGGGGGCATTGTGACATCATAACTCTGCACGTGTCTCCCAGATGTCAGACCCTTGTCTGTGATATGCGTAAGGGGGCATTGTGACATCATATCTCAGCACGGGTCACCCAGGTGACAGACCCTTGTGTTTGATCTACCTAAGGGTGCATTGTGACATCATAACTCTGCACGTGTCACCCATGTGACAGGCCCTTGAAAGTGATCTGCCTAAGGGGTCATTGTGACCTCATAACTCTGCACTAGTCACCCACATTACAGACCCTTGTCTGTGATCTGCCTAAGGGGGCATGCTGACATCATAAGTCTGCACTGGGCACCCAGGTGACAGGCCGTTGCCTGTGATTTGCCTAAGGGGGCATTGTGACTTCATAACTCTGCACTGGTCACCCAGGTGAAAGACTCTTGTCTGTGATCTGCCTAAGGGGGCTTTGTGATGTCATAACCCTGCACTGGACACCCAGGTGAGAGACCCTTGTCTGTAAACTGCCTAAGGGAGCATTGTGACATCATAACTCTGCATTGGTCACATAGGTGACAGACTCTTGTCTTTGATCTCCCTGTGTGGGCATTGTGACATCATAACTCTGCACTGATCACCCAGTAGACAGACCCTTGTTTGTGATCTGCCTAAGGGGGCATTGTGACATCATAACTCTGCACGCGTCTCCCAGGAGTCAGACCCTTGTCAGTGATATGCGTAAGGGGGCATTCTGACATCATATCTCAGCACGGGTCACCCAGGTGACAGACCCTTGTCTCTGATCTGCCTAAGTGTGTATTGTGACATCATAACTCTGCCCTGGTCACACAGGTGACAGACCCTTGTCTGTCATCGGCCTAAGGGGCATTGTGACATCATAACTCTGCACGGGTCACCCAGGTGACAGACCCTTGTCTGTAATCTGCTTAAGGGGGCAATATGATATCATAACTCTGTACTGGTCACCCAGCTGTCAGACCCTTGTCTGTGATCTGCCTCAGGGGGCATTGTGACATCACAACACTGCACGGGTCACCCTGGTGTCAGACCCTTGTCTGTGATCTGCCTGAGGGGGCATTGTGACATCATAACTCTGCACTGGTCACCCAGGTGACAGGCGCTTGTCTGTGATCTGGCTAAGTGATCATTGTGACATCAAAACTCTGCACTGGTCACCCAGGACATAGGCCCATGTCTGTGATCTGCCTAAGGGGGCATTGTGACATCATAACTCTCCACTGATCAACCAGTTGACAGGCCCTTGTCTGCGATCTCCCTGAGGTGGCATTGTGACTTCATAACTCTGCACTGGTCACCCACGTGAAAGTCCCTTGTTTGTAACCTGCCTAAGGGGGTATTGTGACATCATAACTCTGCACCGGGCACCCAGGTGACAGGCCCTTGTCTGTGATCTGACTAAGGGGGCATTATGACATCATAACTCTGCACTTGGAACCCAGGTGACAGACCATTGTTTGTGATCTGCCTAAGGGGTCATCGTGACATCATAACTCTGCATTGGTCACCAAGGTGACAGACCATTGTCTGTGATCTGTCTAAATGGGCGTTGTGACGTCATAAATCTGCACTGGTCACCCAGGTGACAGAACCTTCTCTGTGAACTGCCTAAGAGGGCATTGTGACATCATTACTCTGCACTGGTCACCCAGGTCACAGACCCTTGTCTGTGATCTGCCTAAGGGGGCATTGTGACAAAGTTACTCCGCACTGGTCACCCAGGTGACAGGCCCTTGTCTGTGATCTGTCTAAGGGGGCATTTTGTAATCATGACTCTGCACTGGTCACCGACGTGACAGGCTCTTGTTTGTCATCTGCCTAAGGGGACATTGTGACATCATAACTCTGCACTGGGCACCCAGATGACAGGCCCTTGTCTGTGATCTGCCTAAAGGGGCATTTCGACATCATAACTCTGCACTTGGCACCCAGGTGACAGGCTGTTTTCTGTGATCTGCCTAAGGGGGTATTGTGACATCATAACTCTGCACGGGGCACCCAGGTGACAGGCCCTTGTCTGTTATCTGCCTAAAGGGAGCACCATGACATCATAACTCTGCCCTGGTCACCCAGGCGACAGACCCTTGTCTGTGGTCTGCCTAAGGGGGCATTGTGACATCATAACACTGCACTTGTCACCCAGGAGACAGACCCTTCTCTGTGATCTGCCTAAGGGGGCATTGTGACACCATAACTCTGCACTGGTCACCGCGGTTACAGACCCTTAAGTATGATCTACCTAAGGGGGCATTGTGACATCATAACTCAGCCCTGGTCACCCAGGTGATAGACCATTGTCTGTGATCTGACTAAGGGGGCATTGTGATATCATAACCCTGCACTGGACACCCAGGTGAGAGACCCTTTTCTGTAAACTTCCTAAGGGGGCATTGTGACATTATAAGTCTGCACTAGTAACGCAGGTGACAGACCCTTCACTGTGATCTGCCTAAGGGGGCATTGTGACATCACAACACTGGACTGGTCACCCAGGTGACAGTCCCCTGTCTGTGAACTGCCTAAGGGGTCATTGTGACATCAAAATTCTGCACTGGCCCCCCAGGTGACGTACCCTTGACTGTGATCTGCCTAAGGTTGCATTGTGACGTCACAACCCTGCACTGGTGACCCAGGTGACAGACCCTTGTCTGTGATCTGCATAATGGGGTTATTGTGACATCATAACTCTGCACGGGTCACCCAGACGACAGACCCTTGTCTGTGATCTGTCAAAGGCTGAATTGTGACATCATAATTCTCCACGGGTCACCGTGGTGACATACCCTTGTGTTTGATCTTCTTAAGTGGTCATTGTGACATCATAACTCTGCACTGGTCACCCAGTTGACAGACCATTGTCTGTGATCTGCCTAAGGGGGCATTGTGATATCATAACCCTGCACTGGACACCCAGGTGAGAGACCCTTGTCTGTAAACTATCTAAGGGGTCATTGTGACATTATAACTCTGCAGTAGTCAGGCAGGTGACAGACCCTAGTCTGTGATCTGCCTAAGGAGGCATTGTGACATCATAACTCTGCAGTTGGCACCCAGGTGACAGGCCCTTGTCTGTGACCTGCCTAAGGGGGCATTGTGACATCATAACTCTGCACAGGGCACCCAGGAGACAGACCCTTGTCTGTGATCTGCATAAGAGGCCATTGTGACATCATAACTCTGCACGCATCTCCCAGGTGTCAGACCCTTGTCTGTGATATGCGTAAGGGGCAATGTGACATCATATCTCAGCATGGGTCACCCAGGTGACAGACCCTTGCCTCTCATCTTCCTAAGTGTGCATTGTGACATCATAAATTTGCACTGGTCACACAGGTGACAGACCCTTGTCTGTGATCTGCCTCAGGGGGCATTGTGACATCATAGCACTGCACGGGTCACCCTGGTGTCAGACCCTTGTCTGTGATCTGCATGAGGGGGCATTGTGGCAACATAACTCTGCACTGGTCACACAGGTGACAGGCGCTTGTCTGTGATCTGCCTAAGTGGGCATTGTGACATCGTAACTCTGCACTGGTCACCCAGGTGACAGGCCCATGTCTGTGATCTGTCTAACGAGGCATTGTGACATCATAACTCTGCACTGATCACCCAGTTGACAGGCCCTTGTCTGTTATCTGCCTAAGGGGGCATTGTGACATCATGACTCTCCACTGGTCACCCTGGTGACAGGCCCTTGTCTGTGATCTGCCTAAGGGGGCATTGTGACATCATAACTCTGCACTGGTTACCCAGGTGACAGACCGTTGTCTTTGATCTGCCTAAGGGGGCCTTGTGACATCAGAAATCTTCACTGGTCACCGTGGTGACAGACCCTTGCCTGTGAACGGACTAAGGGATCACTGTGACATCACAATTCTCCACTGCACATGCAGGTGACAGACCCCTGTCTGTGACCTGCCTAAGGAGGCATTGCGACATCATGACTCTGCAATGCACACCCATGTGACAGATCCATTCCTTTGATCTGCCTAAGGGGGCATTGTGACATCATAACTCTGCACTGGTCAGCCAGATGACAGAACCTTGTCTTTGATCTGTCAAAGGGGGCATTGTGACATCATAACCCTGCACAGCTCACCCAGGAGACAGACCCTTGTCTGTGATCTGCCAAAGGGTGCATTGTGACATCATATTTCTGCACAGGTCACACTGGTGACATGCCCTTGTCTTTGACCTTCTTAAGTGGTCACTGTGACATCATAACTCTGCACTGGTCACCCAGGTGACAAACCCTTGTCTGTGATCTGCCTAAGGGGCATTGTGACATCATAACTCTGCACTGGTCAGCCAGGTGACAGACCATTGTCTGTGATCTTCCTAAGGGGGCATTGTGACACCATAACTCTGCTCGGGTCACCCATGTGGCATGCCCTTGAATGTGATCACCCTAAGGGGTCATTCTGACATCATAACTCTGCATTGGTCACCCAGGTGACAGACCCTCGTCTGTGATGTGCCAAAGGGGGCATTGTGACATTGTAAGTCTGCACTGGGCTACCAGGTGACAAGCCTTTGTCTGTGATCTGCCTAAGGGGGCATTGTGACCTCATAAGTCTGCACGGGTCGCCCAGGTGACAGACCCCTGTCTGTGATCTGCATAAGGGGGCATTGTGACATCATAACTCTGCACGGGTCACCCAGGTGACAGACCCTTGACTTTGATCTGCTTAAGTGGGCATTGTGACATCATAACTCTGCACTGAGACCCCAGGTGACAGGCCCCTTTCTGTGATCTGCCTAAGAGGGCATTGTGACATCATAGCTCTGCACTGGGCACCCACGTGACAGACCCTTGACTGTGATGTGCACAAGGGGGCATTGTGACATTATAACTCTGCACTGGGCACCCTGGTGACATGCCCATACTGTGATCTCCCTAAGGGGACATTGTGACATCATAACCCTGCCCTGGGCACCAAGGTGACAGACCCTTGTCTGTGATCTGCCTAAGGGGCATTGTGACATCATAACTCGGCACAGGTCACCCAGGTGACAGGCCCTTGTCTGTGATCTGCCTAAGGATGCAGGGTGACATCATAACCCTGCACTGGTCACCATGGTGAGAGACACGTGTCTGCGATCTGCTTAAGAGGGCATTGTGTCTTCATAACTCTGCACGGGTCACCCTGGTTACAGACCATTGTCTTTGATCTGCTTAAGTGGGCATTGTGACATCATAACTGTGCACTGATAACCCAGGTGACAGACCCTGGTCTTTGATCCGCCTTAAGGGGCATTGTGACAACATAACTCTGCACTGGTCTCCGAGGTGACAGACCATTTGTCTGTCATCTGCCTAAGGGGTCACTGTGACATCATAACTCTGCACTGGTCACCCAGGTGACAAACCCTTGTCTGTGATCCACCTAAGGGGTCATTGTGACATGATAACTATGCAATGGTCACCCAGGTGGCAGACCCTTGTCTGTGATCTGCTTAATGGGGCATTGTGACATCATAACTCTACACGGGGCACCCAGGTGACAGACCCTTGTCTGTGATTTGCCTAAGAGGGCATTGTGACATCATTACTCTGCACTGGTCACCAAGGTGACAGACCATTTTCTGTGATATTCCTAAGGAGGCCTTGTGACATCATAATTCTGCACTGGTCACCCAGGTGACAGACCCTTGTCTGTGAACTGCTTAAGGGGGCATTGTGACATCATAACTCTGCACAGGTCACCCAGGTGACAGACCCATGTCTGTGATCTTCCTAAGGGGACATTGTGACATCATAACTCTGCACGGGTCACCCATGTAGCAGGCCCTTGAATGTGATCTCTCTAAGGGGTCATTGTGACATCATAACTCTGCATTGGTCACCCAGGTGACAGGCCCTTGTCTGTGATCTGTCTAACGAGGCATTGTGACATCATAACTCTGCACTGATCACCCAGTTGACAGGCCCTTGTCTGTTATCTGCCTCAGGGGGCTTTGTGACATCATGACTCTCCACTGGTCACTCTGGTGACAGGCCCTTGTCTTTGATCTGCCTAAGGGTGCATTGTGACATCATAAGTCTGCCCGGGTCACCCTGGTGACAGACCATTCTCTTTGATCTGCTTAAGTGGGCACTGTGACAACATAACTCTGCACTGGTAACCCAGGTGACATACCCTTGTCTTTAATCGGCCTAAGGGGCATTGTGACATCTTAACTCTGCTCTGGTCACCCAGGTGACAGACCAATTGTCTGTGATCTGCTTAAGGGTTCATTGTGACATCATAACTCCGCACTGGTCACCCAGGTAAAAGACCCTTGTCTGTGATCTGCCTAACGGGGCATTGTGACATCATAACTCTGCACTGGTTACCCAGGTGACCGACCCTTGTCTGTGATCTGCCTAAGGGGGCATTGTGACCTCATAACTTGCCACTCGTCACCCAGGTGACAGACCCTTTTCTGTGATTTGCCTAAGGTGGCATTGTTGCATCATAACTCTTCACTAGTCACCGAGGTGGTAGTCCCTTGTCTGTGATCTGCCTAAGAGGGCATTGTGACATCATAACTGTGCACTGGTAACCCAGGTGACGTACCCTTGCCTGTGATGTGCCTAAGGGGGTATTGTGACATCATAACAGAGCACTGGTAACCCAGGTGATGTACCCTTGACTGTGATCTGCCTAAGGTGGTATTGTGACATCACAACTCTGCACTGGTCACCCAGGTGACAGACCCTTGTCCGTGAACTGCCTAAGGGGTCATTGTGACATCATAACGCTGCACTGGTCACCCAGGTGAGAGACCCTTGTCTGTGATCTGCATAAGGGGGCATTGTGACATCATAACCCTGCACAGCTCACCCAGGAGACAGACCCTTGTCTGTGATCTGCCAAAGGGTGCATTGTGACATCATATTTCTGCACGGGTCACACTGGTGACATGCCCTTGTCTTTGATCTTCTTAAGTGGTCACTGTGACATCATAACTCTGCACTGGTCACCCAGGTGACAGACCCTTGTCTGTGATCTGCCTAAGGGGCATTGTGACATCATAACCCTGCACTGGTCAGCCAGGTGACAGACCCTTGTCTGTGTTCCACCTAAGGGGGAATTGTGACATCATAACACTGCACTGGTCACCCAGGTGACAGACCATTGTCTGTGATCTGCCTATGGGGGCAATGTGATATCATAACCCTGCACTGGACAGCCAGGTGAGAGACCCTTGTGTGTAAACTGCCTAAGGGGGCATTGTGACATCATAACTCTGCACTAGTCACGCAGGTGACAGACCCTTGTCTGTGATGTGCCTAAGAGGGTAATGTGACATCATAACACTGCACAGGTCACCCAGGTGACAGACCCCTGTCTGTGAACTGCCTAAGGGGTCATTGTGACATCATAACTCTGCACTGGTCACCCAGGTGTCATACCCTTGTCTCTGATCTGCCCAAGGGGGCACTGTGACATCATAACTCTGCATGAGGCACCCAGGTGGCAAACCCTTGTCTGTGATCTGCCTAGGGGAGCATTGTGACATCGTAAGTCTGCACTGGGGACCCAGGTTACAGGCCCTTGTCTGTGATCTGCCTAAGGGGACATTGTGACTTCCTAACTCTGCACTGGTCACCCAGGTGAAAGACCCTTGTCTGTGATCTGCCTAAAGTGGCATTGTGACATCATAACTCTGCAATCGTCACACACGTGACAGACCCTTTTCTGTGATCGGCCTACTGGGGTATTTTGATATGATAATTCTGCACTGGTCATCCTGGTTACAGACCCTTCTCCACTATCTGCCTATGTGGGCATTGTGACACCATAAATCTGCACTGGTTACCCAGGTGACAGACCCTTGTCTTTGATCTGCCTAAGGGAGCATTGTGACCACATAACTCTCCACTCATCACCCAGGTGACAGACCCTTTTCTGTTATCTGCCTAAGGGGGCATTGTTGCATCATAACTTTCCACTCGTCACCCAGGTGACAGACCCTTTTCTGTTATCTGCCTAAGGGGGCATTGTTGCATCATAACTCTTCACTAGTCACCGAGGTGACATACCCTTGACTTTGATCTGCCTAAGAGGGCATTGGGGCATCATAACTGTGCACTGGTTACCCAGGTGACGTACCCTTGACTGTGATCTGCCTAAGGTGGCACTGTGACATCACAACTTTGCACTGGTCACACAGGTGATAGATCCTTGTCTGTGATCTGCCTAAGGAGGCATTGTGACATCATAACACTGCACTTGTCACCCAGGAGACAGACCATTGACTGTGATCTGCCAAAGGGTGCATTGTGACATCGTAATTCTGCACGGGTCACCCTGGTGATATACCCTTGCTTTTGATCTACTTAAGTGGTCATTGTGACATCATAACTCTGCACTGGTCAGCCAGGTGGCAGACCCTTGTCTGTGATCTGCCTAAGGGTGCATTGTGACATCATAACTCTGCACTGGTCACCCAGGTGAGAGACCCATGTCTGTGTTCTGCCTAAGGGGGCATTGTGACATCATAACACTGCACTAGTCACCCAGGTGACAGACCATTGTCTGTGATCTGCCTAAGGGGGCATTGTGACTTCATAACTGTGCACTTTTCACCCAGGTGACACAACCTTGTCTGTGATCTGCCTAAGTGGCCATTGTGACATCATAAGACTGCACGGGTCTCCCAGGTGACAGACCCCTGTCTATGAACTGCCCAAAGGGCACTGTGAAATCATAACTCTGCACTGGTCACCCAGGTGACAGACCCTTGACAGTGATCTGCCAAAGGGTGCATTGTGACATCATAATTCTGCACGGGTCGCCCTGGTGACATACCCTTGCCTTTGATCTACTTAACTGGTCATTGTGCCATCATAACTCTGCACTGGTCACCCAGGTGGCAGACCGTTGTCTGTGATCTGCCTAAGGAGGCATTGTGACATCATAACACTGCACTTGTCACCCAGGAGACAGACCCTTCTCTGTGATCTGCCTAAGGGGGCATTGTGACACCATAACTCTGCACTGGTCACCGCGGTTACAGACCCTTAAGTATGATCTACCTAAGGGGGCATTGTGACATCATAACTCTGCACTGGGCACACAGGTGACAGGCCCTTGTCTGTGATCTGCCTAAGAGGGCATTGTAACATCATAAGACTGCACTGGTCACCCAGGTGACAGACCATTGTCTGTGATCTGCCTAAGGGGGCATTGTTGCATCATAACTCTTCACTAGTCACCGAGGTGACAGACCCTTGTCTGTGATCTGCCTAAGAGGGCATTGTGACATCATAACTGTGCACTGGTAACCCAGGTGGCGTACCATTTTCTGTGATGTGCCTAAGGGGGCATTGTGACATCATAAGTGTGTACTGGTAACCCAGGTGACGTACCCTTGACTGTGATCTGCCTAAGGTGGCATTGTGACATCACAACTCTGCACTGGGCACCCTGGTGACAGACCCTTGTCTGTGATCTGCATAAGGGGGCATTGTGACATCATAACTCTGCACTGGTCATCGTGGTGACAGACCCTTGTCTGTGATCTGCCTAAGGGGGCATTGTGACTTCATAACTGTGCACTTTTCACCCAGGTGACACAACCTTGTCTGTGATCTGCCTAAGTGGCCATTGTGACATCATAACACTGCACGGGTCTCCCAGGTGACAGACCCCTGTCTGTGAACTGCCCAAAGGGCACTGTGAAATCATAACTCTGCACTGGTCACCCAGGTGACAGACCCTTGACAGTGATCTGCCAAAGGGTGCATTGTGACATCATAATTCTGCATGGGTCACCCTAGTGACATACCCTTGCCTTTGATCTACTTAACTGGTCATTGTGCCATCATAACTCTGCACTGGTCACCCAGGTGGCAGACCCTTGTCTGTGATCTGCCTAAGGAGGCATTGTGACATCATAACACTGCGCTGGTCACCCAGGTGGCAGAACCTTGTCTGTGTTCTGACTAACGGGGCATTGTGACATCATAACACTGCTCTGGTCACCCAGGTGACAGACCATTGTCTGTGATCTGCCTAAGGGAGCATTGAGATATCATAACCCTGCACTGGACACCCAGGTGAGAGACCCTTTTCTGTAAACTTCCTAAGGGGGCATTGTGACATTATAAGTCTGCACTAGTAACGCAGGTGACAGACCCTTCACTGTGATCTGCCTAAGGGGGCATTGTGACATCATAACACTGCACTGGTCACCCAGGTGACAGTCCCCTGTCTGTGAACTGCCTAAGGGGTCATTGTGACATCAAAATTCTGCACTGGCCCCCCAGGTGACGTACCCTTGACTGTGATCTGCCTAAGGTTGCATTGTGACGTCACAACCCTGCACTGGTGACCCAGGTGACAGACCCTTGTCTGTGATCTGCATAATGGGGTTATTGTGACATCATAACTCTGCCCGGGTCACCCAGACGACAGACCCTTGTCTGTGATCTGTCAAAGGGTGGATTGTGACATCATAATTCTCCACGGGTCACCGTGGTGACATACCCTTGTGTTTGATCTTCTTAAGTGGTCATTGTGACATCATAACTCTGCACTGGTCACCCAGTTGACAGACCATTGTCTGTGATCTGCCTAAGGGGGCATTGTGATATCATAACCCTGCACTGGACACCCAGGTGAGAGACCCTTGTCTGTAAACTAACTAAGGGGTCATTGTGACATTATAACTCTGCAGTAGTCACGCAGGTTACAGACCCTTGTCTGTGATCTGCCTAAGGGGGCATTGTGACATCATAACTCTGCAGATGGCACCCAGGTGACAGACCCTTGTCTGTGATCTGCCTAAGGGGGCATTGTGACATCATAACTCTGCACGGGGCACCCAGGAGACAGACCCTTGTCTGTGATCTGCATAAGAGGCCATTGTGACATCATAACTCTGCACGCATCTCCCAGGTGTCAGACCCTTGTCTGTGATATGTGTAAGGGGGCAATGTGACATCATATCTCAGCATGGGTCACCCAGGTGACAGACCCTTGCCTCTCATCTTCCTAAGTGTGCATTGTGACATCATAAATTTGCACTGGTCACACAGGTGACAGACCCTTGTCTGTGATCTGCCTCAGGGGGCATTGTGACATCATAGCACTGCACGGGTCACCCTGGTGTCAGACCCTTGTCTGTGATCTGCATGAGGGGGCATTGTGGCAACATAACTCTGCACTGGTCACACAGGTGACAGGCGCTTGTCTGTGATCTGCCTAAGTGGGCATTGTGACATCGTAACTCTGCACTGGTCACCCAGGTGACAGGCCCTTCTCTGTGATCTGTCTAATGAGGCATTGTGACATCATAGCTCTGCACTGGGCACCCACGTGACAGACCCTTGACTGTGATGTGCACAAGGGGGCATTGTGACATTATAACTCTGCACTGGGCACCCTGGTGACATGCCCATACTGTGATCTCCCTAAGGGGGCATTGTGACATCATAACCCTGCCCTGGGCACCAAGGTGACAGACCCTTGTCTGTGATCTGCCCAAGGGGCATTGTGACATCATAACTCGGCACAGGTCACCCAGGTGACAGGCCCTTGTCTGTGATCTGCCTAAGGGGACATTGTGACATCATACCATGGCACGGTTCACCCAGGTGACAGACCCTTGTATGTGATCTGCCTAAGGAGGCAGGGTGACATCATAACCCTGCACTGGTCACCATGGTGACAGACACGTGTCTGTGATCTGCTTAAGAGGGCATTGTGTCTTCATAACTCTGCACGGGTCACCCTGGTTACAGACCATTGTCTTTGATCTGCTTAAGTGGGCATTGTGACATCATAACTGTGCACTGATAACCCAGGTGACAGACCCTGGTCTTTGATCTGCCTTAAGGGGCATTGTGACAACAAAACTCTGCACTGGTCACCCAGGTGACAGACCATTTGTCTGTGATCTGCCTAAGGGGTCACTGTGACATCATAACTCTGCACTGGTCACCCAGGTGACAAACCCTTGTCTGTGATCCGCCTAAGGGGTCATTGTGACATGATAGCTATGCAATGGTCACCCACGTGGCAGACCCTTGTCTGTGATCTGCTTAATGGGGCATTGTGACATCATAACTCTTCACTGGGCACCCAGGTGACAGACCCTTGTCTGTGATTTGCCTAAGTGGGCATTGTGACATCATTACTCTGCACTGGTCACCAAGGTGACAGACCATTTTCTGTGATATTCCTAAGGAGGCATTGTGACATCATAATTCTGCACTGGTCACCCAGGTGACAGACCCTTGCCTGTGAACTGCTTAAGGGGGCATTGTGACATCATAACTCTGCACTGGTCACCCAGGTGACAGACCCATGTCTGTGATCTTCCTAAGGGGACATTGTGACATCATAACTCTGCACGAGTCACCCATGTGGCAGGCCCTTGAATGTGATCTCCCTAAGGGGTCATTGTGACATCATAACTCTGCATTGGTCACCCAGGTGACAGGCCCTTGTCTGTGATCTGTCTAACGAGGCATTGTGACATCATAACTCTGCACTGATCACCCAGTTGACAGGCCCTTGTCTGTTATCTGCCTCAGGGGACTTTGTGACATCATGACTCTCCACTGGTCACTCTGGTGACTGGCCCTTGTCTTTGATCTGCCTAAGGGTGCATTGTGACATCATAAGTCTGCCCAGGTCACCCTGGTGACAGACCATTCTCTTTGATCTGCTTAAGTGGGCACTGTGACAACATAACTCTGCACTGGTAACCCAGGTGACATACCCTTGTCTTTAATCGGCCTAAGGGGCATTGTGACATCTTAACTCTGTTCTGGTCACCCACGTGACAGACCATTTGTCTGTGATCTGCTTAAGGGTTCATTGTGACATCATAACTCCGCACTGGTCACCCAGGTAAAAGACCCTTGTCTGTGATCTGCCTAAGGGGGCATTGTCACATCATAACTCTGCAATGGCCACCCATGTGACAGACCCTTTTCTGTGATCGGCCTAATGGGGTATTGTGACATCATAACTCTGCACTGGTCAGCCTGGTTACAGACTATTGTCCACTATCTGCCTAAGGGGGCATTGTGACATCATAACTCTGCACTGGTTACCCAGGTGACCGACCTTTGTCTGTGATCTGCCTAAGGGGGCATTGTGACCTCATAACTTGCCACTCGTCACCCAGGTGACAGACCCTTTTCTGTGATTTGCCTAAGGGGGCATTGTTGCATCATAACTCTTCACTAGTCACCGAGGTGGTAGTCCCTTGTCTGTGATCTGCCTAAGAGGGCATTGTGACATCATAACTGTGCACTGGTAACCCAGGTGACGTACCCTTGTCTGTGATGTGCCTAAGGGGGAATTGTGACATCATAACAGAGCACTGGTAACCCAGGTGATGTACCCTTGACTGTGATCTGCCTAAGGTGGTATTGTGACATCACAACTCTGCACTGGTCACCCAGGTGACAGACCCTTGTCCGTGAACTGCCTAAGGGGGCATTGTGACATCATAACGCTGCACTGGTCACCCAGGTGAGAGACCCTTGTCTGTGATCTGCATAAGGGGGCATTGTGACATCATAACCCTGCACAGCTCACCCAGGAGACAGACCCTTGTCTGTGATCTGCCAAAGGGTGCATTGTGACATCATATTTCTGCACGGGTCACACTGGTGACATGCTCTTGTCTTTGATCTTCTTAAGTGGTCACTGTGACATCATAACTCTGCACTGGTCACCCAGGTGACAGACCCTTGTCTGTGATCTGCCTAAGGGGCATTGTGACATCGTAACTCTGCACTGGTCAGGCAGGTGACAGACCCTTGTCTGTGTTCCACCTAAGGGGGAATTGTGACATCATAACACTGCACTGGTCACCCAGGTGACAGACCATTGTCTGTGATCTGCCTATTGGGGCAATGTGATATCATAACCCTGCACTGGACAGCCAGGTGAGAGACCCTTGTGTGTAAACTGCCTAAGGGGGCATTGTGACATCATAACTCTGCACTAGTCACGCAGGTGACAGACCCTTGTCTGTGATGTGCCTAAGAGGGTAATGTGACATCATAACACTGCACAGGTCACCCAGGTGACAGACCCCTGTCTGTGAACTGCCTAAGGGGTCATTGTGACATCATAACTCTGCACTGGTCACCCAGGTGTCATACCCTTGTCTCTGATCTGCCCAAGGGGGCATTGTGACATCATAACTCTGCATGAGGCACCCAGGTGGCAAACCCTTGTCTGTGATCTGCCTAAGGGAGCACTGTGACATCGTAAGTCTGCATTGGGGACCCAGGTTACAGGCCCTTGTCTGTGATCTGCCTAAGGGGGCATTGTGACTTCCTAACTCTGCACTGGTCACCCAGGTGAAAGACCCTTGTCTGTGATCTGCCTAAAGTGGCATTGTGACATCATAACTCTGCAATCGTCACACACGTGACAGACCCTTTTCTGTGATCGGCCTATTGGGGTATTTTGATATGATAATTCTGCACTGGTCATCCTGGTTACAGACCCTTCTCCACTATCTGCCTATGTGGGCATTGTGACACCATAAATCTGCACTGGTTACCCAGGTGACAGACCCTTGTCTTTGATCTGCCTAAGGGAGCATTGTGACCTCATAACTCTCCACTCGTCTCCCAGGTGACAGACCCTTTTCTGTTATCTGCCTAAGGGGGCATTGTTGCATCATAACTCTCCACTCGTCACCCAGGTGACAGACCCTTTTCTGTTATCTGCCTAAGGGGGCATTGTTGCATCATAACTCTTCACTAGTCACCGAGGTGACATACCCTTGACTTTGATCTGCCTAAGAGGGCATTGGGGCACCATAACTGTGCACGGGTTACCCAGGTGACGTACCCTTGACTGTGATCTGCCTAAGGTGGCACTGTGACATCACAACTCTGCACTGGTCACACAGGTGATAGATCCTTGTCTGTAATCTGCATAAGGGGGCATTGTGACATCATAACTCTGCACTGGTCACCCAGGTGACAGACCATTGACTGTGATCTGCCAAAGGGTGCATTGTGACATCATAATTCTGTACGGGTCACCCTGGTGATATACCCTTGCCTTTGATCTACTTAAGTGGTCATTGTGACATCATAACTCTGCACTGGTCACCCAGGTGACAGACCCTTGTCTGTGATCTGCCTAAGGGTGCATTGTGACATCATAACTCTGCACTGGTCACCCAGGTGACAGACCCATGTCGGTGTTCTGCCTAAGGGGGCATTGTGACATCATAACACTGCACTAGTCACCCAGGTGACAGACCATTGTCTGTGATCAGCCTAAGGGGGCATTGTGATATCATAACCCTGCACTGGACACCCAGGTGAGAGACCCTTGTCTGTAAACTACCTAAGGGGCCATTGTGACATTATAAGTCTGCACTAGTCACGCAGATGACAGACCCTTGTCTGTGATCTGCCTAAGGGGGCATTGTGACATCATAACACTGCACTGGTCACGCAGGTTATGGACCCCTGTCTGTGAACTGCCTAAGGGGTCAGTGTGACATTATAACACTGCACGTGTCCCCCGGGTGACAGACCCTTGTCTGTGATCTGCCTAAGGGGGAATTCTGACATCATAACTCTGCACGGGTCACCAAGGTGACAGACCCTTGTCTGTGATCTGCCTAATGGGGCATTGTGACATCATAAGTCTGCACTTGGCACCCAGGTGGCTGGCCCTTGTCTTTCATTGCCAAATGGGCATTGTGACGTCATATCTCTGCACTGGGCACCCAGGTGACAGGCGCTTGTCTTTGATCTCCCTAAGGGGGCATTGTGACACCATAACTCTGAACTGGACACCCAGGTGACAGACCCTTGTCTTTGATCTCCATAAGGGGGCATTGTGACATCATAAATCGGCACTGATAACCCAGGTGGCAGACACTTTTGTGTGATCTGCCTAAGGGGGCATTGTGACATCATAACTCTGCACGGGGCACCCAGGTTACAGGCCCTTGTCTTTGATCTGCCTAAGGGGGCATTGTGACATCCTAATTCTGCACGGGTCACACAGGTGACAGGCCCTTGTATGCGATCTGCCTAAGGGGGCATTGTGACATTGTAACACTGCATGGGTCCCCCAGGTGACAGACCCTTGTCTGTGATCTGCCTAAGGGGGCATTGTGACATCATAACTCTGCACGGGTCACCCAGGTGACAGACCCTTGTCTGTGATCTGCCTAAGAGGGCATTGTGCCATCATAATTCTGCACTGGTCACCCAGGTGACAGACCCTTGTCTGTGATCTGCCTAAGGGGGCATTGTGATAACCTAACTCTGCACTGGTCACCCACGTGACAGGCCCATGTCTGAGATCTGTCTAAGGGGGCATTGTGAATTCATAACTCTGCACTGGTCACCCACGTGACAGGCCCTTGTGTGTCATCTGCCTAAGGGGACATTGTGACATCATAACTCTGCACTGGGCACCCAGATGACAGGCGCTTGTCTGTGATCCGCCTAAAGTGGCATTGTGACATAACTCTGCACTTGGCACCCAGCTGACAGGCCTTTGTCCGTGATCTGCCTAGTGGGGAATTGTGACTTCATAACTCGGCACTCGTCACCCAGGTGAGAGACTCTTGTCTGTGATCTGCCTAGGGGGGCCTTGTGACATTATAACCCTGCACTGCTCACCCTGGTGACAGACCCTTGTCTGTTATCTGCCTAAGGGGGCATTGTGACAACATAACTCTGCACGGGTCACCCAGGTGACAGACCCTTGTCTCTGATCTGCCTAAGGGGGCATTGTGACATCATAACTCTGCATCGGTCACCCAGGTGACAGGCCCTTGTCTGTGATCTGCCTAACGGGGCATTGTGACATCATAACTCTGCACTCATCACCCAGGTGACAGACCCTAGTCTGTGATCTGCCTAACCGGGCATTGTGACATCATATCTCTACACTGGTCACGCAGGTGACAGGCCCTTGTCTGTGATCTGCCTAACGGGGCATTGTGACTTCATAACTCTACACTGCTCACCCAGGTGACAGACCCTTGTCTCTGATCTGCCTAAGTGTGTATTGTGACATCATAACTCTGCACTGGTCACACAGGTGACAGACCTTTGTCTGTGGTCGGCCTAAGGGGGCATTGTGACATCATAACTCTGCAATCGTCACACACGTGACAGACCCTTTTCTGTGATCGGCCTATTGGGGTATTTTGATATGATAATTCTGCACTGGTCATCCTGGTTACAGACCCTTCTCCACTATCTGCCTATGTGGGCATTGTGACACCATAAATCTGCACTGGTTACCCAGGTGACAGACCCTTGTCTTTGATCTGCCTAAGGGAGCATTGTGACCTCATAACTCTCCACTCGTCACCCAGGTGACCGACCCTTTTCTGTTATCTGCCTAAGGGGGCATTGTTTTTTTTTTTTTTTTTTTTTTTTTGAGACGGAGTCTCGCTCTGTCACCCAGGCTGGAGTGCAGTGGCGCGATCTCGGCTCACTGCAAGCTCCGCCTCCTGGGTTCTCGCCATTCTCCTGCCTCAGCCTCCCGAGTAGCTGGGACTACAGGCGCCCGCCACCACGCCCGGCTAATTTTTAGTATTTTTAGTAGAGACGGGGTTTCACCGTGTTAGCCAGGATGGTCTCGATCTCCTGACCTCGTGATCCACCCGCCTCGGCCTCCCAAAGTGCTGGGATTACAGGCGTGAGCCACCGCGCCCGGCCCTAAGGGGGCATTGTTGCATCATAACTCTCCACTCGTCACCCAGGTGACAGACCCTTTTCTGTTATCTGCCTAAGGGGGCATGGTTGCATCATAACTCTTCACTAGTCACCGAGGTGACATACCCTTGACTTTGATCTGCCTAAGAGGGCATTGGGGCATCATAACTGTGCACTGGTTACCCAGGTGACGTACCCTTGACTGTGATCTGCCTAAGGTGGCACTGTGACATCACAACTCTGCACTGGTCACACAGGTGACAGATCCTTGTCTGTAATCTGCATAAGGGGGCATTGTGACATCATAACTCTGCACTGGTCACCCAGGTGACAGACCATTGACTGTGATCTGCCAAAGGGTGCATTGTGACATCATAATTCTGCACGGGTCACCCTGGTGATATACCCTTGCCTTTGATCTACTTAAGTGGTCATTGTGACATCATAACTCTGCACTGGTCACCCAGGTGGCAGACCCTTGTCTGTGATCTGCCTAAGGGTGCATTGTGACATCATAACTCTGCACTGGTCACCCAGGTGACAGACCCATGTCTGTGTTCTGCCTAAGGGGGCATTGTGACATCATAACACTGCACTAGTCACCCAGGTGACAGACCATTGTCTGTGATCAGCCTAAGGGGGCATTGTGATACCATAACCCTGCACTGGACACCCAGGTGAGAGACCCTTGTCTGTAAACTACCTAAGAGGCCATTGTGACATTATAAGTCTGCACTAGTCACGCAGATGACAGACCCTTGTCTGTGATGTGCCTAAGGGGGCATTGTGACATCATAACACTGCACTGGTCACGCAGGTTACAGACCCCTGTCTGTGAACTGCCTAAGGGGTCATTGTGACATTATAACACTGCACGTGTCCCCCGGGTGACAGACCCTTGTCTGTGATCTGCCTAAGGGGGAATTCTGACATCATAACTCTGCACGGGTCACCAAGGTGACAGACCCTTGTCTGTGATCTGCCTAAGGGGGCATTGTGACATCATAAGTCTGCACTGGGCACCCAGGTGGCTGGCCCTTGTCTTTCATTGCCAAATGGGCATTGTGACGTCATATCTCTGCACTGGTCACCCAGGTGACAGGCGCTTGTCTTTGATCTCCCTAAGGAGGTATTGTGACACCATAACTCTGAACTGGACACCCAGGTGACAGACCCTTGTCTTTGATCTCCATAAGGGGGCATTGTGACATCATAAATCGGCACTGATAACCCAGGTGGCAGACACTTTTGTGTGATCTGCCTAAGGGGGCATTGTGACATCATAACTCTGCACGGGGCACCCAGGTTACAGGCCCTTGTCTATGATCTGCCTAAGGGGGCATTGTGACATCCTAATTCTGCACGGGTCACACAGGTGACAGGCCCTTGTATGCGATCTGCCTAAGGGGGCATTGTGACATTGTAACACTGCACGGGTCCCCCAGGTGACAGACCCTTGTCTGTGATCTGCCTAAGGGGGCATTGTGACATCATAACTCTGCACGGGTCACCCAGGTGACAGACCCTTGTCTGTGATCTGCCTAAGAGGGCATTGTGCCATCATAATTCTGCACTGGTCACCCAGGTGACAGACCCTTGTCTGTGATCTGCCTAAGGGGGCATTGTGATAACCTAACTCTGCACTGGTCACCCACGTGACAGGCCCATGTCTGAGATCTGTCTAAGGGGGCATTGTGAATTCATAACTCTGCACTGGTCACCCACGTGACAGGCCCTTGTGTGTCATCTGCCTAAGGGGACATTGTGACATCATAACTCTGCACTGGGCACCCAGATGACAGGCGCTTGTCTGTGATCCGCCTAAAGTGGCATTGTGACATAACTCTGCACTTGGCACCCAGCTGACAGGCCTTTGTCCGTGATCTGCCTAGTGGGGAATTGTGACTTCATAACTCGGCACTCGTCACCCAGGTGAGAGACTCTTGTCTGTGATCTGCCTAGGGGGGCCTTGTGACATTATAACCCTGCACTGCTCACCCTGGTGACAGACCCTTGTCTGTTATCTGCCTAAGGGGGCATTGTGACAACATAACTCTGCACGGGTCACCCAGGTGACAGACCCTTGTCTCTGATCTGCCTAAGGGGGCATTGTGACATCATAACTCTGCATCGGTCACCCAGGTGACAGGCCCTTGTCTGTGATCTGCCTAACGGGGCATTGTGACATCATAACTCTGCACTCATCACCCAGGTGACAGACCCTAGTCTGTGATCTGCCTAACCGGGCATTGTGACATCATATCTCTACACTGGTCACGCAGGTGACAGGCCCTTGTCTGTGATCTGCCTAACGGGGCATTGTGACTTCATAACTCTACACTGCTCACCCAGGTGACAGACCCTTGTCTCTGATCTGCCTAAGTGTGTATTGTGACATCATAACTCTGCACTGGTCACACAGGTGACAGACCTTTGTCTGTGGTCGGCCTAAGGGGGCATTGTGACATCATAACTCTGCAATCGTCACACACGTGACAGACCCTTTTCTGTGATCGGCCTATTGGGGTATTTTGATATGATAATTCTGCACTGGTCATCCTGGTTACAGACCCTT
Source organism: Gorilla gorilla gorilla (assembly GCF_029281585.2). Lineage (NCBI taxonomy): Eukaryota > Metazoa > Chordata > Mammalia > Primates > Hominidae > Gorilla > Gorilla gorilla. The sequence continues at coordinate 21,956,793 of NC_073241.2, forward strand.
CTCCACTATCTGCCTATGTGGGCATTGTGACACCATAAATCTGCACTGGTTACCCAGGTGACAGACCCTTGTCTTTGATCTGCCTAAGGGAGCATTGTGACCTCATAACTCTCCACTCGTCACCCAGGTGACCGACCCTTTTCTGTTATCTGCCTAAGGGGGCATTGTTTTTTTTTTTTTTTTTTTTTTTTTTGAGACGGAGTCTCGCTCTGTCACCCAGGCTGGAGTGCAGTGGCGCGATCTCGGCTCACTGCAAGCTCCGCCTCCTGGGTTCTCGCCATTCTCCTGCCTCAGCCTCCCGAGTAGCTGGGACTACAGGCGCCCGCCACCACGCCCGGCTAATTTTTAGTATTTTTAGTAGAGACGGGGTTTCACCGTGTTAGCCAGGATGGTCTCGATCTCCTGACCTCGTGATCCACCCGCCTCGGCCTCCCAAAGTGCTGGGATTACAGGCGTGAGCCACCGCGCCCGGCCCTAAGGGGGCATTGTTGCATCATAACTCTCCACTCGTCACCCAGGTGACAGACCCTTTTCTGTTATCTGCCTAAGGGGGCATGGTTGCATCATAACTCTTCACTAGTCACCGAGGTGACATACCCTTGACTTTGATCTGCCTAAGAGGGCATTGGGGCATCATAACTGTGCACTGGTTACCCAGGTGACGTACCCTTGACTGTGATCTGCCTAAGGTGGCACTGTGACATCACAACTCTGCACTGGTCACACAGGTGACAGATCCTTGTCTGTAATCTGCATAAGGGGGCATTGTGACATCATAACTCTGCACTGGTCACCCAGGTGACAGACCATTGACTGTGATCTGCCAAAGGGTGCATTGTGACATCATAATTCTGCACGGGTCACCCTGGTGATATACCCTTGCCTTTGATCTACTTAAGTGGTCATTGTGACATCATAACTCTGCACTGGTCACCCAGGTGGCAGACCCTTGTCTGTGATCTGCCTAAGGGTGCATTGTGACATCATAACTCTGCACTGGTCACCCAGGTGACAGACCCATGTCTGTGTTCTGCCTAAGGGGGCATTGTGACATCATAACACTGCACTAGTCACCCAGGTGACAGACCATTGTCTGTGATCAGCCTAAGGGGGCATTGTGATATCATAACCCTGCACTGGACACCCAGGTGAGAGACCCTTGTCTGTAAACTACCTAAGAGGCCATTGTGACATTATAAGTCTGCACTAGTCACGCAGATGACAGACCCTTGTCTGTGATGTGCCTAAGGGGGCATTGTGACATCATAACACTGCACTGGTCACGCAGGTTACAGACCCCTGTCTGTGAACTGCCTAAGGGGTCATTGTGACATTATAACACTGCACGTGTCCCCCGGGTGACAGACCCTTGTCTGTGATCTGCCTAAGGGGGAATTCTGACATCATAACTCTGCACGGGTCACCAAGGTGACAGACCCTTGTCTGTGATCTGCCTAAGGGGGCATTGTGACATCATAAGTCTGCACTGGGCACCCAGGTGGCTGGCCCTTGTCTTTCATTGCCAAATGGGCATTGTGACGTCATATCTCTGCACTGGGCACCCAGGTGACAGGCGCTTGTCTTTGATCTCCCTAAGGAGGTATTGTGACACCATAACTCTGAACTGGACACCCAGGTGACAGACCCTTGTCTTTGATCTCCATAAGGGGGCATTGTGACATCATAAATCGGCACTGATAACCCAGGTGGCAGACACTTTTGTGTGATCTGCCTAAGGGGGCATTGTGACATCATAACTCTGCACGGGGCACCCAGGTTACAGGCCCTTGTCTATGATCTGCCTAAGGGGGCATTGTGACATCCTAATTCTGCACGGGTCACACAGGTGACAGGCCCTTGTATGCGATCTGCCTAAGGGGGCATTGTGACATTGTAACACTGCACGGGTCCCCCAGGTGACAGACCCTTGTCTGTGATCTGCCTAAGGGGGCATTGTGACATCATAACTCTGCACGGGTCACCCAGGTGACAGACCCTTGTCTGTGATCTGCCTAAGAGGGCATTGTGCCATCATAATTCTGCACTGGTCACCCAGGTGACAGACCCTTGTCTGTGATCTGCCTAAGGGGGCATTGTGATAACCTAACTCTGCACTGGTCACCCACGTGACAGGCCCATGTCTGAGATCTGTCTAAGGGGGCATTGTGAATTCATAACTCTGCACTGGTCACCCACGTGACAGGCCCTTGTGTGTCATCTGCCTAAGGGGACATTGTGACATCATAACTCTGCACTGGGCACCCAGATGACAGGCGCTTGTCTGTGATCCACCTAAAGTGGCATTGTGACATAACTCTGCACTTGGCACCCAGCTGACAGGCCTTTGTCCGTGATCTGCCTAGTGGGGAATTGTGACTTCATAACTCGGCACTCGTCACCCAGGTGAGAGACTCTTGTCTGTGATCTGCCTAGGGGGGCCTTGTGACATTATAACCCTGCACTGCTCACCCTGGTGACAGACCCTTGTCTGTTATCTGCCTAAGGGGGCATTGTGACAACATAACTCTGCACGGGTCACCCAGGTGACAGACCCTTGTCTCTGATCTGCCTAAGGGGGCATTGTGACATCATAACTCTGCATCGGTCACCCAGGTGACAGGCCCTTGTCTGTGATCTGCCTAACGGGGCATTGTGACATCATAACTCTGCACTCATCACCCAGGTGACAGACCCTAGTCTGTGATCTGCCTAACCGGGCATTGTGACATCATATCTCTACACTGGTCACGCAGGTGACAGGCCCTTGTCTGTGATCTGCCTAACGGGGCATTGTGACTTCATAACTCTACACTGCTCACCCAGGTGACAGACCCTTGTCTCTGATCTGCCTAAGTGTGTATTGTGACATCATAACTCTGCACTGGTCACACAGGTGACAGACCCTTGTCTGTGGTCGGCCTAAGGGGGCATTGTGACATCATAATACTGCACTGGTCACCCAGGTGACAGACCCCTGTCTGTGAACTGCCTAAGGGGTCATTGTGACATCATAACTCTGCACTGGTCACCCAGGTGACAGACCCTTGTCTTTGATCTGCCCAAGGGGGCATTGTGACATCATAATTCTGCACGAGGCACCCAGGTGGCAGACCCTTGTCTGCGATCTGCCTAAGGGGGAATTGTGACATCAAAACTCTGCACGGGACACCCATGTTACAAGCCCTTGAATATGATCTGCCTAAGGGAGCACTGAGACATCATAACTCTGCACTGGTACCCAAGTGACAAACCCTTGTCTTTGATCTGCCTAAGGTGGCATTGTGACATCATAACTCTGCATTGGTCACCGAGGGGACAGACCCTTGTCTTTGATCTGCCTAAGTGGGCATTGTGACATAATAACTCTGCACTGGTCACCCAGGAGACAGACCTTTGTGATCTGCCTAAGGGGGCATTGTGACTTCATAACTCTACACTGCTCACCCAGGTGACAGACCCTTGTCTCTGATCTGCCTAAGTGTGTATTGTGACATCATAACTCTGCACTGGTCACACAGGTGACAGACCCTTGTCTGTGGTCGGCCTAAGGGGGCATTGTGACATCATAATACTGCACTGGTCACCCAGGTGACAGACCCCTGTCTGTGAACTGCCTAAGGGGTCGTTGTGACATCATAACTCTGCACTGGTCACCCAGGTGACAGACCCTTGTGTTTGATCTACCTAAGGGTGCATTGTGACATCATAACTCTGCACGTGTCACCCATGTGACAGGCCCTTGAAAGTGATCTGCCTAAGGGGTCATTGTGACCTCATAACTCTGCACTAGTCACCCACATTACAGACCCTTGTCTGTGATCTGCCTAAGGGGGCATGCTGACATCATAAGTCTGCACTGGGCACCCAGGTGACAGGCCGTTGCCTGTGATTTGCCTAAGGGGGCATTGTGACTTCATAACTCTGCACTGGTAACCCAGGTGAAAGACTCTTGTCTGTGATCTGCCTAAGGGGACGTTGTGATGTCATAACCCTGCACTGGACACCCAGGTGAGAGACCCTTGTCTGTAAGCTGCCTAAGGGAGCATTGTGACATCACAACTCTGCATTGGTCACATAGGTGACAGACTCTTGTCTTTGATCTCCCTGTGTGGGCATTGTGACATCATAACTCTGCACTGATCACCCAGTAGACAGACCCTTGTTTGTGATCTGCCTAAGGGGGCATTGTGACAACATAACTCTGCACGGGTCACCCAGGTGACAGACCCTTGTCTCTGATCTGCCTAAGGGGGCATTGTGACATCATAACTCTGCATCGGTCACCCAGGTGACAGGCCCTTGTCTGTGATCTGCCTAACCGGGCATTGTGACATCATAACTCTGCACTCATCACCCAGGTGACAGACCCTAGTCTGTGATCTGCCTAACCGGGCATTGTGACATCATATGTCTACACTGGTCACGCAGGTGACAGGCCGTTGTCTGTGATCTGCCTAACGGGGCATTGTGACTTCATAACTCTACACTGCTCACCCAGGTGACAGACCCTTTTCTCTGATCTGCCTAAGTGTGTATTGTGACATCATAACTCTGCACTGGTCACACAGGTGACAGACCCTTGTCTGTGGTCGGCCTAAGGGGGCATTGTGACATCATAATACTGCACTGGTCACCCAGGTGACAGACCCCTGTCTGTGAACTGCCTAAGGGGTCATTGTGACATCATAACTCTGCACTGGTCACCCAGGTGACAGACCCTTGTCTGTGATCTGCCCAAGGGGGCATTGTGACATCATAACTCTGCACGAGGCAACCAGGTGGCAGACCCTTGTCTGCGATCTGCCTAGGGGGGAATTGTGACATCAAAACTCTGCACAGGACACCCATGTTACAGGCCCTTGAATATGATCTGCCTAAGGGAGCACTGAGACATCATAACTCTGCACTGGTACCCAAGTGACAAACCCTTGTCTTTGATCTGCCTAAGGTGGCATTGTGACATCATAACTCTGCATTGGTCACCGAGGGGACAGACCCTTGTCTTTGATCTGCCTAAGTGGGCATTGTGACATAATAACTCTGCACTGGTCACCCAGGAGACAGACCTTTGTTTGTGATCTGCCTAAGGGGGCATTGTGACATCATAACTCTGCACGTGTCTCCCAGATGTCAGACCCTTGTCTGTGATATGCGTAAGGGGGCATTGTGACATCATATCTCAGCACGGGTCACCCAGGTGACAGACCCTTGTGTTTGATCTACCTAATGGTGCATTGTGACATCATAACTCTGCACGTGTCACCCATGTGACAGGCCCTTGAAAGTGATCTGCCTAAGGGGTCATTGTGACCTCATAACTCTGCACTAGTCACCCACATTACAGACCCTTGTCTGTGATCTGCCTAAGGGGGCATGCTGACATCATAAGTCTGCACTGGGCACCCAGGTGACAGGCCGTTGCCTGTGATTTGCCTAAGGGGGCATTGTGACTTCATAACTCTGCACTGGTCACCCAGGTGAAAGACTCTTGTCTGTGATCTGCCTAAGGGGGCTTTGTGATGTCATAACCCTGCACTGGACACCCAGGTGAGAGACCCTTGTCTGTAAACTGCCTAAGGGAGCATTGTGACATCATAACTCTGCATTGGTCACATAGGTGACAGACTCTTGTCTTTGATCTCCCTGTGTGGGCATTGTGACATCATAACTCTGCACTGATCACCCAGTAGACAGACCCTTGTTTGTGATCTGCCTAAGGGTTCATTGTGACATCATAACTCTGCACGCGTCTCCCAGGAGTCAGACCCTTGTCAGTGATATGCGTAAGGGGGCATTCTGACATCATATCTCAGCACGGGTCACCCAGGTGACAGACCCTTGTCTCTGATCTGCCTAAGTGTGTATTGTGACATCATTACTCTGCACTGGTCACACAGGTGACAGACCCTTGTCTGTCATCGGCCTAAGGGGCATTGTGACATCATAACTCTGCACGGGTCACCCAGGTGACAGACCCTTGTCTGTAATCTGCTTAAGGGGGCAATATGATATCATAACTCTGTACTGGTCACCCAGCTGTCAGACCCTTGTCTGTGATCTGCCTCAGGGGGCATTGTGACATCACAACACTGCACGGGTCACCCTGGTGTCAGACCCTTCTCTGTGATCTGCCTGAGGGGGCATTGTGACATCATAACTCTGCACTGGTCACCCAGGTGACAGGCGCTTGTCTGTGATCTGGCTAAGTGATCATTGTGACATCAAAACTCTGCACTGGTCACCCAGGAGATAGGCCCATGTCTGTGATCTGCCTAAGGGGGCATTGTGACATCATAACTCTCCACTGATCAACCAGTTGACAGGCCCTTGTCTGCGATCTCCCTGAGGTGGCATTGTGACTTCATAACTCTGCACTGGTCACCCACGTGAAAGTCCCTTGTTTGTAACCTGCCTTAGGGGGCATTGTGACATCATAACTCTGCACCGGGCACCCAGGTGACAGGCCCTTGTCTGTGATCTGACTAAGGGGGCATTATGACATCATAACTCTGCACTTGGAACCCAGGTGACAGACCATTGTTTGTGATCTGCCTAAGGGGTCATCGTGACATCATAACTCTGCATTGGTCAAAAAGGTGACAGACCATTGTCTGTGATCTGTCTAAATGGTCGTTGTGACATCACAAATCTGCACTGGTCACCCAGGTGACAGAACCTTCTCTGTGATCTGCCTAAGGGGGCATTGTGACAAAGTTACTCCGCACTGGTCACCCAGGTGACAGGCCCTTGTCTGTGATCTGTCTAAGGGGGCATTTTGTAATCATAACTCTGCACTGGTCACCGACGTGACAGGCTCTTGTTTGTCATCTGCCTAAGGGGACATTGTGACATCATAACTCTGCACTGGGCACCCAGATGACAGGCCCTTGTCTGTGATCTGCCTAAAGGGGCATTTCGACATCATAACTCTGCACTTGGCACCCAGGTGACAGGCTGTTTTCTGTGATCTGCCTAAGGGGGTATTGTGACATCATAACTCTGCACGGGGCACCCAGGTGACAGGCCCTTGTCTGTTATCTGCCTAAAGGGGGCACTATGACATCATAACTCTGCCCTGGTCACCCAGGCGACAGACCCTTGTCTGTGGTCTGCCTAAGGGGGCATTGTGACATCATAACACTGCACTTGTCACCCAGGAGACAGACCCTTCTCTGTGATCTGCCTAAGGGGGCATTGTGACACCATAACTCTGCACTGGTCACCGCGGTTACAGACCCTTAAGTATGATCTACCTAAGGGGGCATTGTGACATCATAACTCTGCACTGGGCACCCAGGTGACAGGCCCTTGTCTGTGATCTGCCTAAGGGGGCATTGTAACATCATAAGACTGCACTGGTCACCCAGGTGACAGACCATTGTCTGTGATGTGCCTAAGGGGGCATTGTTGCATCATAACTCTTCACTAGTCCCCGAGGTGACAGACCCTTGTCTGTGATCTGCCTAAGAGGGCATTGTGACATCATAACTGTGCACTGGTAACCCAGGTGGCGTACCATTTTCTGTGATGTGCCTAAGGGGGCATTGTGACATCATAAGTGTGTACTGGTAACCCAGGTGACGTACCCTTGACTGTGATCTGCCTAAGGTGGCATTGTGACATCACAACTCTGCACTGGGCACCCTGGTGACAGACCCTTGTCTGTGATCTGCATAAGGGGGCATTGTGACATCATAACTCTGCACTGGTCATCGTGGTGAAAGACCCTTTTCTGTGATCTGCCTTAGGGGACATTGTGACTTCATAACTGTGCACTTTTCACCCAGGTGACACTACCTTGTCTGTGATCTGCCTAAGTGGCCATTGTGACATCATAACACTGCACGGGTCTCCCAGGTGACAGACCCCTGTCTGTGAACTGCACAAAGGGCACTGTGAAATCATAACTCTGCACTGGTCACCCAGGTGACAGACCCTTGACAGTGATCTGCCAAAGGGTGCATTGTGACATCATAATTCTGCACGGGTCGCCCTGGTGACATACCCTTGCCTTTGATCTACTTAACTGGTCATTGTGCCATCATAACTCTGCACTGGTTACCCAGGTGGCAGACCCTTGTCTGTGATCTGCCTAAGGAGGCATTGTGACATCATAACACTGCGCTGGTCACCCAGGTGACAGACCCTTGTCTGTGTTCTGACTAACGGGGCATTGTGACATCATAACACTGCTCTGGTCACCCAGGTGACAGACCATTGTCTGTGATCTGCCTAAGGGGGCATTGTGATATCATAACCCTGCACTGGACACCCAGGTGAGAGACCCTTTTCTGTAAACTTCCTAAGGGGGCATTGTGACATTATAAGTCTGCACTAGTAACGCAGGTGACAGACCCTTCACTGTGATCTGCCTAAGGGGGCATTGTGACATCACAACACTGGACTGGTCACCCAGGTGACAGTCCCCTGTCTGTGAACTGCCTAAGGGGTCATTGTGACATCAAAATTCTGCACTGGCCCCCCAGGTGACGTACCCTTGACTGTGATCTGCCTAAGGTTGCATTGTGACGTCACAACACTGCACTGGTGACCCAGGTGACAGACCCTTGTCTGTGTTCTGATTAACGGGGCATTGTGACATCATAACACTGCTCTGGTCACCCAGGTGACAGACCATTGTCTGTGATCTGCCTAAGGGTGCATTGTGATATCATAACCCTGCACTGGACACCCAGGTGAGAGACCCTTTTCTGTAAACTTCCTAAGGGGGCATTGTGACATTATAAGTCTGCACTAGTAACGCAGGTGACAGACCCTTCACCGTGATCTGCCTAAGGGGGCATTGTGACATCACAACACTGCACTGGTCACCCAGGTGACAGTCCCCTGTCTGTGAACTGCCTAAGGGGTCATTGTGACATCAAAATTCTGCACTGGCCCCCCAGCTGACGTACCCTTGACTGTGATCTGCCTAAGGTTGCATTGTGACGTCACAACACTGCACTGGTGACCCAGGTGACAGACCCTTGTCTGTGATCTGCATAATGGGGTTATTGTGACATCATAACTCTGCACGGGTCACCCAGACGACAGACCCTTGTCTGTGATCTGTCAAAGGGTGAATTGTGACATCATAATTCTCCACGGGTCACCGTGGTGACATACCCTTGTGTTTGATCTTCTTAAGTGGTCATTGTGACATCATAACTCTGCACTGGTCACCCAGTTGACAGACCATTGTCTGTGATCTGCCTAAGGGGGCATTGTGATATCATAACCCTGCACTGGACACCCAGGTGAGAGACCCTTGTCTGCAAACTATCTAAGGGGTCATTGTGACATTATAACTCTGCAGTAGTCACGCAGGTGACAGACCCTTGTCTGTGATCTGCCTAAGGGGGCATTGTGACATCATAACTCTGCAGTTGGCACCCAGGTGACAGGCCCTTGTCTGTGATCTGCCTATGGGGGCATTGTGACATCATAACTCTGCACGGGGCACCCAGGAGTCAGACCCTTGTCTGTGATCTGCATGAGGGGGCATTGTGGCAACATAACTCTGCACTGGTCACACAGGTGACAGGCGCTTGTCTGTGATATGCCTAAGTGGGCATTGTGACATCGTAACTCTGCACTGGTCACCCAGGTGACAGGCCCTTGTCTGTTATCTGCCTAAGGGAGCATTGTGACATCATAACTCGGCACTGGTTACCCAGGTGACAGACCGTTGTCTTTGATCTGCCTAAGGGGGCCTTGTGACATCAGAAATCTTCACTGGTCACCGTGGTGACAGACCCTTGCCTGTGAACTGACTAAGGGATCACTGTGACATCACAATTCTCCACTGCACATGCAGGTGACAGACCCCTGTCTGTGACCTGCCTAAGGAGGCATTGCGACATCATGACTCTGCAATGCACACCCATGTGACAGATCCATGCCTTTGATCTGCCTAAGGGGGCATTGTGACATCATAACTCTGCACTGGTCAGCCAGATGACAGAATCTTGTCTTTGATCGGTCTAAGGGGGCATTGTTACATCATAACTATGCACGGGGCACCCAAGTGACAGACCCTTGTCTGTGATCTGCCTAAGGGGGCATTGTGACACCATAACTCTGCTCGGGTCACCCATGTGGCATGCCCTTGAATGTGATCACCCTAAGGGGTCATTCTGACATCATAACTCTGCATTGGTCACCCAGGTGACAGACCCTCGTCTGTGATCTGCCAAAGGGGGCATTGTGACATCATAAGTCTGCACTGGGCTACCAGGTGACAAGCCTTTGTCTGTGATCTGCCTAAGGGGGCATTTTGACATCATAAATCTGCACGGGTCGCCCAGGTGACAGACCCCTGTCTGTGATCTGCATAAGGGGGCATTGTGACATCATAACTCTGCACGGGTCACCTAGGTGACAGACCCTTGACTTTGATCTGCTTAAGTGGGCATTGTGACATCATAACTCTGCATTGAGACCCCAGGTGACAGGCCCCTTTCTGTATCTGCCTAAGGGGGCATTGTGACATCATAGCTCTGCGCTGGGCACCCACGTGACAGACCCTTGACTGTGATGTGCACAAGGGGGCATTGTGACAATATAACTCTGCACTGGGCACCCTGGTGACATGCCCATACTGTGATCTCCCTAAGGGGGCATTGTGACATCATAACCCTGCCCTGGGCACCAAGGTGACATACCCTTGTCTGTGATCTGCCTAAGGGGCATTGTGACATCATAACTCGGCACAGGTCACCCAGGTGACAGGCCCTTGTCTGTGATCTGCCTAAGGGGACATTGTGACATCATACCATGGCACGGGTCACCCAGGTGACAGACCCTTGTATGTGATCTGCCTAAGGAGGCAGGGTGACATCATAACCCTGCACTGGTCACCATGGTGACAGACACGTGTCTGTGATCTGCTTAAGAGGGCATTGTGTCTTCATAACTCTGCACGGGTCACCCTGGTTACAGACCATTGTCTTTGATCTGCTTAAGTGGGCATTGTGACATCATAAATGTGCACTGATAACCCAGGTGACAGAACCTGGTCTTTGATCTGCCGTAAGGGGCATTGTGACAACATAACTCTGCACTGGTCACCCAGGTGACAGACCATTTGTCTGTGATCTGCCTAAGGGGTCACTGTGACATCATAACTCTGCACTGGTCACCCAGGTGACAAACCCTTGTCTCTGATCCGCCTAAGGGGTTATTGTGACATGATAAATATGGAATGGTCACCCAGGTGGCAGACCCTTGTCTCTGATCTGCTTAATGTGGCATTGTGACATCATAACTCTACACTGGGCACCCAGGTGACATACCTTTGTCTGTGATCTGCCTAAGGGGGCATTGTGACATCATACCTCTGCTCGAGTCACCCATGTGACAGGCGCTTGAACGTCATCTGCCTAAGGGGGTATTGAGACATCATAACTCTGCAATGGTCACCCAGGTGACAGACCTTTGTCTTTGATCTGCTTAAGGGGGCATTGTGACATAATAACTCTGCACGGGTCACCCATGTGACAGGCCCTTGAATGTGATCTGCCTAAGGGGCATTGTGACATCATTACTCTGCATTGGTTACCCAGGTGACAGACCCTTCTCTGTGATCTGCCTAAGTGGGCATTGTGATATCATAAGTCTGCACTGGGCACCGAGGTGACAGGCCTTTGTCTGTGATCTGCCTAAGGGGGAATGGTGACTTCATAACTCTGCACTCGGCACCAAGGTGAGAAACCCTTGTCTGTGATCTGCCTAGGGTGGCACTGTGACATCATAACTCTGCATTGGTCACCAAGGTGACAGACCATTGCCTGTGATCTGCCTAAGGGGACGTTGTGACATCATAAATTTGCACTGGTCACCCAGGTGACAGACCCTTGTCTGTGAACTGCCTAAGGGAGCATTGTGACATCATAACGCTGCACTGGTCTCCCAGGTGACAGACCCTTGTCTGTGATCTACCTAAGGGGGCATAGTGACATCATAACTCTGCACTGGTCAACCAGGTGACATGCCCTTGTCTGTGATCTGCCTAAGGGGGCATTGTGACTTCATAACTCTGCACTGTTCACCCAGGTGACAGACCCTTGTCTGTTATCTGCCTACGGGGGCATTGTGACATCATAACTCTGCACTGGTCACCCAGGTGACAGACCCTTGTCTGTGATCTTCCCAAGGGGGCATTGTGACATCATAACTATGCACGAGGCACCCAGGTGGCAGCCCCTTGTATGTGATCTGCCTAAGGGGACATTGTGACCTCATAACTCACCACTCTTCGCCCAGGTGACAGACCCTTTTCTGTGATCTGCCTAAGAGTGACTTCTTGCATCATAACTCTTCACTAGACACCGAGGTGACAGACCCTTGTCTGTGATCTGCCTAAGAGGGCATTGTGTCATCATAACTGTGCACTGGTAACGCAGGTGACGTACCCTTGTCTGTGATGTGCCTAAGGGGGCATTGTGACATCATAACTCTGCACTGTTCACCCAGGTGACAGACCCTTGTCTGCGTTCTGAACAAAGGGGGCATTGTGACATCATAGCTAAGCACGAGGCACCCAGGTGGCAGACCCTTGTATGTGATCTGCCTATGGGGGCATTGTGACATCAAAAGTATTCACGGGTAACCCATGTGACACGCCCTTGATTGTGATCTGCCTAAGGGAGTATTGAGACATCATAACTCTGCACTGGTCACCCAGGTGACAGACCCTTGTCTTTGATCTGCCTGAGGGGCATTGTAACATCGTAACTCTGCACGGGTCACCCAGGTGACAGACCCTTGTCTTTGATCTGCCTAAACGGGCATTTTGACATCATAAAACTGCACGTGTCACAGAGGTGACAGACCCTTGTCTGTGATCTGCCTAAGGGGGCATTGTGACATCATAACTATGCACTGGTCACCGTGTTGACAGACCCTTGTCTGTGATCTGCCTACGGAGGCATTGTGCCATCATAATTCTGAACTCTTCACCTAGGTGACAGACCCTTCTCTTTGATCTGCCTAAGTGGGCATTGTGACATCATAACTCTGCACTAGTCACCCAGGTGACCGACCCTTGTCTGAGATCTGCCTAAATTGGCATTGTGTCATCATACCTCTACACTGGTCACCCAGGTGACAGACCCTTGTCAGTGATCTGCCTAAGGGGGCATTGTGACATCATAACTGTGAACTGGTCACGCAGGTGAGAGACCCTTACCTGTGATCTGCCTAAGGGGGCATTGTGACATCATAACTCTGCACTGGTCACCAAGTTGACAGACCATTGTCTTTGATCTGCCTAATGGGGCGTTGTGACATCATAATTCTGCACTGCTCACCCAGGTGTCAGACCCTTGTCTGAGAACTGCCTAAGGGGGCATTGTGACATTATAACACTGCACGGGTCCCCCAGGGGACCGACCCTATTCTGTGATCGGTTAAGGGGGCATTGTCACATCATAACTCTGCACGGGTCACCCAGGTTACAGACCCTTGCGTTTGATCTGCCTAAGGGGTCATTGTGCCATCGTAACTTTGCACTGGTCACCCTGGTGACGGACTCTTCTCTGTTATCTGCCTAAGGGGTTATTGTGACATCATAACTCTGCCCGGGTCACCCAGGTGACAGACCCTTGTCTGTGATCTGCCTATCGGGGCATTGTGACATCTTATCTCTACACTGGTCACCCAGGTGACAGACCCTTTTCTGTGATCTGCCTAAGGGTGTATTGTGTCATCCTAAATCTGCACTGCTGACGCAGGTGACAGACCATTGTCTGTGATCTGCCTAAGGGGGAATTTTGACATCATACCTCTGCACGGCTCACCCAGGTGACAGGCTATTGTCTCTGATTTGCCTGAGGGTGCATTGTGATATCATAACTCTGCACTGGTTACCGAGGTGACTGACCCTTGTCTGTGATGTGCCTAAGGGGCATTGTGACCTCATAAGTCGCCACTCGTCACCCGGGTGGCAGACCCTTTTCTGTGATCTGAATAAGGGGGCATTGTTGCGTCTTAACTATTCACTAGTCACCGAGGTGACAGACCCTTGTCTGTGATCTGCCTAAGAGGGCATTGTGACATCATAACTGTGCACTAGTAACCCAGGTGACGTACCCTTGACTGTGATGTGCCTAAGGTGGCATTGTGACATCACAACTCTGCACTGGTCACCCAGGTGACAGACCCTTCTCTGTGATCTGCCTAATGTGGCATTGTGACATCATATCTCTGCACTGGTCACGCAGGAGAGAGACCCTTGTCTGTGATCTGCCTAAGGAGGCATTGTGACATCATAACATTGTATTGGTCACCAAGGTGACAGACCATTGTCTGTGATTTGCCTAAGGGGGCTTTGTGACATCATAAATCTGCACTGGTCACTCAGGTAACAGACCCTTGTCTGTGAACTGCCTATGGGGCATTGTGACATCATACCTCTGCACTGGTCACCCAGGTGACAGGCCCTTGTCTGTGGTCTGCCTAAGGGGGTATTATGACATCATAACTCTGCACTGGTCACCCAGGTGACAGGCCCTTGGATGTGATCTGCCTAAGGGGTCAATGTGACATCATAACTCTGCATTGGTCACCCAGGTGACAGATCCTGGTCTGTGATCTACCCAAGGGGGCATTGTGACATCATAAGTCTGCACTGGGCACCCAGGTGACAGGCCTTTGTCTCTGATCTGCCTGAGGGGGCATTGTGACATCATAACTCTGCACTCGTCACCCAGGTGAGACACCCATGTCTGTGATCTGCCTAGTGTGGCATTGTGACATCATAACTCTTCACTGCTCACCCTCGTGATGGACCCTTGTCTGTTATCGGCCTAAGGAGGAATTGTGACATCATAACTCTGCACGGGTCACCCAGGTGACAAACCCTTGTCTGTGATCTGCCTAAGGGGGCATTGTGACTTCATAACTCTGCACTGGTCACCCTAGTGAAAGACCATTGTCTTTGATCTGCCTAAGGGGGCATTGTGACATCATAACTCTGCAATGGTCACCCAGGTGACAGACACTTTTCTGTGATCGGCCTAATGGGGTATTGTGACATCATAACTCTGGTTATGGTCAGCCTGGTTACAGACCCTTGTCCACTATCTGCCTAAGGGGGCATTGTGATATCATAACTCTGCACTGGTTACCCAGGTGACTGACCCATGTCTGTGACCTGCTTAAGGGGGCATTGTGACCTCATAACTCTCCACTGGTAACCCAGGTGACAGACGCTTGTGTGCGAACTGCCTAACGGGGCATTGTGACATCATAACTTTGCACTTGTCACGCTGCTGACAGACCCTTGTCCGTGATCAGCCTAAGGGGGCATTGTGACATCAAAACTCCACAAGGGGCACACAGGTGACAGACCCTTGTCTTTGATCTGCCTAAGGGTGCATTGTGACATCATAACTCTGCACTGGGCACCCAGGTGACAGAACCTTGTCTTTGATCTGCCTAAAGGGGCATTTTGACATCATAATTCTGCACGTGTCACCGAGGTGACAGACCCTTGTCTTTGATCTGCCTAGGGGGGCATTGTGACATCATAAATCTTCACTGGTCACAGTGGTGACAGACCCTTGTCTGTGATCTGCCTAAGGGGGCATTGTGACATCATAATCCTCCACTGCTCACCCATGTGACAGACCCTTGTCTGTGAGCTGTCTCAGGAGTCATTGTGACATCATAACTCTGCAATTGTCACGCAGGCTACAGATTCTTGCCTTTGATCTGCCTAAGGGGGCATTGTGACATCATAACTCTGCACTGGTCAGCCAGGAGACAGACCCTTGTTTGTGATCTACCTAAGGGGGCATTGTGACATCATAACACTGCAATGGACACCCAGGTGACAGAACCTTGTCTTTGATCTGCCTAAGGGGACATTGTGGCATCATAACTCTGCACTGGTCACCCAGGTGACACACCCTTGTCTTTGATCTGTCTAATGGGGCATTGTGACATCATAACTCTGCACTGGTCACCCAGGTGACAGACCCTTGCCTTTGATCTGCCTAAGGGGCATTGTGACATCATAACTCTGCACGGGGTACCGAGGTGACAGACCCTTGTCTGTTATTTTCCTAAGGGGGCACTGTGACATCATAACTCTGCATGTGTCACTCACGTGACAGGCCCTTGAAAGTGATCTGCTTAAGGGGTCATTGTGACATCATTACTCTGTACTGGTCACCCAGGTGACAGACCCTTGTCTGTGATCTGCCTAAGGGGCATTGTGACATCATAAGTCTGCACTGGGCACCCAGGTGACAGGCCCTTGTCTGTGATATGCCTAAGGGGGCATTGTGACTTCATAACTCTGCACTGGTCACCCAGGTGAAAGAGCCTTGTCGGTCATCTCCCAAAGGGGGCATTGTGACATCATAACTCTGCAATGGTCAGCCAGGTGACAGACCCTTTCTGTGATCGGCCTAATGGTTTATTGTGACATCATAACTCTGCACTTGTCAGCCTGGTTACAGACACTTGTCCACTATCTGCCTAAGTGGGCATTGTGACAGCATAACTCTGACCTGGTTACCCAAGTTACCGACCCTTGTCTGTGATCTGCCTAAGGGGGCATTATGACCTCATAACTCGCCACTCGTCACTCAGGCCGTAGACCCTTGTCTGTGATCTGCCTCAGGGGGCATTGTGACATCATTAGTCTGCATTGTTTACCCAGGTGACAGACCCTTCTCTGTGATCTGCCTAAGTGGGCATTGTGACATCATAAGTCTGCACTGGGCACCGAGGTGACAGGCCTTTGTCTGTGATCTGCCTAAGGGGGAATTGTGACTTCATAAATCTGCACTCGGCACCAAGGTGAGAAACCCTTGTCTGTGATCTGCCTAGGGTGGCATTGTGACATCATAAATCTGCAGTGGTCACCCAGGTGACAGACCCTTGTCTGTGATCTTCCTAAGGTGGCATTGTGACGTCATAAGTCTGCACTGGGCACCCAGGTGACAGGCCATTGTCTGTGATCTGCCTAAGGGGGTATTGTGACTTCATAACTCTGCACTGGTGACCCTGGTGAAAGACCCTTGTCTGTAATCTGCCTAAGGGGGCACTGTGACATCATTACTCTGCAATGGTCACCCAGGTGACAGACCCTTTTCTGTGATCGGCCTAATGGGGTATTGTGATATCATAACTCTGCACTGGTCAGCCTGGTTGCAGACCCTTGTCCACTATATGCCTAAGAGGGCTCTGTGACATCATAACTCTGCACTGGTTACCCAGGTGACCGACCCTTGTCTGTGATCTGCCTAAGGGGGCATTGTGACATCATTACTCGCCACTCGTCGCCCAGGTGACAGACCCTTCTCTTTGATCTGCCTAAGGGGGCATTGTTTCATCATAACCCTTCACTAGTCACCGAGGTGACAGACCACTGTCTGCGATCTGCCTAAGGGGGCATTGTTGCATCGTAACGGTGCACTGGTAACCCAGGTGACCTACCCTTGTCTGTGACGTGCCTAAGGGGGCATTGTGACATCGTAACTGAGCACTGGTAACCCAGGTGACTTACCCTTGACTGTGATCTGCCTAAGGTGGTATCGTGACATCACAACTCTGCACTGGTCACCCAGGTGACAGACCGTTGTCTGTGAACTGCCTAAGGGCGCATTGTGACATCATAACTCTGCACGGGTCACCCAGGTGAGAGACCCTTGTCTGTGATCTGCCTAAGGGGGCATTGTGACACCATAACTCTGCACTGGTCACCCAAGTGACAGACCCTGATCTGTGTTCTGCCTAAGGGGCATTGTGACATCATAACTCTGCACTGGTCACCCAGGTGACAGACCCTTGTCTCTGAACTGCCTAAGGGGGAATTGTGACATCATAACTCTGCACTGGTCACCCAGGTGACAGACCCTTGCCTTTGATCTGCCTAAGGGGCATTGTGACATCATAACTCTGCACGGGGTACCGAGGTGACAGACCCTTGTCTTTTATTTGCCTAAGGGGGCACTGTGACATCATAACTCTGCACGTGTCACTCACGTGACAGGCCCTTGAAAGTGATCTGCTTAAGGGGTCATTGTGACATCATAACTCTGTACTGGTCACCCAGGTGACAGACCCTTGTCTGTGATCTGCCTAAGGGGCATTGTGACATCATAAGTCTGCACAGGGCACCCAGGTGACAGGCCCTTGTCTGTAATATGCCTAAGGGGGCATTGTGACTTCATAACTCTGCACTGGTCACCCAGGTGAAAGAGCCTTGTCGGTGATCTCCCTAAGGGGGCATTGTGACATCATAACTCTGCAATGGTCAGCCAGGTGACAGACCCTTTCTGTGATCGGCCTAATGGTGTATTGTGACATCATAACTCTGCACTTGTCAGCCTGGTTACAGACACTTGTCCACTATCTGCCTAAGTGGGCATTGTGACAGCATAACTCTGACCTGGTTACCCAGGTTACCGACCCTTGTCTGTGATCTGCCTCAGGGGGCATTGTGACTTCAAAACTCAGCGCGGGTCACCCAAGTGACAGGCTTTTGAATGTGATCTGCCTAAGGGGGCATTGAGACATCATAACTCTGCACTGGTCCGCAGGTGACAGACCCTTGTCTCTGATCTGCCTAAGGGGGCTTGTGACATCATAACTCTGCATTGGTCACCGAGGTGACAGACTCTTGTCTTTGATCTGCCTAAGTGGGCATTGTGACATCATAACTCTGCACTGGTCACCCAGGAGACAGACCCTTGTTTGTGATCTACCTAAGGGGGCATTGTGACATCATAACACTGCAATGGACACCCAGGTGACAGAACCTTGTCTTTGATCTGCCTAAGGGGACATTGTGGCATCATAACTCTGCACTGGTCAGCCAGGTGACACACCCTTGTCTTTGATCTGTCTAATGGGGCATTGTCACATCATAACTCTGCACGGGGCACCCAGGTGACATACCTTTGTCTGTGATCTGCCTAAGGGGGCATTGTGACATCATACCTCTGCTCGAGTCACCCTTGTGACAGGCGCTTGAATGTCATCTGCCTAAGGGGGTATTGAGACATCATAACTCTGCAATGGTCACCCAGGTGACAGACCTTTGTCTTTGATCTACTTAAGGGGGCATTGTGACATCATAACTCTGCACGGGTCACCCATGTGACAGGCCCTTGAATGTGATCTGCCTAAGGGGGCATTGTGACATCATTAGTCTGCATTGGTTACCCAGGTGACAGACCCTTCTCTGTGATCTGCTTAAGTGGGCATTGTGACATCATAAGTCTGCACTGGGCACCGAGGTGACAGGCCTTTGTCTGTGATCTGCCTAAGGGGGAATTGTGACTTCATAACTCTGCACTCGGCACCAAGGTGAGAAACCCTTGTCTGTGATCTGCCTAGGGTGGCATTGTGACATCATAACTCTGCATTGGTCACCAAGGTGACAGACCGTTGCCTGTGATCTGCCTAAGGGGACGTTGTAACATCATAAATTTGCACTGGTCACCCAGGTGACGGACCCTGGTCTGTGAACTGCCTAAGGGAGCAT
Source organism: Gorilla gorilla gorilla (assembly GCF_029281585.2). Taxonomy (NCBI): domain Eukaryota; kingdom Metazoa; phylum Chordata; class Mammalia; order Primates; family Hominidae; genus Gorilla; species Gorilla gorilla. The sequence goes on from NC_073241.2 coordinate 21,976,294, forward strand.
TGTGACATCATAACTCTGCACTGGTCTCCCAGGTGACAGACCCTTGTCTGTGATCTACCTAAGGGGGCATAGAGACATCATAACTCTGCACTGGTCACCCAGATGACAGGCCCTTGTCTGTGATCTGCCTAAGGGGGCATTGTGACTTCATAACTCTGCACTGTTCACCCAGGTGACAGACCCTTGTCTGTTATCTGCCTACGGGGGCATTGTGACATCATAACTCTGCACTGGTCACCCAAGTGACAGACCCTTGTCTGTGATCTTCCCAAGGGGGCATTGAGACATCATAACTATGCACTAGGCACCCAGGTGGCAGCCCCTTGTATGTGATCTGCCTAAGGGGACATTGTGACCTCATAACTCACCACTCTTCGCCCAGGTGACAGACCCTTTTTTGTGATCTGCCTAAGGGTGACTTCTTGCATCATAACTCTTCACTAGACACCAAGGTGACAGACCCTTGTCTGTGATCTGCCTAAGAGGGCATTGTGTCATCATAACTGTGCACTGGTAACGCAGGTGATGTACCCTTGTCTGTGATGTGCCTAAGGGGGCATTGTGACATCATAACTCTGCACTGTTCACCCAGGTGACAGACCCTTGTCTGTGTTCTGAACAAAGGGGGCATTGTGACATCATAGCTAAGCACGAGGCACCCAGGTGGCAGACCCTTGTATGTGATCTGCCTATGAGGGCATTGTGACATCAAAAGTATTCACGGGTAACCCATGTGACATGCCCTTGATTGTGATCTGCCTAAGGGAGTATTGAGACATCATAACTCTGCACTGGTCACCCAGGTGACAGGCCCTTGTCTTTGATCTGCCTGAGGGGCATTGTAGCATCGTAACTCTGCACGGGTCACCCAGGTGACAGACCCTTGTCTTTGATCTGCCTAAACGGGCATTTTAACATCATAAAACTGCACGTGTCACAGAGGTGACAGACCCTTGTCTGTGATCTGCCTAAGGGGGCATTGTGACATCATAACTCTGCTCTGGTCACCGTGTTGACAGACCCTTGTCTGTGATCTGCCTACGGAGGCATTGTGCCATCATAATTCCGAACTGTTCACCTAGGTGACAGACCCTTCTCTTTGATCTGCCTAAGTGGGCATTGTGACATCATAACTCTGCACTAGTCACCCAGGTGACCGACCCTTGTCTGAGATCTGCCTAAATTGGCATTGTGTCATCATACCTCTACACTGGTCACCCAGGTGACAGACCCTTGTCAGTGATCTGCCTAAGGGGGCATTGTGACATCATAACTGTGAACTGGTCACGCAGGTGAGAGACCCTTACCTGTGATCTGCCTAAGGGGGCATTGTGACATCATAACTCTGCACTGGTCACCAAGTTGACAGACCATTGTCTTTGATCTGCCTAATGGGGCGTTGTGACATCATAATTCTGCACTGCTCACCCAGGTGTCAGACCCTTGTCTGAGAACTGCCTAAGGGGGCATTGTGACATTATAACACTGCACGGGTCCCCCAGGGGACCGACCCTATTCTGTGATCGGTTAAGGGGGCATTGTCACATCATAACTCTGCACGGGTCACCCAGGTTACAGACCCTTGCGTTTGATCTGCCTAAGGGGTCATTGTGCCATCGTAACTTTGCACTGGTCACCCTGGTGACGGACTCTTCTCTGTTATCTGCCTAAGGGGTTATTGTGACATCATAACTCTGCCCGGGTCACCCAGGTGACAGACCCTTGTCTGTGATCTGCCTATCGGGGCATTGTGACATCTTATCTCTACACTGGTCACCCAGGTGACAGACCCTTTTCTGTGATCTGCCTAAGGGTGTATTGTGTCATCCTAAATCTGCACTGCTGACGCAGGTGACAGACCATTGTCTGTGATCTGCCTAAGGGGGAATTTTGACATCATACCTCTGCACGGCTCACCCAGGTGACAGGCTATTGTCTCTGATTTGCCTGAGGGTGCATTGTGATATCATAACTCTGCACTGGTTACCGAGGTGACTGACCCTTGTCTGTGATGTGCCTAAGGGGCATTGTGACCTCATAAGTCGCCACTCGTCACCCGGGTGGCAGACCCTTTTCTGTGATCTGAATAAGGGGGCATTGTTGCGTCTTAACTATTCACTAGTCACCGAGGTGACAGACCCTTGTCTGTGATCTGCCTAAGAGGGCATTGTGACATCATAACTGTGCACTAGTAACCCAGGTGACGTACCCTTGACTGTGATGTGCCTAAGGTGGCATTGTGACATCACAACTCTGCACTGGTCACCCAGGTGACAGACCCTTCTCTGTGATCTGCCTAATGTGGCATTGTGACATCATATCTCTGCACTGGTCACGCAGGAGAGAGACCCTTGTCTGTGATCTGCCTAAGGAGGCATTGTGACATCATAACATTGTATTGGTCACCAAGGTGACAGACCATTGTCTGTGATTTGCCTAAGGGGGCTTTGTGACATCATAAATCTGCACTGGTCACTCAGGTAACAGACCCTTGTCTGTGAACTGCCTATGGGGCATTGTGACATCATACCTCTGCACTGGTCACCCAGGTGACAGGCCCTTGTCTGTGGTCTGCCTAAGGGGGTATTATGACATCATAACTCTGCACTGGTCACCCAGGTGACAGGCCCTTGGATGTGATCTGCCTAAGGGGTCAATGTGACATCATAACTCTGCATTGGTCACCCAGGTGACAGATCCTGGTCTGTGATCTACCCAAGGGGGCATTGTGACATCATAAGTCTGCACTGGGCACCCAGGTGACAGGCCTTTGTCTCTGATCTGCCTGAGGGGGCATTGTGACATCATAACTCTGCACTCGTCACCCAGGTGAGACACCCATGTCTGTGATCTGCCTAGTGTGGCATTGTGACATCATAACTCTTCACTGCTCACCCTCGTGATGGACCCTTGTCTGTTATCGGCCTAAGGAGGAATTGTGACATCATAACTCTGCACGGGTCACCCAGGTGACAAACCCTTGTCTGTGATCTGCCTAAGGGGGCATTGTGACTTCATAACTCTGCACTGGTCACCCTAGTGAAAGACCATTGTCTTTGATCTGCCTAAGGGGGCATTGTGACATCATAACTCTGCAATGGTCACCCAGGTGACAGACACTTTTCTGTGATCGGCCTAATGGGGTATTGTGACATCATAACTCTGGTTATGGTCAGCCTGGTTACAGACCCTTGTCCACTATCTGCCTAAGGGGGCATTGTGATATCATAACTCTGCACTGGTTACCCAGGTGACTGACCCATGTCTGTGACCTGCTTAAGGGGGCATTGTGACCTCATAACTCTCCACTGGTAACCCAGGTGACAGACGCTTGTGTGCGAACTGCCTAACGGGGCATTGTGACATCATAACTTTGCACTTGTCACGCTGCTGACAGACCCTTGTCCGTGATCAGCCTAAGGGGGCATTGTGACATCAAAACTCCACAAGGGGCACACAGGTGACAGACCCTTGTCTTTGATCTGCCTAAGGGTGCATTGTGACATCATAACTCTGCACTGGGCACCCAGGTGACAGAACCTTGTCTTTGATCTGCCTAAAGGGGCATTTTGACATCATAATTCTGCACGTGTCACCGAGGTGACAGACCCTTGTCTTTGATCTGCCTAGGGGGGCATTGTGACATCATAAATCTTCACTGGTCACAGTGGTGACAGACCCTTGTCTGTGATCTGCCTAAGGGGGCATTGTGACATCATAATCCTCCACTGCTCACCCATGTGACAGACCCTTGTCTGTGAGCTGTCTCAGGAGTCATTGTGACATCATAACTCTGCAATTGTCACGCAGGCTACAGATTCTTGCCTTTGATCTGCCTAAGGGGGCATTGTGACATCATAACTCTGCACTGGTCAGCCAGGAGACAGACCCTTGTTTGTGATCTACCTAAGGGGGCATTGTGACATCATAACACTGCAATGGACACCCAGGTGACAGAACCTTGTCTTTGATCTGCCTAAGGGGACATTGTGGCATCATAACTCTGCACTGGTCACCCAGGTGACACACCCTTGTCTTTGATCTGTCTAATGGGGCATTGTGACATCATAACTCTGCACTGGTCACCCAGGTGACAGACCCTTGCCTTTGATCTGCCTAAGGGGCATTGTGACATCATAACTCTGCACGGGGTACCGAGGTGACAGACCCTTGTCTGTTATTTTCCTAAGGGGGCACTGTGACATCATAACTCTGCATGTGTCACTCACGTGACAGGCCCTTGAAAGTGATCTGCTTAAGGGGTCATTGTGACATCATTACTCTGTACTGGTCACCCAGGTGACAGACCCTTGTCTGTGATCTGCCTAAGGGGCATTGTGACATCATAAGTCTGCACTGGGCACCCAGGTGACAGGCCCTTGTCTGTGATATGCCTAAGGGGGCATTGTGACTTCATAACTCTGCACTGGTCACCCAGGTGAAAGAGCCTTGTCGGTCATCTCCCAAAGGGGGCATTGTGACATCATAACTCTGCAATGGTCAGCCAGGTGACAGACCCTTTCTGTGATCGGCCTAATGGTTTATTGTGACATCATAACTCTGCACTTGTCAGCCTGGTTACAGACACTTGTCCACTATCTGCCTAAGTGGGCATTGTGACAGCATAACTCTGACCTGGTTACCCAAGTTACCGACCCTTGTCTGTGATCTGCCTAAGGGGGCATTATGACCTCATAACTCGCCACTCGTCACTCAGGCCGTAGACCCTTGTCTGTGATCTGCCTCAGGGGGCATTGTGACATCATTAGTCTGCATTGTTTACCCAGGTGACAGACCCTTCTCTGTGATCTGCCTAAGTGGGCATTGTGACATCATAAGTCTGCACTGGGCACCGAGGTGACAGGCCTTTGTCTGTGATCTGCCTAAGGGGGAATTGTGACTTCATAAATCTGCACTCGGCACCAAGGTGAGAAACCCTTGTCTGTGATCTGCCTAGGGTGGCATTGTGACATCATAAATCTGCAGTGGTCACCCAGGTGACAGACCCTTGTCTGTGATCTTCCTAAGGTGGCATTGTGACGTCATAAGTCTGCACTGGGCACCCAGGTGACAGGCCATTGTCTGTGATCTGCCTAAGGGGGTATTGTGACTTCATAACTCTGCACTGGTGACCCTGGTGAAAGACCCTTGTCTGTAATCTGCCTAAGGGGGCACTGTGACATCATTACTCTGCAATGGTCACCCAGGTGACAGACCCTTTTCTGTGATCGGCCTAATGGGGTATTGTGATATCATAACTCTGCACTGGTCAGCCTGGTTGCAGACCCTTGTCCACTATATGCCTAAGAGGGCTCTGTGACATCATAACTCTGCACTGGTTACCCAGGTGACCGACCCTTGTCTGTGATCTGCCTAAGGGGGCATTGTGACATCATTACTCGCCACTCGTCGCCCAGGTGACAGACCCTTCTCTTTGATCTGCCTAAGGGGGCATTGTTTCATCATAACCCTTCACTAGTCACCGAGGTGACAGACCACTGTCTGCGATCTGCCTAAGGGGGCATTGTTGCATCGTAACGGTGCACTGGTAACCCAGGTGACCTACCCTTGTCTGTGACGTGCCTAAGGGGGCATTGTGACATCGTAACTGAGCACTGGTAACCCAGGTGACTTACCCTTGACTGTGATCTGCCTAAGGTGGTATCGTGACATCACAACTCTGCACTGGTCACCCAGGTGACAGACCGTTGTCTGTGAACTGCCTAAGGGCGCATTGTGACATCATAACTCTGCACGGGTCACCCAGGTGAGAGACCCTTGTCTGTGATCTGCCTAAGGGGGCATTGTGACACCATAACTCTGCACTGGTCACCCAAGTGACAGACCCTGATCTGTGTTCTGCCTAAGGGGCATTGTGACATCATAACTCTGCACTGGTCACCCAGGTGACAGACCCTTGTCTCTGAACTGCCTAAGGGGGAATTGTGACATCATAACTCTGCACTGGTCACCCAGGTGACAGACCCTTGCCTTTGATCTGCCTAAGGGGCATTGTGACATCATAACTCTGCACGGGGTACCGAGGTGACAGACCCTTGTCTTTTATTTGCCTAAGGGGGCACTGTGACATCATAACTCTGCACGTGTCACTCACGTGACAGGCCCTTGAAAGTGATCTGCTTAAGGGGTCATTGTGACATCATAACTCTGTACTGGTCACCCAGGTGACAGACCTTTGTCTGTGATCTGCCTAAGGGGCATTGTGACATCATAAGTCTGCACAGGGCACCCAGGTGACAGGCCCTTGTCTGTAATATGCCTAAGGGGGCATTGTGACTTCATAACTCTGCACTGGTCACCCAGGTGAAAGAGCCTTGTCGGTGATCTCCCTAAGGGGGCATTGTGACATCATAACTCTGCAATGGTCAGCCAGGTGACAGACCCTTTCTGTGATCGGCCTAATGGTGTATTGTGACATCATAACTCTGCACTTGTCAGCCTGGTTACAGACACTTGTCCACTATCTGCCTAAGTGGGCATTGTGACAGCATAACTCTGACCTGGTTACCCAGGTTACCGACCCTTGTCTGTGATCTGCCTCAGGGGGCATTGTGACTTCAAAACTCAGCGCGGGTCACCCAAGTGACAGGCTTTTGAATGTGATCTGCCTAAGGGGGCATTGAGACATCATAACTCTGCACTGGTCCGCAGGTGACAGACCCTTGTCTCTGATCTGCCTAAGGGGGCTTGTGACATCATAACTCTGCATTGGTCACCGAGGTGACAGACTCTTGTCTTTGATCTGCCTAAGTGGGCATTGTGACATCATAACTCTGCACTGGTCACCCAGGAGACAGACCCTTGTTTGTGATCTACCTAAGGGGGCATTGTGACATCATAACACTGCAATGGACACCCAGGTGACAGAACCTTGTCTTTGATCTGCCTAAGGGGACATTGTGGCATCATAACTCTGCACTGGTCAGCCAGGTGACACACCCTTGTCTTTGATCTGTCTAATGGGGCATTGTCACATCATAACTCTGCACGGGGCACCCAGGTGACATACCTTTGTCTGTGATCTGCCTAAGGGGGCATTGTGACATCATACCTCTGCTCGAGTCACCCTTGTGACAGGCGCTTGAATGTCATCTGCCTAAGGGGGTATTGAGACATCATAACTCTGCAATGGTCACCCAGGTGACAGACCTTTGTCTTTGATCTACTTAAGGGGGCATTGTGACATCATAACTCTGCACGGGTCACCCATGTGACAGGCCCTTGAATGTGATCTGCCTAAGGGGGCATTGTGACATCATTAGTCTGCATTGGTTACCCAGGTGACAGACCCTTCTCTGTGATCTGCTTAAGTGGGCATTGTGACATCATAAGTCTGCACTGGGCACCGAGGTGACAGGCCTTTGTCTGTGATCTGCCTAAGGGGGAATTGTGACTTCATAACTCTGCACTCGGCACCAAGGTGAGAAACCCTTGTCTGTGATCTGCCTAGGGTGGCATTGTGACATCATAACTCTGCATTGGTCACCAAGGTGACAGACCGTTGCCTGTGATCTGCCTAAGGGGACGTTGTAACATCATAAATTTGCACTGGTCACCCAGGTGACGGACCCTTGTCTGTGAACTGCCTAAGGGAGCATTGTGACATCATAACTCTGCACTGGTCTCCCAGGTGACAGACCCTTGTCTGTGATCTACCTAAGGGGGCATAGAGACATCATAACTCTGCACTGGTCACCCAGATGACAGGCCCTTGTCTGTGATCTGCCTAAGGGGGCATTGTGACTTCATAACTCTGCACTGTTCACCCAGGTGACAGACCCTTGTCTGTTATCTGCCTACGGGGGCATTGTGACATCATAACTCTGCACTGGTCACCCAAGTGACAGACCCTTGTCTGTGATCTTCCCAAGGGGGCATTGAGACATCATAACTATGCACTAGGCACCCAGGTGGCAGCCCCTTGTATGTGATCTGCCTAAGGGGACATTGTGACCTCATAACTCACCACTCTTCGCCCAGGTGACAGACCCTTTTTTGTGATCTGCCTAAGGGTGACTTCTTGCATCATAACTCTTCACTAGACACCGAGGTGACAGACCCTTGTCTGTGATCTGCCTAAGAGGGCATTGTGTCATCATAACTGTGCACTGGTAACGCAGGTGATGTACCCTTGTCTGTGATGTGCCTAAGGGGGCATTGTGACATCATAACTCTGCACTGTTCACCCAGGTGACAGACCCTTGTCTGTGTTCTGAACAAAGGGGGCATTGTGACATCATAGCTAAGCACGAGGCACCCAGGTGGCAGACCCTTGTATGTGATCTGCCTATGAGGGCATTGTGACATCAAAAGTATTCACGGGTAACCCATGTGACATGCCCTTGATTGTGATCTGCCTAAGGGAGTATTGAGACATCATAACTCTGCACTGGTCACCCAGGTGACAGGCCCTTGTCTTTGATCTGCCTAAGGGGCATTGTAGCATCGTAACTCTGCACGGGTCACCCAGGTGACAGACCCTTGTCTTTGATCTGCCTAAACGGGCATTTTAACATCATAAAACTGCACGTGTCACAGAGGTGACAGACCCTTGTCTGTGATCTGCCTAAGGGGGCATTGTGACATCATAACTCTGCTCTGGTCACCGTGTTGACAGACCCTTGTCTGTGATCTGCCTACAGAGGCATTGTGCCATCATAATTCCGAACTGTTCACCTAGGTGACAGACCCTTCTCTTTGATCTGCCTAAGTGGGCATTGTGACATCATAACTCTGCACTAGTCACCCAGGTGACCGACCCTTGTCTGAGATCTGCCTAAATTGGCATTGTGTCATCATACCTCTACACTGGTCACCCAGGTGACAGACCCTTGTCAGTGATCTGCCTAAGGGGGCATTGTGACATCATAACTGTGAACTGGTCACGCAGGTGAGAGACCCTTATCTGTGATCTGCCTAAGGGGGCATTGTGACATCATAACTCTGCCCGGGTCACCCAGGTGACAGACCCTTGTCTGTGATCTGCCTAACGGGGCATTGTGACATCATATCTCTACACTGGTCACCCAGGTGACAGACCCTTGTCTGTGATCTGCCTAAGGGTGTATTGTGTCATCCTAAATCTGCACTGGTGACGCAGGTGACAGACCATTGTCTGTGATCTGCCTAAGGGGGAATTTTGACATCATACCTCTGTCCTGCTCACCCAGGTGACAGGCTATTGTCTCTGATTTGCCTGAGGGTGCATTGTGATATCATAACTCTGCACTGGTTACCGAGGTGACTGACCCTTGTCTGTGATGTGCCTAAGGGGCATTGTGACCTCATAATTCGCCACTCGTCACCCGGGTGGCAGACCCTTTTCTGTGATCTGAATAAGGGGGCATTGTTGCGTCTTAACTATTCACTAGTCACCGAGGTGACAGACCCTTGTCTGTGATCTGCCTATGGAGGCATTGTGCCATCATAATTCTGAACTGTTCACCTAGGTGACAGACCCTTCTCTTTGATCTGCCTAAGTGGGCATTGTGACATCATAACTCTGCACTAGTCACCCAGGTGACCGACCCTTGTCTGAGATCTGCCTAAATTGGCATTGTGTCATCATACCTCTACACTGGTCACCCAGGTGACAGACCCTTGTCAGTGATCTGCCTAAGGGGGCATTGTGACATCATAACTGTGAACTGGTCACGCAGGTGAGAGACCCTTATCTGTGATCTGCCTAAGGGGGCATTGTGACATCATAACTCTGCACTGGTCACCAAGTTGACAGACCATTGTCTTTGATCTGCCTAATGGGGCGTTGTGACATCATAATTCTGCACTGCTCACCCAGGTGTCAGACCCTTGTCTGAGAACTGCCTAAGGGGGCATTGTGACATTATAACACTGCACGGGTCCCCCAGGGGACAGACCCTATTCTGTGATCGGTTAAGGGGGCATTGTCACATCATAACTCTGCACGGGTCACCCAGGTTACAGACCCTTGCGTTTGATCTGCCTAAGGGGGCATTGTGCCATCGTAACTTTGCATTGGTCACCCTGGTGACAGACTCTTCTCTGTTATCTGCCTAAGGGGTTATTGTGACATCATAACTCTGCCCGGGTCACCCAGGTGACAGACCCTTGTCTGTGATCTGCCTAACGGGGCATTGTGACATCATATCTCTACACTGGTCACCCAGGTGTCAGACCCTTGTCTGAGAACTGCCTAAGGGGGCATTGTGACATTATAACACTGCACGGGCCCCCCAGGGGACAGACCCTATTCTGTGATCGGTTAAGGGGGCATTGTCACCTCATAACGCTGCACGGGTCACCCAGGTTACAGACCCTTGCGTTTGATCTGCCTAAGGGGGCATTGTGCCATCGTAACTTTGCACTGGTCACCCTGGTGACAGACTCTTCTCTGTTATCTGCCTAAGGGGTTATTGTGACATCATAACTCTGCCCGGGTCACCCAGGTGACAGACCCTTGTCTGTGATCTGCCTAACGGCGCATTGTGACATCATATCTCTACACTGGTCACCCATGTGACAGACCCTTGTCTGTGATCTGCCTAAGGGTGTATTGTGTCATCCTAAATCTGCACTGGTGACGCAGGTGACAGACCATTGTCTGTGATCTGCCTAAGGGGGAATTTTGACATCATACCTCTGCACTGCTCACCCAGGTGACAGGCTATTGTCTCTGATTTGCCTGAGGGTGCATTGTGATATCATAACTCTGCACTGGTTACCGAGGTGACTGACCCTTGTCTGTGATGTGCCTAAGGGGCATTGTGACCTCATAAGTCACCACTCGTCACCCGGGTGGCAGACCCTTTTCTGTGATCTGAATAAGGGGGCATTGTTGCGTCTTAACTATTCACTAGTCACCGAGGTGACAGACCCTTGTCTGTGATCTGCCTAAGAGGGCATTGTGACATCATAACTGTGCACTAGTAACCCAGGTGACGTACCCTTGACTGTGATGTGCCTAAGGTGGCATTGTGACATCACAACTCTGCACTGGTCACCCAGGTGACAGACCCTTCTCTGTGATCTGCCTAATGTGGCATTGTGACATCATATCTCTGCACTGGTCACGCAGGAGAGAGACCCTTGTCTGTGATCTGCCTAAGGAGGCATTGTGACATCATAACATTGTATTGGTCACCAAGGTGACAGACCATTGTCTGTGATTTGCCTAAGGGGGCTTTGTGACATCATAAATCTGCACTGGTCACTCAGGTGACAGACCCTTGTCTGTGAACTGCCTAAGGGGCATTGTGACATCATACCTCTGCACTGGTCACCCAGGTGACAGGCCCTTGTCTGTGGTCTGCCTAAGGGGGTATTATGACATCATAACTCTGCACTGGTCACCCATGTGACAGGCCCTTGGATGTGATCTGCCTAAGGGGTCAATGTGACATCATAACTCTGCATTGGTCACCCAGGTGACAGATCCTGGTCTGTGATCTACCCAAGGGGGCATTGTGACATCATAAGTCTGCACTGGGCACCCAGGTGACAGGCCTTTGTCTCTGATCTGCCTGAGGGGGCATTGTGACATCATAACTCTGCACTCGTCACCCAGGTGAGACACCCATGTCTGTGATCTGCCTAGTGTGGCATTGTGACATCATAACTCTTCACTGCTCACCCTCGTGATGGACCCTTGTCTGTTATCGGCCTAAGGAGGAATTGTGACATCATAACTCTGCACGGGTCACCCAGGTGACAAACCCTTGTCTGTGATCTGCCTAAGGGGGCATTGTGACTTCATAACTCTGCACTGGTCACCCTAGTGAAAGACCATTGTCTTTGATCTGCCTAAGGGGGCATTGTGACATCATAACTCTGCAATGGTCACCCAGGTGACAGACACTTTTCTGTGATCGGCCTAATGGGGTATTGTGACATCATAACTCTGGTTATGGTCAGCCTGGTTACAGACCCTTGTCCACTATCTGCCTAAGGGGGCATTGTGATATCATAACTCTGCACTGGTTACCCAGGTGACTGACCCATGTCTGTGACCTGCTTAAGGGGGCATTGTGACCTCATAACTCTCCACTGGTAACCCAGGTGACAGACGCTTGTGTGCGAACTGCCTAACGGGGCATTGTGACATCATAACTTTGCACTTGTCACGCTGCTGACAGACCCTTGTCCGTGATCAGCCTAAGGGGGCATTGTGACATCAAAACTCCACAAGGGGCACACAGGTGACAGACCCTTGTCTTTGATCTGCCTAAGGGTGCATTGTGACATCATAACTCTGCACTGGGCACCCAGGTGACAGAACCTTGTCTTTGATCTGCCTAAAGGGGCATTTTGACATCATAATTCTGCACGTGTCACCGAGGTGACAGACCCTTGTCTTTGATCTGCCTACGGGGGCATTGTGACATCATAAATCTTCACTGGTCACAGTGGTGACAGACCCTTGTCTGTGATCTGCCTAAGGGGGCATTGTGACATCATAATCCTCCACTGCTCACCCATGTGACAGACCCTTGTCTGTGAGCTGTCTCAGGAGTCATTGTGACATCATAACTCTGCAATTGTCACGCAGGCTACAGATTCTTGCCTTTGATCTGCCTAAGGGGGCATTGTGACATCATAACTCTGCACTGGTCAGCCAGGAGACAGACCCTTGTTTGTGATCTACCTAAGGGGGCATTGTGACATCATAACACTGCAATGGACACCCAGGTGACAGAACCTTGTCTTTGATCTGCCTAAGGGGACATTGTGGCATCATAACTCTGCACTGGTCAGCCAGGTGACACACCCTTGTCTTTGATCTGTCTAATGGGGCATTGTCACATCATAACTCTGCACGGGGCACCCAGGTGACATACCTTTGTCTGTGATCTGCCTAAGGGGGCATTGTGACATCATACCTCTGCTCGAGACACCCATGTGACAGGCGCTTGAACGTCATCTGCCTAAGGGGGTATTGAGACATCATAACTCTGCAATGGTCACCCAGGTGACAGACCTTTGTCTTTGATCTGCTTAAGGGGGCATAATGACATCATAACTCTGCACTGGTCACCCAGGTGACAGGCCCTTGTCTGTGATCTGCCTAAGGGGCATTGTGACTTCATAGCTCTGCACTGTTCACCCAGGTGACAGACCCTTGTCTGTTATCTGCCTAAGGGGGCATTGTGATATCATAACTCTGCACTGGTCACCCAGGTGACAGACCCTTGTCTGTGATCTTCCTAAGGTGGCATTGTGACGTCATAAGTCTGCACTGGGCACCCAGGTGACAGGCCATTGTCTGTGATCTGCCTAAGGGGGCATTGTGACTTCATAACTCTGCACTGGTGACCCTGGTGAAAGACCCTTGTCTGTAATCTGCCTAAGGGGGCACTGTTACATCATAACTCTGCAATGGTCACCCAGGTGACAGACCCTTTTCTGTGATTGGACTAATGGGGTATTGTGATATCATAACTCTGCACTGGTCAGCCTGGTTACAGACCCTTGTCCACTATAAGCCTAAGGGGGCTCTGTGACATCATAACTCTGCACTGGTTACCCAGGTGAACGACCCTTGTCTGTGATCTGCCTAAGGGGGCATTGTGACATCATAACTCTGCACTGGTCACCGTGTTGACAGACCCTTGTCTGTGATCTGCCTACGGAGGCATTGTGCCATCATAATTCTGAACTCTTCACCTAGGTGACAGACCCTTCTCTTTGATCTGCCTAAGTGGGCATTGTGACATCATAACTCTGCACTAGTCACCCAGGTGACCGACCCTTGTCTGAGATCTGCCTAAATTGGCATTGTGTCATCATACCTCTACACTGGTCACCCAGGTGACAGACCCTTGTCAGTGATCTGCCTAAGGGGGCATTGTGACATCATAACTGTGAAGTGGTCACGCAGGTGAGAGACCCTTATCTGTGATCTGCCTAAGGGGGCATTGTGACATCATAACTCTGCACTGGTCACCAAGTTGACAGACCATTGTCTTTGATCTGCCTAATGGGGCGTTGTGACATCATAATTCTGCACTGCTCACCCAGGTGTCAGACCCTTGTCTGAGAACTGCCTAAGGGGGCATTGTGACATTATAACACTGCACAGGTCCCCCAGGGGACAGACCCTATTCTGTGATCGGTTAAGGGGGCATTGTCACCTCATAACTCTGCACGGGTCACCCAGGTTACAGACCCTTGCGTTTGATCTGCCTAAGGGGGCATTGTGCCATCGTAACTTTGCACTGGTCACCCTGGTGACGGACTCTTCTCTGTTATCTGCCTAAGGGGTTATTGTGACATCATAACTCTGCCCGGGTCACCCAGGTGACAGACCCTTGTCTGTGATCTGCCTAACGGGGCATTGTGACATCATATCTCTACACTGGTCACCCAGGTGACAGACCCTTGTCTGTGATCTGCCTAAGGGTGTATTGTGTCATCCTAAATCTGCACTGGTGACGCAGGTGACAGACCATTGTCTGTGATCTGCCTAAGGGGGAATTTTGACATCATACCTCTGCACTGCTCACCCAGGTGACAGGCTATTGTCTCTGATTTGCCTGAGGGTGCATTGTGATATCATAACTCTGCACTGGTTACCGAGGTGACTGACCCTTGTCTGTGATGTGCCTAAGGGGCATTGTGACCTCATAAGTCACCACTCGTCACCCGGGTGGCAGACCCTTTTCTGTGATCTGAATAAGGGGGCATTGTTGCATCATAACTATTCACTAGTCACCGAGGTGACAGACCCTTGTCTGTGATCTGCCTAAGAGGGCATTGTGACATCATAACTGTGCACTAGTAACCCAGGTGATGTACCCTTGACTGTGATGTGCCTAAGGTGGCATTGTGACATCACAACTCTGCACTGGTCACCCAGGTGTCAGACCCTTCTCTGTGATCTGCCTAATGTGGCATTGTGACATCATATCTCTGCACTGGTCACGCAGGAGAGAGACCCTTGTCTGTGATCTGCCTAAGGAGGCATTGTGACATCATAACATTGTATTGGTCACCAAGGTGACAGACCATTGTCTGTGATTTGCCTAAGGGGGCTTTGTGACATCATAAATCTGCACTGGTCACTCAGGTAACAGACCCTTGTCTGTGAACTGCCTATGGGGCATTGTGACATCATACCTCTGCACTGGTCACCCAGGTGACAGGCCCTTGTCTGTGGTCTGCCTAAGGGGGTATTATGACATCATAACTCTGCACTGGTCACCCATGTGACAGGCCCTTGGATGTGATCTGCCTAAGGGGTCAATGTGACATCATAACTCTGCATTGGTCACCCAGGTGACAGATCCTGGTCTGTGATCTACCCAAGGGGGCATTGTGACATCATAAGTCTGCACTGGGCACCCAGGTGACAGGCCTTTGTCTCTGATCTGCCTGAGGGGGCATTGTGACATCATAACTCTGCACTCGTCACCCAGGTGAGACACCCATGTCTGTGATCTGCCTAGTGTGGCATTGTGACATCATAACTCTTCACTGCTCACCCTCGTGATGGACCCTTGTCTGTTATCGGCCTAAGGAGGAATTGTGACATCATAACTCTGCACGGGTCACCCAGGTGACAAACCCTTGTCTGTGATCTGCCTAAGGGGGCATTGTGACTTCATAACTCTGCACTGGTCACCCTAGTGAAAGACCATTGTCTTTGATCTGCCTAAGGGGGCATTGTGACATCATAACTCTGCAATGGTCACCCAGGTGACAGACACTTTTCTGTGATCGGCCTAATGGGGTATTGTGACATCATAACTCTGGTTATGGTCAGCCTGGTTACAGACCCTTGTCCACTATCTGCCTAAGGGGGCATTGTGATATCATAACTCTGCACTGGTTACCCAGGTGACTGACCCATGTCTGTGACCTGCTTAAGGGGGCATTGTGACCTCATAACTCTCCACTGGTAACCCAGGTGACAGACGCTTGTGTGCGAACTGCCTAACGGGGCATTGTGACATCATAACTTTGCACTTGTCACGCTGCTGACAGACCCTTGTCCGTGATCAGCCTAAGGGGGCATTGTGACATCAAAACTCCACAAGGGGCACACAGGTGACAGACCCTTGTCTTTGATCTGCCTAAGGGTGCATTGTGACATCATAACTCTGCACTGGGCACCCAGGTGACAGAACCTTGTCTTTGATCTGCCTAAAGGGGCATTTTGACATCATAATTCTGCACGTGTCACCGAGGTGACAGACCCTTGTCTTTGATCTGCCTAGGGGGGCATTGTGACATCATAAATCTTCACTGGTCACAGTGGTGACAGACCCTTGTCTGTGATCTGCCTAAGGGGGCATTGTGACATCATAATCCTCCACTGCTCACCCATGTGACAGACCCTTGTCTGTGAGCTGTCTCAGGGGTCATTGTGACATCATAACTCTGCAATTGTCACGCAGGTTACAGATTCTTGCCTTTGATCTGCCTAAGGGGGCATTGTGACATCATAACTCTGCACTGGTCAGCCAGTTGACAGACCCTTGTCTTTGATCTGTCTAAGGGGGCATTGTTACATCATAATTCTGCACGGGGCACCCAGGTGACAAACCCTTGTCTGTGATCTGCCTAAGGGGGCATTGTGACATCATAACTCTGCACGGGTAAACCAGGTGACAAACCCGTGTCTGTGATCTGCCTAAGGGGGCATTGTGACATCATAATTATGTAATGGTCACCCAGGTGACAGACCCTTCTCTGTGATCTCCTTAAGGTGGCATTGTGACATCATGACTCTGCACTTATCACCCAGTTGACAGACCCTTGTCTGTGATCTGCCTAAGGGGACATTGTGACACCATAATTCTGCACTGGTCACCGTGGTTACTGACCCTTATCTGTGATCGGCCTAATGGGGCATTGTGACATCCTAACGCTGCACTGGTCACATAAGAGACGGACCCTTGTCTGTGATCTGCCTAAGGCGGCATTGTGACATCATAACACTGCACTGGTCTCCCTGGTGACAGGCCCTTGTCCGTTATCAGCCTAAGGGGGCATTGTGACATCAAAACTCTGCAAGGGGCACCCAGGTGGCAGGCCCTTGTCAGTGATCTGCCTAAGGGGGCATTGTGACATCATAACCCTGCACTCGTCACCCAGGTGACAGACCCTTGTCTGTAATCTGCCTAAGGGTGCATTGTGACATCATAACTCTGCACTGGTCACTCAGTTGACAGGCCGTTGTCTGTGATCTGCCTAAGGGGGCATTGTGACACCTTAAGTCTGCACTGGTCTCCGTGGTTACTGACCCTTTTCTGTGATCTGCACAAGGGGGCATTGTGACATCATAACTCTGCACTGCTCACCCTGGTGACAGTCCCTTCTCTGTTATTTGCTAAGGGGGCATTGTGACATCATAACTCTGCACGGGTTACCCAGGTGACAGACCTTTGTCTCTGATCTGTCTAAGCGTTCATTGTGACATCATAACTCTGCACTGGTCACCCAGGTGACAGATCCCTGACTGTTATCTGCCTAAAGGGTCATTGTGACATCATAACTCTGCACTCATCACCCAGGTGAGAGACACATGTCTGTTATCTACCTAGCAGGGAATTGTGACATCATAACTCTGCACTGCTCACCCTGGTGACAGACCCTTCTTTGTTATCTGCCTAAGGGGGCATTGTGACATCATAACTCTGCACTGGTCACCCAGGTGACAGACCCTTGTGTGTCATCTGCCTAAGGTGGCATTGTGACATCATAAATCTGCACTGGTCACACAGGTGATGGACCGTTGACTGTGATCTGCCAAAGGGGGCATTGTGACATCGTAACTCTGCACTGGTCACCCAGGTGACAGACCCTTGTCTGTGATCTGCCTAAGGGGGTATTGTGACATCATACCACTACACTGGTCACCCAGGTGACATAACCTTTTGTGTGATATGCCTAAGGGGGCATTGTGACATCATAACTCTTCTCGGGTCACCCATGTGACAAGCCCTTGAATGTGATCTGCCTAAGGGGTCATTGTGACATCATAATTCTGCACTGGTCACCCAGGTGACAGACCCTTGCCTGTGATCTGCCTAAGGAGGCATTGTGACATCATATGTCTGCACTGCACACCCCGGTGACAGACCCTTGTCTGTGATCTGCCTAAGGTGGCCTTGTGACATCATAACTCTGCACTCGTCACCCAGGTGAGAGAACCTTGTCTGTGATCTGCCTCGGGGGGCATTGTGGCATTATAACTCTGCCGTGCTCTCCCTGGTGACAGACCCTTCTCTGTTATCTGCCTAAGGGGGCTTTGTGACATCATAACTGTGCTCTGGTCACCCAGGTGACACACCCTTGTCTGTGATCTGCCTAAGGGGGCATTGTGACTTTATAACTGTGCACTGGTCACCCAGGTGACACACCCTTGTCTGTGATCTGCCTAAGGGGGCATTGTGACATCATAACCATGCACTGGGCATCCAGGTGACAGGCCCTTGTCTGTGATCTGGCTAATGGGGCATTGTGACATCATAACTCGGCACGGGTCACCCAGGTGACAGGTCCTTGTCTGTGATCTGGCTAAAGGGGCACTGTGACATCATAACACGTCACGGGTCACCCAGGTGACAGACCCTTTTGTGTGATCTGGCTAAGGGGGCATGGTGACATCATAACTCTGCACTTGTCACCATCACAACAGACACCTTTCTGTGATCTGCCTAAGGGGCCATTGTGACATCATAACTCTGCACTGGTCAGCCAGGTGACAGACCCTTGTCTGTGATCTGCCTAAGGGGGCATTGTGACTTCATAACTGTGCACTGGTCACCCAGGTGACACACCCTTGTCGGTGATCTGCCTAAGTGGCCACTGTGACATCATAACTCTGCACGGCTCACCCAGATGGGAGACCCCTGTCTGTGATCTGCCTTAGGGTGCATTGTGACATCATAACTCTGTATGGGTCAACCTTTTGACAGACTATTGTCTTTGATCTGCTTAAGTGGGCATTGTAACATCATAACTCTGCACTGGTAACCCAGGTGACAGACCCTTGTCTTTGATCTGCCTAAAGGGGCATTGTTACATCATAACCCTGCACTGGTCACCCAGCAGACAGACCATTTGTCTGTGATCTGCCTAAGGGGTCATTGTGACATCATAACTCTGCACTGGTCACCCATTTGACAGACCGTTGTCTGTGATCTGCCTAAGGGGTCGTTGCGACATCATAACTCTGCAATGGTCACCCAGGTGGCAGACCCTTGTCTGTGATCTGCTGAATGGGGCATTATGACAGCATAACTCTCCACTGGGCACCCAGGTGACAGACCCTTGTCTGTGATCTGCCTAAGGGGGCCTTGTGACATCATAACTGTGCCCTGGCCACCAAGGTGACAGACCATTGTCTGTGATATGCCTAAGAAGGGATTGTGACATCATAACTCTACACTGGGCTCCCTGGTGACAGACCCTTGTCTTTGATCTGCCTGAGGTTGCATTGTGACATCATAACTCTGAACGGGGCACCCAGGTGACCGACCCTTGTCTGTGATCTGCCTAAGAGGGTATTGTGACATCATAACTCTGCTCGGGTCTCCCATGTGACACGCCATTGAATGTGATCTACCTAAGGGGTCATTGTGACATCATAACTCTGTACTGTCACCCAGGTGACAGACCCTTGTCTGTGATCTGCCTAAGGGGGCATTGTGACATCATAACACTGCACTGGTCATCGTGGTGACAGACCCTTGTCTGTGATGTGCCTAAGGGGGCATTGTGACTTCATAACTCTGCACGGGTCACCCTGGTTACCGACTATGGTCTTTGATCTGCTTAAGTGGGCATTGTGACATCATAACTCTGCACTGGTAACCCAGGTGACACACCCTAGACTTTTATCTGCCTAAAGAGGCATTGTGACATCATAACTCTACACTGGTCACCCAGGTGACAGACCATTTTTCTGTGATCTGCCTAAGGTGTCATTGTGACATCATAACTCTGCACAGGTCACCCAGGTGACAGACCCTTGTGTGTGATCTGCCTAAAGGGATCATTGTGACATCATAACTATGCAATGGTCACCCAGGTGACAGACCCTTGTCTGTGATCTGCCTAATGGAGCATTGTGACATCTTAACTCTGCATTCGTCACCAAGGTGACAGACCATTGTCTGTGATCTGCCTAAGGGGGCGTTGTGACATCACAAATCTGCACTAGTCACTCAGGTGACAGACCCTTTTCTGTGAACTGCCTAAGGGGGCATTGTGACATCTTAACTCTGCACTTGTCCCGCAGGTGACAGAACCTTGTCTGTGATCTGCTTAAGGGGGCATTGTGACATCATAACTCCCCACTGGTCACCCAGGTGACAGAACCTTGACTGTGAACTGTCTATCGGGGCATTATGACATCATAACTCTTCACTGGTCTCCCTAGTGACAGACCCTTGTCCGTTATGTGCCTAAAGGGGCAATGTGACATCGTAACTCTGCACTGGTCACTCAGGTGACAGGCCTTTGTCTGTGATCTGCCTAAGCGGGCGTTGTGATATCGTAACTCTGCACTGGTCACCCAGGTGACAGACCCTCGTCTGTGATCTGCCTAAGGGGGCATTGTGACATCATAACGGTGCACTGGTCACCAAGGTGACAGACGCTTGTCTGTCATCTGCCTAAGGGGGGAATTGTGAGATTATAACTCTGCACTGGTCACCCATTTGACAGACCCTTGTCTATGATCTGTCTAAGGGGGCATTGTGACATCATAACACTGCACTGGTCATCGTGGTGACAGACCCTTGCCTGTGATCTGCCTAAGAGGGCATTGTGACTTCATAACTGTGCACTGGTCACCCAGGTGACACACCCTTATCTGTGACCTGCCTAAGGGGGCATTGTGACATCATAACTCTGCACGGGACACCCAGGTGATAGACCACTGTCTGTGATCTGCCTAAGGGTGCATTGTGATATCGTAACTCTGCCCGGGTCACCCTGGTGAAAGACCATTGTTTTTGATCTGCTTAAGTAGGCTTTGTGTCATCATAACCCTGCACTGGTCACAGTGGTGAGAGACCCTTGACCGTGATCTGCCTAAAGGGGCATAGTGACATCATAACTCTGCACTGGTCACCCAGGTGACAGACCCTTGTCTGTGATCTGCCTAGGGGGCAATGTGACACCATAAAGGTTCTCTGGTCACCCAGGTGACAGACCCATTTCTGTGATCTGCCTAAGGGTGCATTGTGACATCATAACTCTGCACTGGTCACCCTAGTGAAAGACCATTGTCTTTGATCTGCCTAAGGGGGCATTGTGACATCATAACTCTGCAATGGTCACCCAGGTGACAGACACTTTTCTGTGATCGGCCTAATGGGGTATTGTGACATCATAACTCTGGTTATGGTCAGCCTGGTTACAGACCCTTGTCCACTATCTGCCTAAGGGGGCATTGTGATATCATAACTCTGCACTGGTTACCCAGGTGACTGACCCATGTCTGTGACCTGCTTAAGGGGGCATTGTGACCTCATAACTCTCCACTGGTAACCCAGGTGACAGACGCTTGTGTGCGAACTGCCTAACGGGGCATTGTGACATCATAACTTTGCACTTGTCACGCTGCTGACAGACCCTTGTCCGTGATCAGCCTAAGGGGGCATTGTGACATCAAAACTCCACAAGGGGCACACAGGTGACAGACCCTTGTCTTTGATCTGCCTAAGGGTGCATTGTGACATCATAACTCTGCACTGGGCACCCAGGTGACAGAACCTTGTCTTTGATCTGCCTAAAGGGGCATTTTGACATCATAATTCTGCACGTGTCACCGAGGTGACAGACCCTTGTCTTTGATCTGCCTAGGGGGGCATTGTGACATCATAAATCTTCACTGGTCACAGTGGTGACAGACCCTTGTCTGTGATCTGCCTAAGGGGGCATTGTGACATCATAATCCTCCACTGCTCACCCATGTGACAGACCCTTGTCTGTGAGCTGTCTCAGGGGTCATTGTGACATCATAACTCTGCAATTGTCACGCAGGTTACAGATTCTTGCCTTTGATCTGCCTAAGGGGGCATTGTGACATCATAACTCTGCACTGGTCAGCCAGTTGACAGACCCTTGTCTTTGATCTGTCTAAGGGGGCATTGTTACATCATAATTCTGCACGGGGCACCCAGGTGACAAACCCTTGTCTGTGATCTGCCTAAGGGGGCATTGTGACATCATAACTCTGCACGGGTAAACCAGGTGACAAACCCGTGTCTGTGATCTGCCTAAGGGGGCATTGTGACATCATAATTATGTAATGGTCACCCAGGTGACAGACCCTTCTCTGTGATCTCCTTAAGGTGGCATTGTGACATCATGACTCTGCACTTATCACCCAGTTGACAGACCCTTGTCTGTGATCTGCCTAAGGGGACATTGTGACACCATAATTCTGCACTGGTCACCGTGGTTACTGACCCTTATCTGTGATCGGCCTAATGGGGCATTGTGACATCCTAACGCTGCACTGGTCACATAAGAGACGGACCCTTGTCTGTGATCTGCCTAAGGCGGCATTGTGACATCATAACACTGCACTGGTCTCCCTGGTGACAGGCCCTTGTCCGTTATCAGCCTAAGGGGGCATTGTGACATCAAAACTCTGCAAGGGGCACCCAGGTGGCAGGCCCTTGTCAGTGATCTGCCTAAGGGGGCATTGTGACATCATAACCCTGCACTCGTCACCCAGGTGACAGACCCTTGTCTGTAATCTGCCTAAGGGTGCATTGTGACATCATAACTCTGCACTGGTCACTCAGTTGACAGGCCGTTGTCTGTGATCTGCCTAAGGGGGCATTGTGACACCTTAAGTCTGCACTGGTCTCCGTGGTTACTGACCCTTTTCTGTGATCTGCACAAGGGGGCATTGTGACATCATAACTCTGCACTGCTCACCCTGGTGACAGTCCCTTCTCTGTTATTTGCTAAGGGGGCATTGTGACATCATAACTCTGCACGGGTTACCCAGGTGACAGACCTTTGTCTCTGATCTGTCTAAGCGTTCATTGTGACATCATAACTCTGCACTGGTCACCCAGGTGACAGATCCCTGACTGTTATCTGCCTAAAGGGTCATTGTGACATCATAACTCTGCACTCATCACCCAGGTGAGAGACACATGTCTGTTATCTACCTAGCAGGGAATTGTGACATCATAACTCTGCACTGCTCACCCTGGTGACAGACCCTTCTTTGTTATCTGCCTAAGGGGGCATTGTGACATCATAACTCTGCACTGGTCACCCAGGTGACAGACCCTTGTGTGTCATCTGCCTAAGGTGGCATTGTGACATCATAAATCTGCACTGGTCACACAGGTGATGGACCGTTGACTGTGATCTGCCAAAGGGGGCATTGTGACATCGTAACTCTGCACTGGTCACCCAGGTGACAGACCCTTGTCTGTGATCTGCCTAAGGGGGTATTGTGACATCATACCACTACACTGGTCACCCAGGTGACATAACCTTTTGTGTGATATGCCTAAGGGGGCATTGTGACATCATAACTCTTCTCGGGTCACCCATGTGACAAGCCCTTGAATGTGATCTGCCTAAGGGGTCATTGTGACATCATAATTCTGCACTGGTCACCCAGGTGACAGACCCTTGCCTGTGATCTGCCTAAGGAGGCATTGTGACATCATATGTCTGCACTGCACACCCCGGTGACAGACCCTTGTCTGTGATCTGCCTAAGGTGGCCTTGTGACATCATAACTCTGCACTCGTCACCCAGGTGAGAGAACCTTGTCTGTGATCTGCCTCGGGGGGCATTGTGGCATTATAACTCTGCCGTGCTCTCCCTGGTGACAGACCCTTCTCTGTTATCTGCCTAAGGGGGCTTTGTGACATCATAACTGTGCTCTGGTCACCCAGGTGACACACCCTTGTCTGTGATCTGCCTAAGGGGGCATTGTGACTTTATAACTGTGCACTGGTCACCCAGGTGACACACCCTTGTCTGTGATCTGCCTAAGGGGGCATTGTGACATCATAACCATGCACTGGGCATCCAGGTGACAGGCCCTTGTCTGTGATCTGGCTAATGGGGCATTGTGACATCATAACTCGGCACGGGTCACCCAGGTGACAGGTCCTTGTCTGTGATCTGGCTAAAGGGGCACTGTGACATCATAACACGTCACGGGTCACCCAGGTGACAGACCCTTTTGTGTGATCTGGCTAAGGGGGCATGGTGACATCATAACTCTGCACTTGTCACCATCACAACAGACACCTTTCTGTGATCTGCCTAAGGGGCCATTGTGACATCATAACTCTGCACTGGTCAGCCAGGTGACAGACCCTTGTCTGTGATCTGCCTAAGGGGGCATTGTGACTTCATAACTGTGCACTGGTCACCCAGGTGACACACCCTTGTCGGTGATCTGCCTAAGTGGCCACTGTGACATCATAACTCTGCACGGCTCACCCAGATGGGAGACCCCTGTCTGTGATCTGCCTTAGGGTGCATTGTGACATCATAACTCTGTATGGGTCAACCTTTTGACAGACTATTGTCTTTGATCTGCTTAAGTGGGCATTGTAACATCATAACTCTGCACTGGTAACCCAGGTGACAGACCCTTGTCTTTGATCTGCCTAAAGGGGCATTGTTACATCATAACCCTGCACTGGTCACCCAGCAGACAGACCATTTGTCTGTGATCTGCCTAAGGGGTCATTGTGACATCATAACTCTGCACTGGTCACCCATTTGACAGACCGTTGTCTGTGATCTGCCTAAGGGGTCGTTGCGACATCATAACTCTGCAATGGTCACCCAGGTGGCAGACCCTTGTCTGTGATCTGCTGAATGGGGCATTATGACAGCATAACTCTCCACTGGGCACCCAGGTGACAGACCCTTGTCTGTGATCTGCCTAAGGGGGCCTTGTGACATCATAACTGTGCCCTGGCCACCAAGGTGACAGACCATTGTCTGTGATATGCCTAAGAAGGGATTGTGACATCATAACTCTACACTGGGCTCCCTGGTGACAGACCCTTGTCTTTGATCTGCCTGAGGTTGCATTGTGACATCATAACTCTGAACGGGGCACCCAGGTGACCGACCCTTGTCTGTGATCTGCCTAAGAGGGTATTGTGACATCATAACTCTGCTCGGGTCTCCCATGTGACACGCCATTGAATGTGATCTACCTAAGGGGTCATTGTGACATCATAACTCTGTACTGTCACCCAGGTGACAGACCCTTGTCTGTGATCTGCCTAAGGGGGCATTGTGACATCATAACACTGCACTGGTCATCGTGGTGACAGACCCTTGTCTGTGATGTGCCTAAGGGGGCATTGTGACTTCATAACTCTGCACGGGTCACCCTGGTTACCGACTATGGTCTTTGATCTGCTTAAGTGGGCATTGTGACATCATAACTCTGCACTGGTAACCCAGGTGACACACCCTAGACTTTTATCTGCCTAAAGAGGCATTGTGACATCATAACTCTACACTGGTCACCCAGGTGACAGACCATTTTTCTGTGATCTGCCTAAGGTGTCATTGTGACATCATAACTCTGCACAGGTCACCCAGGTGACAGACCCTTGTGTGTGATCTGCCTAAAGGGATCATTGTGACATCATAACTATGCAATGGTCACCCAGGTGACAGACCCTTGTCTGTGATCTGCCTAATGGAGCATTGTGACATCTTAACTCTGCATTCGTCACCAAGGTGACAGACCATTGTCTGTGATCTGCCTAAGGGGGCGTTGTGACATCACAAATCTGCACTAGTCACTCAGGTGACAGACCCTTTTCTGTGAACTGCCTAAGGGGGCATTGTGACATCTTAACTCTGCACTTGTCCCGCAGGTGACAGAACCTTGTCTGTGATCTGCTTAAGGGGGCATTGTGACATCATAACTCCCCACTGGTCACCCAGGTGACAGAACCTTGACTGTGAACTGTCTATCGGGGCATTATGACATCATAACTCTTCACTGGTCTCCCTAGTGACAGACCCTTGTCCGTTATGTGCCTAAAGGGGCAATGTGACATCGTAACTCTGCACTGGTCACTCAGGTGACAGGCCTTTGTCTGTGATCTGCCTAAGCGGGCGTTGTGATATCGTAACTCTGCACTGGTCACCCAGGTGACAGACCCTCGTCTGTGATCTGCCTAAGGGGGCATTGTGACATCATAACGGTGCACTGGTCACCAAGGTGACAGACGCTTGTCTGTCATCTGCCTAAGGGGGGAATTGTGAGATTATAACTCTGCACTGGTCACCCATTTGACAGACCCTTGTCTATGATCTGTCTAAGGGGGCATTGTGACATCATAACACTGCACTGGTCATCGTGGTGACAGACCCTTGCCTGTGATCTGCCTAAGAGGGCATTGTGACTTCATAACTGTGCACTGGTCACCCAGGTGACACACCCTTATCTGTGACCTGCCTAAGGGGGCATTGTGACATCATAACTCTGCACGGGACACCCAGGTGATAGACCACTGTCTGTGATCTGCCTAAGGGTGCATTGTGATATCGTAACTCTGCCCGGGTCACCCTGGTGAAAGACCATTGTTTTTGATCTGCTTAAGTAGGCTTTGTGTCATCATAACCCTGCACTGGTCACAGTGGTGAGAGACCCTTGACCGTGATCTGCCTAAAGGGGCATAGTGACATCATAACTCTGCACTGGTCACCCAGGTGACAGACCCTTGTCTGTGATCTGCCTAGGGGGCAATGTGACACCATAAAGGTTCTCTGGTCACCCAGGTGACAGACCCATTTCTGTGATCTGCCTAAGGGTGCATTGTGACATCATAACTGTGCCCTGGTCACCAAGGTGACAGACCATTGTCTGTGATATGCCTAAGGAGGGATTGTGACATCATAACTCTACACTAGGCTCCCTGGTGACAGACCCTTGTCTTTGATCTGCCTAAGGGGTTATTGTGACATCACAACTCTGCACTAGGCACCCAGGTGACATGTCTTTGTCTGTGATCTGCCTAAGGGGCCGTTGTGACATCATAAATCTGCACTGGTCACCCAGGTGACAGAACCTTGACTGTGATCTGCCTAAGGGGTCATTGTGACATCATAACTCTGCAATGGTCACCCAGGTGGCAGACCCTTGTCTGTGATCTGCCTAAGACGGCATTGTGACATCATAACTCTGCTCGGGTCTCCCATGTGACATGCCCTTGAATGTGATCTGCCTAAGGGGTCATTGTGACATCATAACTATGCACTGGTCACCCAGGTGACAGACCACTGTCTGTGATCTGCCTAAGGGATCATTGTGACACCATAAGTCAGCACTGGGCACCCAGGCGACATGTCCTTGTCTGTGATCTGCCTAAGGGGGCATAGTGACATCATAACTCCTCATTAGTCACCCAGGTGACAGACCCTTGTCTGTGATCTGCCTAAGTTGGCAATGTGACATCATAACTCGTCACGAGTCACCCACGAGACAGGCCCTTGTCTGTGATCTGCCCAATGGGGCGTTGTGACATCATAACTCTGCACTTGGCACCCGGGTGACAGGCCCTTGTCTGTGATCTGCCTAAGATGGCATTGTGACATCATAACTCTGCACGGGGCACACAGGTGACAGGCCCTTGTCTGTTATCTGCCAAAAAGGGTGCATTGTGACATCATAACTCTGCACGGGTCACCCTGGTTGCAGACCATTGTCTTTGATCTGCTTAAGTGGACATTGTAACATCATAACTCTGCACGGATAACCCAGGTGACAGACCGTTGTCTTTGATCTGACTAAAGGGACATTGTGACATCATAACTCTGCACTGGTCACCCAGGTGAGAGACCGTTGTCTGTGATCTGCTTAATGGGACATTGAGACATCATAACTCTACACTGGGGACCCAGGTGACAGACCCTTGTCTGTGATCTGCCTAAGGGGGCATTGTGACATCATAACTGTGCTCTGGTCACCAAGATGACAGACCATTGTCTGTGATATGCCTAAGGAGGCATTGTGACATCATAACTCTGCACTGGTCACCCAGGTGACAGACTCTTGTCTGTGATCAGTCTAAGGGGGCATGGTGACATCATAAATCTCCACTGGTCACCCAAGTGACAGACCCTTGTCTGTGATCTGCCTAACGGGTCATTGTGACATCATAACTCTGCACTGGTCACCCAGGTGACAGAACCTTTTCTGTGATCTGCCTAAGGGGGCAATGTGACATCATAACTCTACACTGTGCTCCCTGGTCACACACCCTTGTCTGTTATCTGCCTAAGGGGGCATTGTGACATCATAACTCTGCACTGGTCAGGCAGGTGACAGACCCTTTTCTCTGATCTGCATATTGCGGCATTGTGACATCATAACTCTGCACTGTTCACCCTGGTAACAGAACCTTGTCCGTCATCTGCCTAACACGGAATTGTGACATCATAACCCTGCACTGGTCACTAAGGTGACAGACCCTTGTCTGTGATCTGCCTAAGGGGTCATTGGGACATCATAATTATGCAGTAGTCACCCAGGTGGCAGACCCTTGTCTGTGATCTGCTTAATGGGGCATTGTGACATCATAACTGTGCACTGGTAACCTAGGTGACGGACCCTTGTCTGAGATCTGCCTAAGGGGTATTGTGACACCATAACACTGCACTGGTCACCCAGGTGACAGACCCTTGTCTCTGATCCGCCTAAGGGTTCATTGTGACATCATAAGTCTGCACTGGGCACCCAGGTGACAGGCCATTGTCTGTGTTATGCCTAAGGGGGCATTGTGACTTCATTACTCTGCACTGGTAACCCAGGTGAAAGACCCTTGTCTTTGATCTGCCTAAGGGGGCATTGTGACATCACAACTCTGCAATGGTCACCCATGTGGCAGACACTCTTCTGTGATCGGCCTAATGGTGTATTGTGACATCATAACTCTGCACTGCTCAGCCTGGTTA
The DNA here is from genome assembly GCF_029281585.2 of Gorilla gorilla gorilla. Lineage (NCBI taxonomy): Eukaryota > Metazoa > Chordata > Mammalia > Primates > Hominidae > Gorilla > Gorilla gorilla. Next base: position 22,005,226 of record NC_073241.2, read on the forward strand.
GAGACCCTTGTCCACTATGTGCCTAAGGGGGCATGGTGATATCGTAACTCTGCACTGGTTACCCAGGTGACCGACTCTTGTCTGTGATCTGCTTAAGGATGCATTGTGACCCCATAAGTCACCACTCATCACCCAGGTGACAGACCGTTTTCTGTGATCTGCCCAAGGGGGCATTGTTTCATCATAACTCTTCATTAGTCACCGAGGTGACAGAACGTTGTCTGTGATCTGCCCAAGAGGGCATTGTGACATCATAACTGTGCACTGGTAACTCAGGTGACGTACCCTTGTCTGTGTTGTGCCTAAAGGGGCATTGTGACTTCATAACTGTGCACTGGTAACCCAGGTGACGGACCCTTGTCTGTGTTCTGCCTAAGGGGGCATTGTGACATCATAACACTGCACTGGTCACCAAGGTGACACACCATTGTCTCTGATCTGCCTAAGTGGGCATTGTGATATCATAACCCTGCACTGGACACCCTGGTGAGAGACCCTCGTCTGTAAACTGCCTAAAGGGACATTGTGACATTATAACTCTGCACTAGTCACGCAGGTGACAGACCCTTTTCTTTGATCTGCCCAAGGGGGCATTGTGACATCATAATTCTGCACGAGGCACCCAGGTGGCAGACCCTTGTCTGTGATCTGCCTAAGGGGGCATTGTGACATCAAAACTCTGCACGGGTCACCCATGTGACAGGCCGTTGAATGTGATCAGCCTAAGGGGGCTTTGAGACACCATAACTCTGCACTGGTCCCCAGGTGACAGACCCTTGTCTTTGATCTGCCTATGTGAGCATTGTGACATCATAAGTCTGCACTGGGCAGCCAGGTGACAGGCCCTTGACTGTGATCTGCCTAACTGGGAATTGTGACATCATAGCTCTCCACTCGTCACCCAGGTGTCAGACCCTTGTCTGTGAACTGGCTAATGGGGCATTGTGACATTGTAACACTGCACTGGTCACCCTAGTGACATACCTTGTCCGTTATCTGCCTAAGGGGGCATTGTGACATCATAACTCTGCACTGGTCATCGTGGTGACAGACCCTTGTCTGTGATCTGCCTAAGGGGGCATTGTGACTTCATAACTGTGCACCGGTCACCCAGGTGACACACCCTTGTCTGTGATCTGCGTAAGGCGGCATTGTGACATCATAACTCTGCACGGGTCATCCTGGTTGCAGACCACTGTCTTTGATCTGCTTAAGTGGACATTGTAACATCATAACTCTGCACGGATAACCCAGGTGACAGACCGTTGTCTTTGATCTGACTAAAGGGACATTGTGACATCATAACTCTGCACTGGTCACCCAGGTGAGAGACCCTTGTCTGTGATCTGCCTAACGGGTCATTGTGACATGATAAAACTGCAATGGTCACCCAGGTGACAGACCCTTGTCTGTGATCTGCCTAAGGGGGCATTGTGACATCATAACTGTGCACTGGTCACCAAGATGACAGACCATTGTCTGTGATATGCCTAAGGAGGCATTGTGACATCATAACTCTGCACTGGTCACCCAGGTGACAGACTCTTGTCTGTGATCAGTCTAAGGGGACATGGTGACATCATAAATCTCCACTGGTCACCCAAGTGACAGACCCTTGTCTGTGATCTGCCTAACGGGTCATTGTGACATCATAACTCTGCACTGGTCACCCAGGTGACAGAACCTTTTCTGTGATCTGCCTAAGGGGGCAATGTGACATCATAACTCTACACTGTGCTCCCTGGTCACACACCCTTGTCTGTTATATGCCTAAGGGGGCATTGTGACATCATAACTCTGCACTGGTCAGGCAGGTGACAGACCCTTTTCTCTGATCTGCATATTGCGGCATTGTGACATCATAACTCTGCACTGTTCACCCTGGTAACAGAACCTTGTCCGTCATCTGCCTAACACGGAATTGTGACATCATAACCCTGCACTGGTCACTAAGGTGACAGACCCTTGTCTGTGATCTGCCTAAGGGGTCATTGGGACATCATAATTATGCAATGGTCACCCAGGTGGCAGAACCTTGTCTGTGATCTGCTTAATGGGGCATTGTGACATCATAACTGTGCACTGGTAACCTAGGTGACGGACCCTTGTCTGAGATCTGCCTAAGGGGCATTGTGACACCATAACACTGCACTGGTCACCCAGGTGACAGACCCTTGTCTGTGATCTGCCTAAGAGTGCATTGTGACATTATAACACTTCACGGGCCCCAACGTGACAGACCCTTGTCTGTGATCTGCCTAAGGGGGCATTGTGACATCATACCTCTGCATGGGTCACCCAGGTGAAAGACCCTTGTCTGTGATCTGCCTATGGGGCATTGTGCCATCATAATTCTGAACTGCTCACCCGGGTGACAGACCCTTCTCTTTGATCTGCCTAAGTGGGCATTGTGACATCATAAGTCTGCACTGGTCAACCAGGTGACAGACCCTTGTCTCTGATCCGCCTAAGGGTTCATTGTGACATCATAAGTCTGCACTTGGCACCCAGGTGACAGGCCGTTGTCTGTGTTATGCCTAAGGGGGCATTGTGACTTCATTACTCTGCACTGGTCACCCAGGTGAAAGACCCTTGTCTTTGATCTGCCTAAGGGGGCATTGTGACATCACAACTCTGCAATGGTCACCCATGTGGCAGACACTCTTCTGTGATCGGCCTAATGGTGTATTGTGACATCATAACTCTGCACTGCTCAGCCTGGTTACAGACCCTTGTCCACTATGTGCCTAAGGGGGCATTGTGATATGATAACTCTGCACTGGTTACCCAGGTGACCGACTCTTGTCTGTGATCTGCTTAAGGATGCATTGTGACCCCATAAGTCACCACTCATCACCCAGGTGACAGACCGTTTTCTGTGATCTGCCCAAGGGGGCATTGTTTCATCATAACTCTTCATTAGTCACCGAGGTGACAGAACGTTGTCTGTGATCTGCCCAAGAGGGCATTGTGACATCATAACTGTGCACTGGTAACTCAGGTGATGTACCCTTGTCTGTGTTGTGCCTAAAGGGGCATTGTGACTTCATAACTGTGCACTGGTAACCCAGGTGACGGACCCTTGTCTGTGTTCTGCCTAAGGGGGCATTGTGACATCATAACACTGCACTGGTCACCCAGGTGACACACCATTGTCTCTGATCTGCCTAAGTGGGCATTGTGATATCATAACCCTGCACTGGACACCCTGGTGAGAGACCCTCGTCTGTAAACTGCCTAAAGGGGCATTGTGACATTATAACTCTGCACTAGTCACGCAGGTGACAGACCCTTTTCTTTGATCTGCCTAAGGGGGCATTGTGACATCATATCTCAGCATGGGTCACCCAGGTGACAGACCCTTGTCTCTCATCTTCCTAAGTGTGCATTGTGACATCATAAATTTGCACTGGTCACACAGGTGACAAACCCTTGTCTCTGATCTGCTTAAGGGGGCAATATGACATCATAATTGTGCACTGGTCACCCACATGACAGGCCCTTGTGTTACCTGCCTAAGGGGGCATTGTGACATCATAACTCTGCACGGGTCACCCTCGTGTCAGACCCTTGTCTGTGATATGCCTGATGGTGCACTGTGACATCATAACTCTGCACTGGGCACCCAGGTGACAGGCCCTTGTCTGTGATCTGAATAAGGGGGCATTGTGACGTCATAAATCTGCACTGGTATGCCAGGTGACAGACCATTGTCTGTGATCTGCCTAAGTGGGCATTGTGACATCATAAATCTGCACTGGTCACACAGGTGACAGACCCTTCTCTGTGAACTGCCTAAGGGGGCATTGTGACATCGTAACTCTGCACTGGTACCTCCGGTCACAGACCATTGTCTGTGAACTGCCTAAGGGGGCATTGTGACAACCTAACTCTGCACTGGTCACCCAGGTGACAGGCCCTTGTCTGTGATCTCCCAAAGGTGGCGTTGTGACTTCATTACTCTGCACTGGTCACCCACGTGACAGGCCCTTGTTTGTAATCTGCCTAAGGGGATATTGTGACATCATAACTCTGCACTGGGCACCCAGATGACAGGCCCTTGTCTGTGATTTGCCTAAAGGGGCGTTGTGACATCATATCTCTGCACTAGGAACCCAGGTGACAGGCCCTTGTCTGTGATCTGCCTAAGATGGCATTGTGACATCATAACTCTGCACGGGGCACACAGGTGACAGGACCTTGTCTGTTATCTGCCTAAAGGGGGCATTGTGACATGATAACTCTGCACTCGTCACACAGGTGAGAGACCCTTGTCTGTGATGTGCCTAAGGTGTCATTGTGACATCATAACACTGCACTGCTCACCCAGGTGACAGACCCCTGTCTGTGAACTGCCTAAGGGGTCATTGTGACATCATAACTCGGCGCTGGTCACCCAGGCGACAGACCCTTTTCTGTGATCTGCCCAAGGGGGCATTGTGACATCATAATTCTGCACGAGGCACCCAGGTGGCAGACCCTTGTCTGTGATCTGCCTAAGGGGTCATTGTGACATCAAAACTCTGCACGGGTCACCCATGTGACAGGCCGTTGAATGTGATCAGCCTAAGGGGTCTTTGAGACACCATAACTCTGCACTAGTCCCCAGGTGACAGACCCTTGTCTTTGATCTGCCTATGGGAGCATTGTGACATCATAAGTCTGCACTGGGCAGCCAGGTGACAGGCCCTTGACTGTGATCTGCCTAAGTGGGAATTGTGACATCATAACTCTCCACTCGTCACCCAGGTGACAGACCCTTGTCTGTGAACTGGCTAACGGGGCATTGTGACATTGTAACTCTGCACTGGTCACCCTAGTGACATACCTTGTCCGTTATCTGCCTAAGGGGGCATTGTGACATCATAACTCTGCACTGGTCATCGTGGTGACAGACCCTTGTCTGTGATCTGCCTAAGGGGGCATTGTGACTTCATAACTGTGCACCGGTCACCCAGGTGACACACCCTTGTCTGTGATCTGCGTAAGGTGGCATTGTGACATCATAACTCTGCACGGGTCACCCTGGTTGCAGACCATTGTCTTTGATCTGCTTAAGTGGACATTGTAACATCATAACTCTGCACGGATAACCCAGGTGACAGACCGTTGTCTTTGATCTGACTAAAGGGACATTGTGACATCATAACTCTGCACTGGTCACCCAGGTGAGAGACCCTTGTCTGTGATCTGCCTAACGGGTCATTGTGACATGATAAAACTGCAATGGTCACCCAGGTGGCAGACCGTTGTCTGTGATCTGCTTAATGGGACATTGAGACATCATAACTCTACACTGGGGACCCAGGTGACAGACCCTTGTCTGTGATCTGCCTAAGGGGGCATTGTGACATCATAACTGTGCTCTGGTCACCAAGATGACAGACCATTGTCTGTGATATGCCTAAGGAGGCATTGTGACATCATAACTCTGCACTGGTCACCCAGGTGACAGACTCTTGTCTGTGATCAGTCTAAGGGGGCATGGTGACATCATAAATCTCCACTGGTCACCCAAGTGACAGACCCTTGTCTGTGATCTGCCTAACGGGTCATTGTGACATCATAACTCTGCACTGGTCACCCAGGTGACAGAACCTTTTCTGTGATCTGCCTAAGGGGGCAATGTGACATCATAACTCTACACTGTGCTCCCTGGTCACACACCCTTGTCTGTTATCTGCCTAAGGGGGCATTGTGACATCATAACTCTGCACTGGTCAGGCAGGTGACAGACCCTTTTCTCTGATCTGCATATTGCGGCATTGTGACATCATAACTCTGCACTGTTCACCCTGGTAACAGAACCTTGTCCGTCATCTGCCTAACACGGAATTGTGACATCATAACCCTGCACTGGTCACTAAGGTGACAGACCCTTGTCTGTGATCTGCCTAAGGGGTCATTGGGACATCATAATTATGCAGTAGTCACCCAGGTGGCAGACCCTTGTCTGTGATCTGCTTAATGGGGCATTGTGACATCATAACTGTGCACTGGTAACCTAGGTGACGGACCCTTGTCTGAGATCTGCCTAAGGGGTATTGTGACACCATAACACTGCACTGGTCACCCAGGTGACAGACCCTTGTCTCTGATCCGCCTAAGGGTTCATTGTGACATCATAAGTCTGCACTTGGCACCCAGGTGACAGGCCGTTGTCTGTGTTATGCCTAAGGGGGCATTGTGACTTCATTACTCTGCACTGGTCACCCAGGTGAAAGACCCTTGTCTTTGATCTGCCTAAGGGGGCATTGTGACATCACAACTCTGCAATGGTCACCCATGTGGCAGACACTCTTCTGTGATCGGCCTAATGGTGTATTGTGACATCATAACTCTGCACTGCTCAGCCTGGTTACAGACCCTTGTCCACTATGTGCCTAAGGGGGCATTGTGATATGATAACTCTGCACTGGTTACCCAGGTGACCGACTCTTGTCTGTGATCTGCTTAAGGATGCATTGTGACCCCATAAGTCACCACTCATCACCCAGGTGACAGACCGTTTTCTGTGATCTGCCCAAGGGGGCATTGTTTCATCATAACTCTTCATTAGTCACCGAGGTGACAGAACGTTGTCTGTGATCTGCCCAAGAGGGCATTGTGACATCATAACTGTGCACTGGTAACTCAGGTGATGTACCCTTGTCTGTGTTGTGCCTAAAGGGGCATTGTGACTTCATAACTGTGCACTGGTAACCCAGGTGACGGACCCTTGTCTGTGTTCTGCCTAAGGGGGCATTGTGACATCATAACACTGCACTGGTCACCCAGGTGACACACCATTGTCTCTGATCTGCCTAAGTGGGCATTGTGATATCATAACCCTGCACTGGACACCCTGGTGAGAGACCCTCGTCTGTAAACTGCCTAAAGGGGCATTGTGACATTATAACTCTGCACTAGTCACGCAGGTGACAGACCCTTTTCTTTGATCTGCCTAAGGGGGCATTGTGACATCATATCTCAGCATGGGTCACCCAGGTGACAGACCCTTGTCTCTCATCTTCCTAAGTGTGCATTGTGACATCATAAATTTGCACTGGTCACACAGGTGACAAACCCTTGTCTCTGATCTGCTTAAGGGGGCAATATGACATCATAATTGTGCACTGGTCACCCACATGACAGGCCCTTGTGTTACCTGCCTAAGGGGGCATTGTGACATCATAACTCTGCACGGGTCACCCTCGTGTCAGACCCTTGTCTGTGATATGCCTGATGGTGCACTGTGACATCATAACTCTGCACTGGGCACCCAGGTGACAGGCCCTTGTCTGTGATCTGAATAAGGGGGCATTGTGACGTCATAAATCTGCACTGGTATGCCAGGTGACAGACCATTGTCTGTGATCTGCCTAAGTGGGCATTGTGACATCATAAATCTGCACTGGTCACACAGGTGACAGACCCTTCTCTGTGAACTGCCTAAGGGGGCATTGTGACATCGTAACTCTGCACTGGTACCTCCGGTCACAGACCATTGTCTGTGAACTGCCTAAGGGGGCATTGTGACAACCTAACTCTGCACTGGTCACCCAGGTGACAGGCCCTTGTCTGTGATCTCCCAAAGGTGGCGTTGTGACTTCATTACTCTGCACTGGTCACCCACGTGACAGGCCCTTGTTTGTAATCTGCCTAAGGGGATATTGTGACATCATAACTCCGCACTGGGCACCCAGATGACAGGCCCTTGTCTGTGATTTGCCTAAAGGGGCGTTGTGACATCATATCTCTGCACTAGGAACCCAGGTGACAGGCCCTTGTCTGTGATCTGCCTAAGATGGCATTGTGACATCATAACTCTGCACGGGGCACACAGGTGACAGGACCTTGTCTGTTATCTGCCTAAAGGGGGCATTGTGACATGATAAATCTGCACTCGTCACACAGGTGAGAGACCCTTGTCTGTGATGTGCCTAAGGGGTCATTGTGACATCATAACACTGCACTGCTCACCCAGGTGACAGACCCCTGTCTGTGAACTGCCTAAGGGGTCATTGTGACATCATAACTCGGCGCTGGTCACCCAGGCGACAGACCCTTTTCTGTGATCTGCCCAAGGGGGCATTGTGACATCATAATTCTGCACGAGGCACCCAGGTGGCAGACCCTTGTCTGTGATCTGCCTAAGGGGTCATTGTGACATCAAAACTCTGCACGGGTCACCCATGTGACAGGCCGTTGAATGTGATCAGCCTAAGGGGTCTTTGAGACACCATAACTCTGCACTAGTCCCCAGGTGACAGACCCTTGTCTTTGATCTGCCTATGGGAGCATTGTGACATCATAAGTCTGCACTGGGCAGCCAGGTGACAGGCCCTTGACTGTGATCTGCCTAAGTGGGAATTGTGACATCATAACTCTCCACTCGTCACCCAGGTGACAGACCCTTGTCTGTGAACTGGCTAACGGGGCATTGTGACATTGTAACTCTGCACTGGTCACCCTAGTGACATACCTTGTCCGTTATCTGCCTAAGAGGGCATTGTGACATCATAACTCTGCACTGGTCATCGTGGTGACAGACCCTTGTCTGTGATCTGCCTAAGGGGGCATTGTGACTTCATAACTGTGCACCGGTCACCCAGGTGACACACCCTTGTCTGTGAACTGCCTAAGGTGGCATTGTGACATCATAACTCTGCATGGGTCACCCTGGTTGCAGACCATTGTCTTTGATCTGCTTAAGTGGACATTGTAACATCATAACTCTGCACGGATAACCCAGGTGACAGACCGTTGTCTTTGATCTGACTAAAGGGACATTGTGACATCATAACTCTGCACTGGTCACCCAGGTGAGAGACCCTTGTCTGTGATCTGCCTAACGGGTCATTGTGACATGATAAAACTGCAATGGTCACCCAGGTGGCAGACCGTTGTCTGTGATCTGCTTAATGGGACATTGAGACATCATAACTCTACACTGGGGACCCAGGTGACAGACCCTTGTCTGTGATCTGCCTAAGGGGACATTGTGACATCATAACTGTGCTCTGGTCACCAAGATGACAGACCATTGTCTGTGATATGCCTAAGGAGGCATTGTGACATCATAACTCTGCACTGGTCACCCAGGTGACAGACTCTTGTCTGTGATCAGTCTAAGGGGGCATGGTGACATCATAAATCTCCACTGGTCACCCAAGTGACAGACCCTTGTCTGTGATCTGCCTAACGGGTCATTGTGACATCATAACTCTGCACTGGTCACCCAGGTGACAGAACCTTTTCTGTGATCTGCCTAAGGGGGCAATGTGACATCATAACTCTACACTGTGCTCCCTGGTCACACACCCTTGTCTGTTATCTGCCTAAGGGGGCATTGTGACATCATAACTCTGCACTGGTCAGGCAGGTGACAGACCCTTTTCTCTGATCTGCATATTGCGGCATTGTGACATCATAACTCTGCACTGTTCACCCTGGTAACAGAACCTTGTCCGTCATCTGCCTAACACGGAATTGTGACATCATAACCCTGCACTGGTCACTAAGGTGACAGACCCTTGTCTGTGATCTGCCTAAGGGGTCATTGGGACATCATAATTATGCAGTAGTCACCCAGGTGGCAGACCCTTGTCTGTGATCTGCTTAATGGGGCATTGTGACATCATAACTGTGCACTGGTAACCTAGGTGACGGACCCTTGTCTGAGATCTGCCTAAGGGGTATTGTGACACCATAACACTGCACTGGTCACCCAGGTGACAGACCCTTGTCTCTGATCCGCCTAAGGGTTCATTGTGACATCATAAGTCTGCACTGGGCACCCAGGTGACAGGCCGTTGTCTGTGTTATGCCTAAGGGGGCATTGTGACTTCATTACTCTGCACTGGTAACCCAGGTGAAAGACCCTTGTCTTTGATCTGCCTAAGGGGGCATTGTGACATCACAACTCTGCAATGGTCACCCATGTGGCAGACACTCTTCTGTGATCGGCCTAATGGTGTATTGTGACATCATAACTCTGCACTGCTCAGCCTGGTTACAGACCCTTGTCCACTATGTGCCTAAGGGGGCATTGTGATATGATAACTCTGCACTGGTTACCCAGGTGACCGACTCTTGTCTGTGATCTGCTTAAGGATGCATTGTGACCCCATAAGTCACCACTCATCACCCAGGTGACAGACCGTTTTCTGTGATCTGCCCAAGGGGGCATTGTTTCATCATAACTCTTCATTAGTCACCGAGGTGACAGAACGTTGTCTGTGATCTGCCCAAGAGGGCATTGTGACATCATAACTGTGCACTGGTAACTCAGGTGATGTACCCTTGTCTGTGTTGTGCCTAAAGGGGCATTGTGAATTCATAACTGTGCCCTGGTAACCCAGGTGACGGACCCTTGTCTGTGTTCTGCCTAAGGGGGCATTGTGACATCATAACACTGCACTGGTCACCCAGGTGACACACCATTGTCTCTGATCTGCCTAAGTGGGCATTGTGATATCATAACCCTGCACTGGACACCCTGGTGAGAGACCCTCGTCTGTAAACTGCCTAAAGGGGCATTGTGACATTATAACTCTGCACTAGTCACGCAGGTGACAGACCCTTGTCTTTGATCTGCCTAAGGGGGCATTGTGACATCATATCTCAGCATGGGTCACCCAGGTGACAGACCCTTGTCTCTCATCTTCCTAAGTGTGCATTGTGACATCATAAATTTGCACTGGTCACACAGGTGACAAACCCTTGTCTCTGATCTGCTTAAGGGGGCAATATGACATCATAATTGTGCACTGGTCACCCATATGACAGGCCCTTGTGTTACCTGCCTAAGGGGGCATTGTGACATCATAACTCTGCACGGGTCACCCTCGTGTCAGACCCTTGTCTGTGATATGCCTGATGGTGCACTGTGACATCATAACTCTGCACTGGGCACCCAGGTGACAGGCCCTTGTCTGTGATCTGAATAAGGGGGCATTGTGACGTCATAAATCTGCACTGGTATGCCAGGTGACAGACCATTGTCTGTGATCTGCCTAAGTGGGCATTGTGACATCATAAATCTGCACTGGTCACACAGGTGACAGACCCTTCTCTGTGAACTGCATAAGGGGGCATTGTGACATCGTAACTCTGCACTGGTACCTCAGGTCACAGACCATTGCCTGTGAACTGCCTAAGGGGGCATTGTGACATCATAACTCTGCACTGGTCACCCAGGTGAGAGGCCCTTGTCTGTGATCTCCCAAAGGTGGCATTGTGACTTAATTACTCTGCACTGGTCACCCACGTGACAGGCCCTTGTTTGTAATCTCCCTAAGGGGATATTGTGACATCATAACTCCGCACTGGGCACCCAGATGACAAGCCCTTGTCTGTGATCTGCCAAAAGGGGCATTGTGACATCATATCTCTGCACTTGGAACCCAGGTGACAGGCCCTTGTCTGTGATCTGCCTAAGATGGCATTGTGACATCATAACTCTGCACGGGGCACCCAGGTGACAGGACCTTGTCTGTTATCTGCCTAAAGGGGGCATTGTGACATCATAACTCTGCACTCGTCACACAGGTGAGAGACCCTTGTCTGTGATGTGCCTAAGGGGTCATTGTGACATCATAACACTGCACTGCTCACCCAGGTGACAGACCTCTCTCTGTGAACTGCCTAAGGGGTCATTGTGACATCATAACTCTGCGCTGGTCACCCAGGCGACAAACCCTTTTCTGTGATCTGCCCAATGGGGCATTGTGACATCATAATTCTGCACGAGGCACCCAGGTGGCAGACCCTTGTCTGTGATCTGCCTAAGGGGGCATTGTGACATCAAAACTCTGCACTGGTCACCCATGTGACAGGCCGTTGAATGTGATCAGCCTAAGGGGGCTTTGAGACATCATAACTCTGCACTGGTCGCCAGGTGACAGACCCTTGTTTTTCATCTGCCTAAGGGGGCATTGTGACATCACAACTCTGCAATGGTCACCCATGTGGCAGACACTTTTCTGTGATCGGCCTAATGGTGTATTGTGACATCATAACTCTGCACTGCTCAGCCTTGTTACATACCCTTGTCCACTATGTGCCTAAGGGGGCATTGTGATATCATAACTCTGCACTGGTTACCCAGGTGACCGACTCTTGTCTGTGATCTGCTTAAGGATGCATTGTGACCTCATAAGTCACCACTCGTCACCCAGGTGACAGACCCTTTTCTGTGATCTGCCCAAGGGTTAATTGTTGCATCATAACTCTTCACTAGTCACCGAGGTGACAGAACCTTGTCTGTGATCTGCCCAAGAGGGCATTGTGACATCATAACTGTGCACTGGTAACTCAGGTGACGTACCCTTGTCTGTGTTGTGCCTAAAGGGGCATTGTGACTTCATAACTGTGCACTGGTAACCCAGGTGACGGACCCTTGTCTGTGTTCTGCCTAAGGGGGCATTGTGACATCATAACACTGCACTGGTCACCCAGGTGACACACCATTGTCTGTGATCTGCCTAAGTAGGCATTGTGATATCATAACCCTGCACTGGACACCCTGGTGAGAGACCCTCGTCTGTAAACTGCCTAAAGGGGCATTGTGACATTATAACTCTGCACTAGTCACGCAGGTGACAGATCCTTTTCTTTGATCTGCCTAAGGGGGCATTGTGACATCATATCTCAGCATGGGTCACCCAGGTGACAGACCCTTATCTCTCATCTTCCTAAGTGTGCATTGTGACATCATAAATTTGCACTGGTCACACAGGTGACAAACCCTTGTCTCTGATCTGCTTAAGGGGGCAATATGACATCATAATTCTGCACTGGTCACCCACATGACAGGCCCTTGTGTTACCTGCCTAAGGGGGCATTGTGACATCATAACTCTGCACGGGTCACCCTCGTGTCAGACCCTTGTCTGTGATATGCCTGATGGTGCACTGTGACATCATAACTCTGCACTGGGCACCCAGGGGACAGGCCCTTGTCTGTGATCTGAATAAGGGGGCATTGTGATGTCATAAATCTGCACTGGTAAGCCAGGTGACAGACCATTGTCTGTGATCTGCCTAAGTGGGCGTTGTGACATCATAAATCTGCACTGGTCACACAGGTGACAGACCTTTCTCTGTGAACTGCCTAAGGGGGCATTGTGACATCATAACTCTGCACAGGGCACCCATTTGACGCACCCTTGTCTGTGATCTGCCTAAGGGTGCATTGTGACATTATAACACTTCACGGGCCCCAATGTGACAGACCCTTGTCTGTGATCTGCCTAAGGGGGCATTGTGACATCATAACTCTGCATGGGTCACCCAGGTGAAAGACCCTTGTCTGTGATCTGCCTATGGGGCATTGTGCCATCATAATTCTGAACTGCTCACCCGGGTGACAGACCCTTCTCTTTGATCTGCCTAAGTGGGCATTGTGACATCATAAGTCTGCACTGGTCAACCAGGTGACAGACCCTTGTCTCTGATCTGCCTAAGGGTTCATTGTCACATCATAAGTCTGCACTGGGCACCCAGGTGACAGGCCGTTGTCTGTGTTATGCCTAAGGGGGCATTGTGACTTCATTACTCTGCACTGGTCACCCAGGTGAAAGACCCTTGTCTTTGATCTGCCTAAGGGGGCATTGTGACATCACAACTCTGCAATGGTCACCCATGTGGCAGACACTCTTCTGTGATCGGCCTAATGGTGTATTGTGACATCATAACTCTGCACTGCTCAGCCTGGTTACAGACCCTTGTCCACTATGTGCCTAAGGGGGCATTGTGATATGATAACTCTGCACTGGTTACCCAGGTGACCGACTCTTGTCTGTGATCTGCTTAAGGATGCATTGTGACCCCATAAGTCACCACTCATCACCCAGGTGACAGACCGTTTTCTGTGATCTGCCCAAGGGGGCATTGTTTCATCATAACTCTTCATTAGTCACCGAGGTGACAGAACGTTGTCTGTGATCTGCCCAAGAGGGCATTGTGACATCATAACTGTGCACTGGTAACTCAGGTGACGTACCCTTGTCTGTGTTGTGCCTAAAGGGGCATTGTGACTTCATAACTGTGCACTGGTAACCCAGGGGACGGACCCTTGTCTGTGTTCTGCCTAAGGGGGCATTGTGACATCATAACACTGCACTGGTCACCCAGGTGACACACCATTGTCTGTGATCTGCCTAAGTGGGCATTGTGATATCATAACCCTGCACTGGACACCCTGGTGAGAGACCCTCGTCTGTAAACTGCCTAAAGGGGCATTGTGACATTATAACTCTGCACTAGTCACGCAGGTGACAGACCCTTTTCTTTGATCTGCCTAAGGGGGCAATGTGACATCATATCTCAGCATGGGTCACCCAGGTGACAGACCCTTGTCTCTCATCTTCCTAAGTGTGCATTGTGACATCATAAATTTGCACTGGTCACACAGGTGACAAACCCTTGTCTCTGATCTGCTTAAGGGGACAATATGACATCATAATTGTGCAGTGGTCACCCACATGACAGGCCCTTGTGTTACCTGCCTAAGGGGGCATTGTGACATCATAACTCTGCACGGGTCACCCTCGTGTCAGACCCTTGTCTGTGATATGCCTGATGGTGCACTGTGACATCATAACTCTGCACTGGACACCCAGGTGACAGACCATTGTCTGTGATCTGCCTAAGTGGGCGTTGTGACATCATAAATCTGCACTGGTCACACAGGTGACAGACCCTTCTCTGTGAACTGCCTAAGCGGGCATTGTGACATCATAACTCTGCACTGGTACCTCAGGTCCCAGACCATTGTCAGTGAACTGCCTAAGGGGGCATTGTTACAACCTAACTCTGCACTGGTCACCCAGGTGACAGGCCCTTGTCTGTGATCTCCCAAAGGTGGCATTGTGACTTCATTACTCTGCACTGGTCACCCACGTGAGAAGCCCTTGATTGTAATGTGCCTAAGGGGACATTGTGACATCATAACTCTGCACTGGGCCTCCAGATGACAGGCCCTTGTCTGTGATCTGCCTAAAGGGGCGTTGTGACATCATATCTCTGCACTAGGAACCCAGGTGACAGGCCCTTGTCTGTGATCTGCCTAAGATGGCATTGTGACATCATAACTCTGCACGGGGCACCCAGGTGACAGGACCTTGTCTGTTATCTGCCTAAAGGGGGCATTGTGACATCATAACTCTGCACTCGTCACACAGGTGAGAGACCCTTGTCTGTGATGTGCCTAAGGGGTCATTGTGACATCATAACACTGCACTGCTCACCCAGGTGACAGACCCCTGTCTGTGAACTGCCTAAGGGGTCATTGTGACATCATAACTCTGCGCTGGTCACCCAGGCGACAGACCCTTTTCTGTGATCTGCCCAAGGGGGCATTGTGACATCATAATTCTGCACGAGGCACCCAGGTGGCAGACCCTTGTCTGTGATCTGCCTAAGGGGGCATTGTGACATCAAATCTCTGCACGGGTCTCCCATGTGACAGGCCGTTGAATGTGATCAGCCTAAGGGGACTTTGAGACATCATAACTCTGCACTGGTCCCCAGGTGACAGACCCTTGTCTTTGATCTGCCTATGGGAGCATTGTGACATCATAAGTCTGCACTGGGCACCCAGGTGACAGGCCCTTGTCTGTGATCTGCCTTACGGGGCATAGTGACATCACAACACTGCACAGGTCACCCAGGTGACAGACCCATGTCTGTGATCTGCCTAAGGTGGCATTGTGACATCAGAACCCTGCACTGGTCACGCAGGTGACAGACCATTGTCTGTGATCTGCCTAATGGGGCGCTGTGACATCATAACTCTGCACTGGACACTCAGGTGACAGAACCTTGTCTGTGTTCTGCCTAAGGGGGCATTGTGACATCATGTCTCTGCACTGGTCACCCAGGTGACAGACCCTGGTCTGCAATATGCCTAAGGGGTCATTGTGACACCATAGCTCTGCACTGGGCACACAGATGACAGGCCCTTGACTGTGATCTGCCTAAAGGGGCATTTTGACATCATAACTCTGCATTTGGCACCCAGGTGACTGGCCCTTGTCTGTTTTATACCTAAGGGGTATTGTGACATCATAACTCTGCACGGGGCACCCAGGTAACAGGCCCTTGTCTGTTATCTGCCTAAAGCGGGCATTGTGACATCATAACTCTGCACTCGTCGCCAGGTGAGAGACCCTTGTCTGTGATCTGCCTAAGGGGGCATTGTGACATCATAACACTGCACGGGTCACCCAGGTGACAGACCGTTGTCTGTGATCTGCCCAAGGGGGCATTGTGGCATCATAACTCTGCACGAGGCACCCAGGTGGCAGACCCTTGTCTGTGATCTGCCTAAGTGGGCATTGTGACATCAAAACACTGCACGGGTCACCCATGTGACAGGCCCTTGAATGTGATCTGCCTATGGGGGCATTGAGACATCATAAATCTGCACTGGTCTCCAGGTGACAGAAACTTGTCTGTGATGTGCCTAAGGGGGCATTGTGACATCATAACTCTGCATTGGTCACCGAGGTGACAGACCCTTGTCTTTGATCTGCCTATGTGGGCATTGTGACATCATAACTCTGCACTGGTCACCCAGGAGACAGACATTTGTTTGTGATCTGCCTAAGGGGGTATTGTGACATCATATCTCATCACGGGTCACCCAGGTGACAGACCCTTGTCTGTGATTTGCCTAAGGGGCAATGTGACATCATAACTCTGCAATGGTCACACAGGTGACAGATCCTTTTCTGTGATTGGCCTAGTGGGGTTTTGTGACATCATAACTCTGAACTGGTCAGCCTGGTTACAGACCCTTGTCCACTATCTGCCTAAGGGGACATTGCGACATCATAACTCTGCACTGGTTACCCAGGTGACTGACCCTTGTCTGTGGTGTGCCTAAGGGGGCATTGTTGCATCATAACTCTTCACTAGTTACCGAGGTGACAGACCCTTGTCTGTGATCTGCCTAGGAGGGCATTGTGACATCATAACTGCACTGGTAAGCCAGGTGACGTACCCTTGTCTGTGATGTGCCTAAGGGGGCATTGTGACATCATAACAATGCACTGGTAACCCAGGTGACGTACCCTTGACTGTGATCTGCCTAAAGTGGCATTGTGACATCACAACTCTGCACTGGTCACCCAGGTGACAGACCCTTGTCTTTCATCTGCATAAGGGGGCATAGTGACATCATAACTCTGCACGGGTCACCCAGGTGACAGACCCTTGACTGTGATCTCCCAAAGGGTGCATTGTGACATCATAATTCTGCACGGGTCACCCTGGTGCCATACCCTTAACTTTGATCTACTTAAGTGGTAATTGTGACATCATAACTCAGCACTGGTCACCCAGGCGGCAGACCCTTGTCTGTGATCTGCCTAAGAGGGCATGGTGACATCATAACTCTGCACTGGTCTCCCAGGTGACAGACCCATGTGTGTGTTCTGCCGAAGGGGGCATTGTGACATCATAACACTGCACTGGTCACCTAGGTGACAGACCATTGTCTGTGATCTGCCTAAGGGGGCATTGTTGCATCATAACTCTTCACTAGTCACCGAGGTGACAGACCCTTGTCTGTGATCTGCATAAGGGAGCATTGTGACATCATAAATATGCACGGGCCACCCAGGTGACAGACCATTGACTGTGATCTGCCAAAGGGTGCGTTTTGACATCATAAATCTGCACGGGTCACCCTAGTGACGCACCCTTGCCTTTGATCTACTTAAGTGGTCATTGTGACATGATAACACTGCACTGGTCATCCAGGTGGCAAACTCTTGTCTGTGATCTGCCTAATGGGGCATTGTGACATCATAACTCTGCATTGGTCACCCAGGTGACAGACCCTTGTGTGTGATCTGCCTATGGGGGCGTTGTTGCATCTTAACTCTGCACTGGTCACCATGATGACAGACCCTTGTCTGTGATCTGCCTAAGGGGGCATTGTGACATCATAACAGTGCACTGGTAACCCAGGTGACCGACTCTTATCTTTTATCTGCCTAAGGGGGCATTGTTACGTCATAACTCTGCACGGGGTACCCAGGTGACAGGCCCTTGTCTGTGATCTCCCTAAGGTGGCATTGTGACTTCATAACTCTGCACTGCTCACCCACGTGACAGGCCCTTGTTTGTAAACTGCCTACGGGGGCATTGTGACATCATAACTCTGCACCGGCCACCCAGGTGACAGACCCCTGTCTGTGAACCCCCTAAGGGGTCATTGTGACATCATAACCCTGCACTGGTCAACCAGGTGACAGACTCTTTTCTGTGATCTGCCCAAGGGGGCATTGTGGCATCATAAGTCTGCAAGAGGCACCAAGGTGGCAGACCCTTGTCTGTGATCTGCCTAAGGGGGCATTGTGACATCAAAACACTGCACGGGTCACCCACGTGACAGGCCCTTGAATGTGATCTGCCTAAGGGGGTATTGAGACATCATAAATCTGCACTGGTCTCAAGGTGACAGACCCTTGTCTGTGATCTGCCTAAGGCGGCATTGGGACATCATAACCCTGCATTGGTCACCCAGGAGACAGACCCTTGGTTGTGATCTGGCTAAGGGGGCATTATGAGATCATAACTCAGCACGCGTCTCCCAGGTGTCAGACCCTTGTCTATGATATGCGTAACGGAGCATTGTGACATCATAACTCTGCACTGGTCACCCAGGTGACAGACCCTTGTCTCTGATCTCCCTAAGTGTGCATTGGGACATCATAACTCTGCACTGGTCACACAGGTGACAGACCCTTGTCTGTGATTGACCTAAGGGGCAATGTGACATCATAATTCTGCAATGGTCACACAGGTGACAGACCATTTTCTGTGATTGGCCTAATGGGGTATTGTGACATCATAAAACTGCACTGGTCAGTCTGGTTACAGACCCTTGTCCACTATCTGCCTAAGGGGGCATTGTGACATCATATCTCAGCACGGGTCACCCAGGTGACAGACCCTTGTTTCTGATCTGCCTAAGTGTGCATTGTGACATCATAACTCTGCACTGGTCACGCAGGTGACAGACCCTTGTCTATGATCTGCCCAAGGGGGCATTGTGACATCATAACTCTGCAGTGGTCCCCCAGGTCACAGACCCTTGTCTGTGATCTGCCTAAGGGGGCATTTTGACAACCTAACTCTGCACTGGTCACCCAGGTGACAGGCCCTTGTCTGTGATCTGCCTAATGGGGCATTGTGAATTCATAAGTCTGCACTGTTCACCGACGTGACAGGCCCTTGTTTGTAATCTGCCTAAGGGGACATTGTGACATTATAACTCTACACTGGGCACCCAGATGACAGGCCCTTGTCTGTGATCTGCCTAAGGGGGCATTGTGACATGATATCTCTGCACGGGTCACCCAGGTGACAGACCCTTGTCTGTGATCTGCTTAAGGGGGCAATATGACATCACAACTCTGTACTGGTCACCCAGCTGTCAGACCCTTGTCTGTGATTTGCCTCAGGGGGCATTGTGACATCACAACACTTCACTGGTCACCCAGGTGACAGGCCCATGTCTGTGATCTGCCTAAGGGGGCATTGTGACATCATAACTCTGCACTGATCACCCAGTTGACAGGCCCTTGTCTGTTATCTGTCTAAGGGGGCATTGTGACATCATAACTCTCCACTGGTCGCCCAGGTGACACGCCCTTGTCTGTGATATGCCTAAGGTGGCATTGTGACATCATAACTCTGCACTGGTCACCCAGGTGACAGACCCTTGTCTGTGTTCTGCCTAACGGGGCATTGTGACATCATAACAGTGCACTGGTCACCCAGGTGGCAGACCATTGTCTGTGACCTGCCTAAGGGGGCATTGTGATATCATAACTCTGCACTGGTCACCCAGGTGAGAGACCTTTGTCTGTAAACTGCCTAAAGAGGCATTGTGACATTATAAGTCTGCACTAGTCACGCAGGTGACACACCCTTCTCTGTGATCTGCCTAAGAGGGCATTGTGATATCATAAAACTGCACTGGTCATCCAGGTGACAGACCCCTGTCTGTGAACTTCCTAAGGGGTGATTGTGACATCATAACTCTGCACTGATCACCCAGGTGATAGAACCTTGTCTGTGATCTGCCCAAGGGAGCATTGTGACATCATAACACTGCACGAGGCACCCAGGTGGCAGACCCTTGTCTGTGATCTCCCTAAGGGGGCATTGTGACATCAAAACACTGCACGGGTCACCCATGTGACAGGCCCTTGAAAGTGATCTGTGTAAGGGGACATTGAGCCAACATAAATCTGCACTGGTCCGCAGGTGACAGACCCTTGTCTTTGATCTGCCTAAGGGGGCATTGTGACATCATATCTCTGCATTGGTCACCGAGGTGACAGACCCTTGTCTTTGATCTGCCTATGTGGTCATTGTGACATCATAACTCTGCACTGGTCACCCAGTCGACAGACTCTTGCTTGTGATTTACCTAAGGGGGCATTTTGACATCATAACTCTGCTCGCGTCTCCCAGGTGTCAGGCCCTTGTCTGTGATATGCATAAGGGGGCATTGTGACATCATATCTCAGCACGGGGCACCCAGGTGACAGACCCTTGTCTCTGATCTGCCTAAGTGTGCATTGTGAAATCATAACTCTGCACTGGTCACACAGGTGAAAGTCCCTTGTCTGTGATCGACCTAAGGGGCATTGTGACTTCATTACTCTGCACGGGACACCCAGGTGACAGACCCATGTCTGTGATCTGCTTAAGGGGGCAATATGACATCATAACTCTGTACTGGTCACCCAGCTGTCAGACCCTTGTCTGTGATCTGCCTCATGGTGTATTGTGACATCATAACACTGCACGGGTCACCCTGCTGTCAGACCCTTGTCTGTGATCTGCCTAAGGGGGCATTGTGACATCACAACTCTGCACTGGTCACTCAGGTGACACGCCCTTGTCAGTGATCTGCCTAAGGGGGCATTGTGACATCATAACTCTGCACTGGTCACCCAGGTGACAGGCCCTTGTCTGTGATCTCCCTAAGGTGGCATTGTGACTTCATAACTCTGCACTGGTCACCCACTTGACAGGCCCTTGATTATAACCTGCCTAATGGGACATTGTGACATCATAACACTTCACGGGTCACCAGGGTGACAGGCCCTTGTCTGTGATCTGCCTAAGGAGGCATTGTGACATCCTAACTCTGCACTTGGAACCCAGGTGACAGACCTTTGTCTGTGATCTGCCTAAGGGGACATTGTGACATCATAACTCTGCATTGTTCACCAAGGTGAGAGACCATTGTCTTAGATCTGCCTAAGGGGAAGTTGTGATATCATAAATCTGCACTGGTCACACAGGTGACAGACTCTTCTCTGTGAGCTGCCTAAGGGGGCATTGTGACATCATAACTCTGCGCTGGTACTCCAGGTCACAGACCTTTGTCCTTGATCTGCCTAATGGGGCATTGTGACAACCTAACTCTGCACTGGTAACCCAGGTGACAGGCCCTTCTCTGTGATCTGCCTAAGGGGGCATTGTGAATTCATAACTCTGCACTGGTCAGTCTCGTGACAGGCCCATGTTTGTAATCTGCCTAAGCGGACATTGTTACATCATAACTCCGCACTGGGCACACAGATGACAGGCCCTTGACTGTGATCTGCCTAAAGGGGCATTTTGACATCATAACTCTGCACTGGTCACCCAGGTGAGAGACCCTTGTCTGTGATCTGCCTAAGGGGGCATTGTGACATCATAACACTGCACGGGTCACCCAGGTGACAGACCCTTGTCTGTGATCTGCCCAAGGGGGCATTGTGGCATCATAACTCTGCATGAGGCACCCAGGTGGCAGACCCTTGTCTGTGATCTGCCTAAGTGGGCATTGTGACATCAAAACACTGCACAGGACACCCATGTGACAGGCCCTTGAATGTGATCTGCCTAAGGGGGCTTTGAGACATCATAAATCTGCACTGGTCTCCTGGTGACAGAACTTTGTCTGTGATCTGCCTAAGGGGGCATTGTGACATCATAACAATGCTCTGGTCACCCAGGTGACAGACCATTGTTTGTGATCTGCCTAATGGGGCATTGTGACTTCATAACTCCGCACTGGTCACCCACGTGACAGGCCCTTGTTTATAACCTGCCTAATGGGGCATTGTGACATCATAACACTGCACGGGTCACCCGGGTGACAGGCCCTTGTCTGTGATCTGCCTAAGGAGGCATTGTGACATCCTAACTCTGCACTTGGAACCCGGGTGACAGACCATTGTCTGTGATCTGCCTAAGGGGACATTGTGACATCATAACTCTGCATTGGTCACCGAGGTGACAGAACCTTGTCTTTGATCTGCCTATGTAGGCATTGTGACATCATAACTCTGCTCTGGTCACCCAGGAGACAGACCTTTGTTTGTGATCTGCCTAAGGGGGTATTGTGACATCATAACAATGCACTGGTACCCCACGTGACGTACCCTTGACTGTGATCTGCCGAAGGTGGCATTGTGACATCACAACTCTGCACTGGTCACCCAGGTGACAGACCCTTGTCTTTCATCTGCATAAGGGGGCATAGTGACATCATAACTATGCACGGGTCACCCAGGTGACAGACCCTTGACTGTGATCTCCCAAAGGGTGCATTGTGACATCATAATTCTGCACGGGTCATCCTGGTGACATACCCTTAACTTTGATCTACTTAAGTGGTAATTGTGACATCATAACTCTGCACTGGTCACCCAGGCGGCACACCCTTGTCTGTGATCTGCCTAAGAGGGCAAGGTGACATCATAACTCTGCACTGGTCTCCCAGGTGACAGACCCATGTGTGTGTGCTGCCGAAGGGGGCATTGTGACATCATAACACTGCACTGGTCACCCAGGTGACAGACCATTGTCTGTGATCTGCCTAATGGGGCATTGTTGCATCATAACTCTTCACTAGTCACCGAGGTGACAGACCCTTGTCTGTGATCAGCCTAAGAGGGCATTGTGACATCATAACTGCGCACTGGTAAGCCAGGCGACGTACCCTTGTCTGTGATGTGCCTAACGGGGCATTGTGACATCATAACTGTGCACTGGTAACCCAGGTGACGTACCCTTGACTGTGATCTGCCTTAGGTGGCATTGTGACGTCACAACTCTGCACTGGTCACCCATGTGACAGACCCTTGTCTGTGATCTGCATAAGGGAGCATTGTGACATCATAAATCTGCACGGGCCACCCAGGTGACAGACCATTGTCTCTGATCTGCCTAAGTGTGTATTGTGACATCATAACTCTGCACTGGTAACACAGGTGACAGTCTGTTGTCTGTGATCGGCCTAAGGGGCATTGGGACATCATAACTCTGCACTGGTCACCCAGGTGACAGACCCATGTTTGTGATCTGCCTCAGGGGGCATTGTGACATCATAACACTGCATGGGTCACCCTGCTGCCAGACCCTTGTCTGTGATCTGTCTGAGCTTGCATTGTGACATCATAACTCTACACTGGTCACCCAGGTAACAGGCGCTTGTATGTGATCTGCCTGAGTGGGCGTCGTGACATCATAACTCTGCACTGGTCACCCAGGTGACAGGCCCATGTCTGTGATCTGCCTAAGGGGGCATTGTGACATCATAACTCTGCACTGATCACCCAGTTGACAGGCCCTTGTCTGTTATCTGCCTAAGGGGGTATTGTGACATCATAACTCTCCACTGGTCACCCAGGTGACACGCCCTTGTCTGTGATCTGCCTAAGGGGGCATTGTGACATCATAACTCTGCACTGGTCACCCAGGTGACAGGCCCTTGTCTGTGATCTCCCTGAGGTGGCATAGTGACTTCATAAGTCTGCACTGGTCAACCACGTGACAGGCCCTTGCTTGTAACCTGCCTAAGGGGGCATTGTGACATCATAACTCTACACTGGGCGCCCAGGTGGCTGGCCTTTGTCTGTGATCTGCCTAAGGGGATATTGTGACATCATAACTCTGCATTGCTCTCCAAGGTGACAGACCATTGTCTGTGATCTGCCTAAGGGGGCGTTGTGACATCATAAATGTACACTGGTCACACAGGTGACAGACCCTTCTCTGTGAACTGCCTAAGGTGCATTGTGACATCCTAACTCTGCACTGGTACACCAGATCACAGACCCTTGTCCTTGATCTGCCTAAGGGGGCATTGTGACAACGTAACTCTGCAATGCACACCCAGGTGACAGGCCCTTGTCTGTGATCTGCCTAAGTGGGCATTGTGAATTCATAACTCTGCACTGGTCAACCACGTGACAGGCCCATGTTTGTAATCTGCCTAAGCAGACATTGTTACATCATAACCCTGCAGTGGGCACCCAGATTACAGGCCCTTGTGTGTGATCTGCCTAAGGGGGCATTGTGAATTCATAACTCTGCACTGGTCGTCCACGAGACATGCCCTTGTTTGTAATCTGCCTAAGGGGACATTGTGACATCATAACTCTGCACTGGGCACCCAGATGACAGGCCCTTGTCTGTGATCTGCCTAATGGGGCGTTGTGACATCATAACTCTGGACTTGGCACCCAGGTGACAGGCCCTCTTCTGTTATCTGCCTAAAGGGGGCATTGTGACATCATAACTCTGCACTCGTCACCCAGGTGAGAGATCCTTGTCTGTGATCTGCCTAAGGGGTCATTGTGACATCATAATTCTCCACTGGTCACCGAGGTGACAGACCCTTGTCTTTGATCTGCCTAAGGGGGCATTGTGACATCATAACTCTGCATTGTTCAGCCAGGTGACAGACCCTTTTCTTTGATCTAAGGGGGCATTGCCACATCATAAGTGTGCACGGGCCACCCAGGTGACAGACCCTTGTCTGTGATCTGCCTAAGGGGGAATTGTGACTTCATAACTCTGCACTCGTCACCCAGGTGAGAGACCCTTGTCTGTGATCTGCCTAGGGTGTCATTGTGACAATATAACACTGCACTGCTCACGCTGGTGACAGAGCCTTTTCTGTTATCTGCCTCAGGGGGCATTGTGACATCATAACTCTGCACCAGTCACCCAGGTGACAGACCCTTGTCAGTGATCTGCCTAAGGGGCATTGTGACATCATAACTCTGAACTGGTCACGCAGGTGAGAGACCCTTGTCTGTGATCTGCCTAATGGGGCATTGTGACATCATAACTCTGCATTGGTCACCAAGTTGCCAGACCATTGTCTTTGATCTGCCTAAGGGGGCGTTGTGACATCATAAAACTGCTCTGGTCACCCGGGTGACAGACCCTTGTCTGAGAACACCCTAAGGGGGCATTGTGACATTATAACACTGCACGCGTCCCCCAGGTGACAGACCCTTGTCTGTGATCTGCTAAGGGGGCATGGTGACATCATAACTCTGCACGGGTCACGCAGGTTACAGACCCTTGTCTGTGATCTGCTAAGGGGGCATGGTGACATCATAACTCTGCACGGGTCACGCAGGTTACAGACCCTTGTCTGTTATCTGCCTAAGGGGGCATTGTGCCATCATAATGCTGCACTGGTCACCCAGGTGACAGACCGTTGTCTGTGATCTGCCTAAGGGGTCAATGTGACATCGTAACCCTGCAGTGGTCACCAAGGTGAGAGACCCTTTTCTGTGATCTGCCTCAGGGGGCATTGTAACATCATATCTCTGCACTGGTCGCCCAGGAGACAGACCCATGTCTGTGATTTGCCTAACGGAGCGTTGTGACATCATAACTCTGCACTGGTCACCCAGGTGACAGTCCCTTGTCTGTGATCAACCAAAGGGTGCATTGTGACATCGTAATTCTGCACAGGTCACCCTGGTGACAGACCCTTGTCTTTTATCTTCTTAAGAGGTCATTGTGACATCATAACTCTACACGGGTCACCCGGGTGACTGACCCTTGTCTTTGATATGCCTAAGGGTTCATTTGGACATCAAAACTTTGCACTGGTAACCCAGGTGACAGAACCTTGTCTGTGTTCTGCCAAAGTAGGCATTGCGACATCAGAATTCTGCACTTGTCCCCCAGGTGACAGAACCTTGTCTGTGATCTGCTTAAGGGGACATTGTGACATCATTACTCTTCACTGGTCACACAGGTGACAGAAACTTGACTCTGAACGGCCTAACGGGGGCATTGTGACATCATAACTCTGCATTGGTCACGAAGTTGACAGACCATTGTCTTTGATCTGCCGAAGGGGGCGTTATGACATCATAAATCTGCCCGGGTCCCCCATGTGACAGACTCTTGTCTGTGATCTGTTAAGGGGCATTGTGACACCATAACTCTGCATTGGTCACTGCGGTTACAGACCCTTATGTATGATTTGCCTAAGGGGGCATTGTGACATCATAACTTTGCACTGGTCACCAAGGTGACAGACCCTGGTCTGCGAACTGCATAAGGGGGCATTTTGACATCATAACTCTGCACTGGTCACCCAGGTGACAACCCTTGTCTGTGATCTGCCTAAGGGTGCATTGTGACATCATAATTCTGCAAGGGTCACTCAGGTGTCAGACCCATTTCTGTGATCGGCCTAATGGGGTATTGTGACATCATAACTCTGCACTGGTCAGCCAGGTTACAGACCCTTGTCCACTATCTGCCTAAGGGGGCATTGTGACATCATAACTCTGCACTGGTTACCCAGGTGACCGACCCTTGTCTTTGATATGCCTAAGGGACATCGTGACCTCATAACTCGCCACTCGTCACCCAGGTGACAGACCATTTGCTGTGATCTGCCTAAGGAGGCATTGTGACATCATGACTCTGCACTGGTAACCCAGGTGACAGACCCTTGTCTGTGATCTGCCTAAGTGGGCATTGTGACATCATAACTCGGCGCTGGTCACCCAGGTGACAGGCCTTTGTCTGTGATCTGCCTAAGGGGGCATTGTGACATCATAACTGTGCACCGGACACCGAGGTAACAGACGCTTGACTGTGATCTGCCTAAGGTGGCATTGTGACATCATAATTCTGCATGGTCACCCAGGTTACAGAGCCTTGTCTGTGATCTGCCTAAGGGGGCATTGTGATATTATAACAATGCACGGTAACCCAGGTGACGGACCCTTGTCTTTGATCTGCCTAAGGGGGCATTGTGACATCATAACTCTGCGTGGGACACCCAGGTGTCACACCCTTGTCTGTGATCTGCCTAAGTGGGCATTGTGACATCACAGCCCTGCACTGGTCACACAGGTGACAGACCCTTTTCTTTGATCTGCCTAAGGGGGCATTGTGACATCATAACTCTGCAGTTGTCACCCGGGTGACAGTCCCTTGTCTTTGATCTGCCTAAGGGGGCTTTGTGACATCATACATCTGCACTTGTCACCCGGGTGACAGTCCCTTGTCTTTGATCTGCCTAAGGGGGCATTGTGACATAATACACCTGCACTTGTCACCCGGGTGACAGCCCCTTGTCTTTGATCTGCCTAAGTGGGCATTGTGACATCATAACTCTGCACTGTTCACCCAGGAGACAGACCCTTTTCCTTTATCTTCCTAAGGGGCATTGTGACATCACAACTCTGCACTGGTCACCCAGGAGACAGGCCCTTTTCTGTAATCTGCCAAAGGGGGCATTGTGACATCTTAAATGTGCACTGGTCACCCAGGTGACAGACCCTTGCCTGTGATCTACCTTAGGGGTCGTTGTGATATCATAACTCTGCACTGGTCACCCAGTTGACAGACCTTTGTCTCTGATGTGTCTAAGGGGGCATTGTGATATCATAACTCTGCACTAGTCACCCAGGTGACAGACCCTTGTCTCTGATCTGCCTAAGGGGGCACTGTGACATCATAACTCTGCACTGGTCACCGTGGTGTCAGACCCTTGACTCTGATCTCCCTAAGGGGACATTGTGACACTATAACTGTGCTCTGATCACGCAGGTGACAGTCCCTTGTCTGTGATCTGCCTAAGGGGGCATTGTGACATCAAAACACTGCACGGGTCACCCACGTGACAGGCCCTTGAATGTGATCTGCCTAAGGGGGTATTGAGACATCATAAATCTGCACTGGTCTCAAGGTGACAGACCCTTGTCTGTGATCTGCCTAAGGCGGCATTGGGACATCATAACCCTGCATTGGTCACCCAGGAGACAGACCCTTGGTTGTGATCTGGCTAAGGGGGCATTATGAGATCATAACTCAGCACACGTCTCCCAGGTGTCAGACCCTTGTCTATGATATGCGTAACGGAGCATTGTGACATCATAACTCTGCACTGGTCACCCAGGTGACAGACCCTTGTCTCTGATCTCCCTAAGTGTGCATTGGGACATCATA
This sequence comes from Gorilla gorilla gorilla, assembly GCF_029281585.2. Taxonomy (NCBI): domain Eukaryota; kingdom Metazoa; phylum Chordata; class Mammalia; order Primates; family Hominidae; genus Gorilla; species Gorilla gorilla. The sequence continues at coordinate 22,033,506 of NC_073241.2, forward strand.
ACTCTGCACTGGTCACACAGGTGACAGACCCTTGTCTGTGATTGACCTAAGGGGCAATGTGACATCATAATTCTGCAATGGTCACACAGGTGACAGACCATTTTCTGTGATTGGCCTAATGGGGTATTGTGACATCATAAAACTGCACTGGTCAGTCTGGTTACAGACCCTTGTCCACTATCTGCCTAAGGGGGCATTGTGACATCATATCTCAGCACGGGTCACCCAGGTGACAGACCCTTGTTTCTGATCTGCCTAAGTGTGCATTGTGACATCATAACTCTGCACTGGTCACGCAGGTGACAGACCCTTGTCTATGATCTGCCCAAGGGGGCATTGTGACATCATAACTCTGCAGTGGTCCCCCAGGTCACAGACCCTTGTCTGTGATCTGCCTAAGGGGGCATTTTGACAACCTAACTCTGCACTGGTCACCCAGGTGACAGGCCCTTGTCTGTGATCTGCCTAATGGGGCATTGTGAATTCATAAGTCTGCACTGTTCACCGACGTGACAGGCCCTTGTTTGTAATCTGCCTAAGGGGACATTGTGACATTATAACTCTACACTGGGCACCCAGATGACAGGCCCTTGTCTGTGATCTGCCTAAGGGGGCATTGTGACATGATATCTCTGCACGGGTCACCCAGGTGACAGACCCTTGTCTGTGATCTGCTTAAGGGGGCAATATGACATCACAACTCTGTACTGGTCACCCAGCTGTCAGACCCTTGTCTGTGATTTGCCTCAGGGGGCATTGTGACATCACAACACTTCACTGGTCACCCAGGTGACAGGCCCATGTCTGTGATCTGCCTAAGGGGGCATTGTGACATCATAACTCTGCACTGATCACCCAGTTGACAGGCCCTTGTCTGTTATCTGTCTAAGGGGGCATTGTGACATCATAACTCTCCACTGGTCGCCCAGGTGACACGCCCTTGTCTGTGATATGCCTAAGGTGGCATTGTGACATCATAACTCTGCACTGGTCACCCAGGTGACAGACCCTTGTCTGTGTTCTGCCTAACGGGGCATTGTGACATCATAACAGTGCACTGGTCACCCAGGTGGCAGACCATTGTCTGTGACCTGCCTAAGGGGGCATTGTGATATCATAACTCTGCACTGGTCACCCAGGTGAGAGACCTTTGTCTGTAAACTGCCTAAAGAGGCATTGTGACATTATAAGTCTGCACTAGTCACGCAGGTGACACACCCTTCTCTGTGATCTGCCTAAGAGGGCATTGTGATATCATAAAACTGCACTGGTCATCCAGGTGACAGACCCCTGTCTGTGAACTTCCTAAGGGGTGATTGTGACATCATAACTCTGCACTGATCACCCAGGTGATAGAACCTTGTCTGTGATCTGCCCAAGGGAGCATTGTGACATCATAACACTGCACGAGGCACCCAGGTGGCAGACCCTTGTCTGTGATCTCCCTAAGGGGGCATTGTGACATCAAAACACTGCACGGGTCACCCATGTGACAGGCCCTTGAAAGTGATCTGTGTAAGGGGACATTGAGCCAACATAAATCTGCACTGGTCCGCAGGTGACAGACCCTTGTCTTTGATCTGCCTAAGGGGGCATTGTGACATCATATCTCTGCATTGGTCACCGAGGTGACAGACCCTTGTCTTTGATCTGCCTATGTGGTCATTGTGACATCATAACTCTGCACTGGTCACCCAGTCGACAGACTCTTGCTTGTGATTTACCTAAGGGGGCATTTTGACATCATAACTCTGCTCGCGTCTCCCAGGTGTCAGGCCCTTGTCTGTGATATGCATAAGGGGGCATTGTGACATCATATCTCAGCACGGGGCACCCAGGTGACAGACCCTTGTCTCTGATCTGCCTAAGTGTGCATTGTGAAATCATAACTCTGCACTGGTCACACAGGTGAAAGTCCCTTGTCTGTGATCGACCTAAGGGGCATTGTGACTTCATTACTCTGCACGGGACACCCAGGTGACAGACCCATGTCTGTGATCTGCTTAAGGGGGCAATATGACATCATAACTCTGTACTGGTCACCCAGCTGTCAGACCCTTGTCTGTGATCTGCCTCATGGTGTATTGTGACATCATAACACTGCACGGGTCACCCTGCTGTCAGACCCTTGTCTGTGATCTGCCTAAGGGGGCATTGTGACATCACAACTCTGCACTGGTCACTCAGGTGACACGCCCTTGTCAGTGATCTGCCTAAGGGGGCATTGTGACATCATAACTCTGCACTGGTCACCCAGGTGACAGGCCCTTGTCTGTGATCTCCCTAAGGTGGCATTGTGACTTCATAACTCTGCACTGGTCACCCACTTGACAGGCCCTTGATTATAACCTGCCTAATGGGACATTGTGACATCATAACACTTCACGGGTCACCAGGGTGACAGGCCCTTGTCTGTGATCTGCCTAAGGAGGCATTGTGACATCCTAACTCTGCACTTGGAACCCAGGTGACAGACCTTTGTCTGTGATCTGCCTAAGGGGACATTGTGACATCATAACTCTGCATTGTTCACCAAGGTGAGAGACCATTGTCTTAGATCTGCCTAAGGGGAAGTTGTGATATCATAAATCTGCACTGGTCACACAGGTGACAGACTCTTCTCTGTGAGCTGCCTAAGGGGGCATTGTGACATCATAACTCTGCGCTGGTACTCCAGGTCACAGACCTTTGTCCTTGATCTGCCTAATGGGGCATTGTGACAACCTAACTCTGCACTGGTAACCCAGGTGACAGGCCCTTCTCTGTGATCTGCCTAAGGGGGCATTGTGAATTCATAACTCTGCACTGGTCAGTCTCGTGACAGGCCCATGTTTGTAATCTGCCTAAGCGGACATTGTTACATCATAACTCCGCACTGGGCACACAGATGACAGGCCCTTGACTGTGATCTGCCTAAAGGGGCATTTTGACATCATAACTCTGCACTGGTCACCCAGGTGAGAGACCCTTGTCTGTGATCTGCCTAAGGGGGCATTGTGACATCATAACACTGCACGGGTCACCCAGGTGACAGACCCTTGTCTGTGATCTGCCCAAGGGGGCATTGTGGCATCATAACTCTGCATGAGGCACCCAGGTGGCAGACCCTTGTCTGTGATCTGCCTAAGTGGGCATTGTGACATCAAAACACTGCACAGGACACCCATGTGACAGGCCCTTGAATGTGATCTGCCTAAGGGGGCTTTGAGACATCATAAATCTGCACTGGTCTCCTGGTGACAGAACTTTGTCTGTGATCTGCCTAAGGGGGCATTGTGACATCATAACAATGCTCTGGTCACCCAGGTGACAGACCATTGTTTGTGATCTGCCTAATGGGGCATTGTGACTTCATAACTCCGCACTGGTCACCCACGTGACAGGCCCTTGTTTATAACCTGCCTAATGGGGCATTGTGACATCATAACACTGCACGGGTCACCCGGGTGACAGGCCCTTGTCTGTGATCTGCCTAAGGAGGCATTGTGACATCCTAACTCTGCACTTGGAACCCGGGTGACAGACCATTGTCTGTGATCTGCCTAAGGGGACATTGTGACATCATAACTCTGCATTGGTCACCGAGGTGACAGAACCTTGTCTTTGATCTGCCTATGTAGGCATTGTGACATCATAACTCTGCTCTGGTCACCCAGGAGACAGACCTTTGTTTGTGATCTGCCTAAGGGGGTATTGTGACATCATAACAATGCACTGGTACCCCACGTGACGTACCCTTGACTGTGATCTGCCGAAGGTGGCATTGTGACATCACAACTCTGCACTGGTCACCCAGGTGACAGACCCTTGTCTTTCATCTGCATAAGGGGGCATAGTGACATCATAACTATGCACGGGTCACCCAGGTGACAGACCCTTGACTGTGATCTCCCAAAGGGTGCATTGTGACATCATAATTCTGCACGGGTCATCCTGGTGACATACCCTTAACTTTGATCTACTTAAGTGGTAATTGTGACATCATAACTCTGCACTGGTCACCCAGGCGGCACACCCTTGTCTGTGATCTGCCTAAGAGGGCAAGGTGACATCATAACTCTGCACTGGTCTCCCAGGTGACAGACCCATGTGTGTGTGCTGCCGAAGGGGGCATTGTGACATCATAACACTGCACTGGTCACCCAGGTGACAGACCATTGTCTGTGATCTGCCTAATGGGGCATTGTTGCATCATAACTCTTCACTAGTCACCGAGGTGACAGACCCTTGTCTGTGATCAGCCTAAGAGGGCATTGTGACATCATAACTGCGCACTGGTAAGCCAGGCGACGTACCCTTGTCTGTGATGTGCCTAACGGGGCATTGTGACATCATAACTGTGCACTGGTAACCCAGGTGACGTACCCTTGACTGTGATCTGCCTTAGGTGGCATTGTGACGTCACAACTCTGCACTGGTCACCCATGTGACAGACCCTTGTCTGTGATCTGCATAAGGGAGCATTGTGACATCATAAATCTGCACGGGCCACCCAGGTGACAGACCATTGTCTCTGATCTGCCTAAGTGTGTATTGTGACATCATAACTCTGCACTGGTAACACAGGTGACAGTCTGTTGTCTGTGATCGGCCTAAGGGGCATTGGGACATCATAACTCTGCACTGGTCACCCAGGTGACAGACCCATGTTTGTGATCTGCCTCAGGGGGCATTGTGACATCATAACACTGCATGGGTCACCCTGCTGCCAGACCCTTGTCTGTGATCTGTCTGAGCTTGCATTGTGACATCATAACTCTACACTGGTCACCCAGGTAACAGGCGCTTGTATGTGATCTGCCTAAGTGGGCGTCGTGACATCATAACTCTGCACTGGTCACCCAGGTGACAGGCCCATGTCTGTGATCTGCCTAAGGGGGCATTGTGACATCATAACTCTGCACTGATCACCCAGTTGACAGGCCCTTGTCTGTTATCTGCCTAAGGGGGTATTGTGACATCATAACTCTCCACTGGTCACCCAGGTGACACGCCCTTGTCTGTGATCTGCCTAAGGGGGCATTGTGACATCATAACTCTGCACTGGTCACCCAGGTGACAGGCCCTTGTCTGTGATCTCCCTGAGGTGGCATAGTGACTTCATAAGTCTGCACTGGTCAACCACGTGACAGGCCCTTGCTTGTAACCTGCCTAAGGGGGCATTGTGACATCATAACTCTACACTGGGCGCCCAGGTGGCTGGCCTTTGTCTGTGATCTGCCTAAGGGGATATTGTGACATCATAACTCTGCATTGCTCTCCAAGGTGACAGACCATTGTCTGTGATCTGCCTAAGGGGGCGTTGTGACATCATAAATGTACACTGGTCACACAGGTGACAGACCCTTCTCTGTGAACTGCCTAAGGTGCATTGTGACATCCTAACTCTGCACTGGTACACCAGATCACAGACCCTTGTCCTTGATCTGCCTAAGGGGGCATTGTGACAACGTAACTCTGCAATGCACACCCAGGTGACAGGCCCTTGTCTGTGATCTGCCTAAGTGGGCATTGTGAATTCATAACTCTGCACTGGTCAACCACGTGACAGGCCCATGTTTGTAATCTGCCTAAGCAGACATTGTTACATCATAACCCTGCAGTGGGCACCCAGATTACAGGCCCTTGTGTGTGATCTGCCTAAGGGGGCATTGTGAATTCATAACTCTGCACTGGTCGTCCACGAGACATGCCCTTGTTTGTAATCTGCCTAAGGGGACATTGTGACATCATAACTCTGCACTGGGCACCCAGATGACAGGCCCTTGTCTGTGATCTGCCTAATGGGGCGTTGTGACATCATAACTCTGGACTTGGCACCCAGGTGACAGGCCCTCTTCTGTTATCTGCCTAAAGGGGGCATTGTGACATCATAACTCTGCACTCGTCACCCAGGTGAGAGATCCTTGTCTGTGATCTGCCTAAGGGGTCATTGTGACATCATAATTCTCCACTGGTCACCGAGGTGACAGACCCTTGTCTTTGATCTGCCTAAGGGGGCATTGTGACATCATAACTCTGCATTGTTCAGCCAGGTGACAGACCCTTTTCTTTGATCTAAGGGGGCATTGCCACATCATAAGTGTGCACGGGCCACCCAGGTGACAGACCCTTGTCTGTGATCTGCCTAAGGGGGAATTGTGACTTCATAACTCTGCACTCGTCACCCAGGTGAGAGACCCTTGTCTGTGATCTGCCTAGGGTGTCATTGTGACAATATAACACTGCACTGCTCACGCTGGTGACAGAGCCTTTTCTGTTATCTGCCTCAGGGGGCATTGTGACATCATAACTCTGCACCAGTCACCCAGGTGACAGACCCTTGTCAGTGATCTGCCTAAGGGGCATTGTGACATCATAACTCTGAACTGGTCACGCAGGTGAGAGACCCTTGTCTGTGATCTGCCTAATGGGGCATTGTGACATCATAACTCTGCATTGGTCACCAAGTTGCCAGACCATTGTCTTTGATCTGCCTAAGGGGGCGTTGTGACATCATAAAACTGCTCTGGTCACCCGGGTGACAGACCCTTGTCTGAGAACACCCTAAGGGGGCATTGTGACATTATAACACTGCACGCGTCCCCCAGGTGACAGACCCTTGTCTGTGATCTGCTAAGGGGGCATGGTGACATCATAACTCTGCACGGGTCACGCAGGTTACAGACCCTTGTCTGTGATCTGCTAAGGGGGCATGGTGACATCATAACTCTGCACGGGTCACGCAGGTTACAGACCCTTGTCTGTTATCTGCCTAAGGGGGCATTGTGCCATCATAATGCTGCACTGGTCACCCAGGTGACAGACCGTTGTCTGTGATCTGCCTAAGGGGTCAATGTGACATCGTAACCCTGCAGTGGTCACCAAGGTGAGAGACCCTTTTCTGTGATCTGCCTCAGGGGGCATTGTAACATCATATCTCTGCACTGGTCGCCCAGGAGACAGACCCATGTCTGTGATTTGCCTAACGGAGCGTTGTGACATCATAACTCTGCACTGGTCACCCAGGTGACAGTCCCTTGTCTGTGATCAACCAAAGGGTGCATTGTGACATCGTAATTCTGCACAGGTCACCCTGGTGACAGACCCTTGTCTTTTATCTTCTTAAGAGGTCATTGTGACATCATAACTCTACACGGGTCACCCGGGTGACTGACCCTTGTCTTTGATATGCCTAAGGGTTCATTTGGACATCAAAACTTTGCACTGGTAACCCAGGTGACAGAACCTTGTCTGTGTTCTGCCAAAGTAGGCATTGCGACATCAGAATTCTGCACTTGTCCCCCAGGTGACAGAACCTTGTCTGTGATCTGCTTAAGGGGACATTGTGACATCATTACTCTTCACTGGTCACACAGGTGACAGAAACTTGACTCTGAACGGCCTAACGGGGGCATTGTGACATCATAACTCTGCATTGGTCACGAAGTTGACAGACCATTGTCTTTGATCTGCCGAAGGGGGCGTTATGACATCATAAATCTGCCCGGGTCCCCCATGTGACAGACTCTTGTCTGTGATCTGTTAAGGGGCATTGTGACACCATAACTCTGCATTGGTCACTGCGGTTACAGACCCTTATGTATGATTTGCCTAAGGGGGCATTGTGACATCATAACTTTGCACTGGTCACCAAGGTGACAGACCCTGGTCTGCGAACTGCATAAGGGGGCATTTTGACATCATAACTCTGCACTGGTCACCCAGGTGACAACCCTTGTCTGTGATCTGCCTAAGGGTGCATTGTGACATCATAATTCTGCAAGGGTCACTCAGGTGTCAGACCCATTTCTGTGATCGGCCTAATGGGGTATTGTGACATCATAACTCTGCACTGGTCAGCCAGGTTACAGACCCTTGTCCACTATCTGCCTAAGGGGGCATTGTGACATCATAACTCTGCACTGGTTACCCAGGTGACCGACCCTTGTCTTTGATATGCCTAAGGGACATCGTGACCTCATAACTCGCCACTCGTCACCCAGGTGACAGACCATTTGCTGTGATCTGCCTAAGGAGGCATTGTGACATCATGACTCTGCACTGGTAACCCAGGTGACAGACCCTTGTCTGTGATCTGCCTAAGTGGGCATTGTGACATCATAACTCGGCGCTGGTCACCCAGGTGACAGGCCTTTGTCTGTGATCTGCCTAAGGGGGCATTGTGACATCATAACTGTGCACCGGACACCGAGGTAACAGACGCTTGACTGTGATCTGCCTAAGGTGGCATTGTGACATCATAATTCTGCATGGTCACCCAGGTTACAGAGCCTTGTCTGTGATCTGCCTAAGGGGGCATTGTGATATTATAACAATGCACGGTAACCCAGGTGACGGACCCTTGTCTTTGATCTGCCTAAGGGGGCATTGTGACATCATAACTCTGCGTGGGACACCCAGGTGTCACACCCTTGTCTGTGATCTGCCTAAGTGGGCATTGTGACATCACAGCCCTGCACTGGTCACACAGGTGACAGACCCTTTTCTTTGATCTGCCTAAGGGGGCATTGTGACATCATAACTCTGCAGTTGTCACCCGGGTGACAGTCCCTTGTCTTTGATCTGCCTAAGGGGGCTTTGTGACATCATACATCTGCACTTGTCACCCGGGTGACAGTCCCTTGTCTTTGATCTGCCTAAGGGGGCATTGTGACATAATACACCTGCACTTGTCACCCGGGTGACAGCCCCTTGTCTTTGATCTGCCTAAGTGGGCATTGTGACATCATAACTCTGCACTGTTCACCCAGGAGACAGACCCTTTTCCTTTATCTTCCTAAGGGGCATTGTGACATCACAACTCTGCACTGGTCACCCAGGAGACAGGCCCTTTTCTGTAATCTGCCAAAGGGGGCATTGTGACATCTTAAATGTGCACTGGTCACCCAGGTGACAGACCCTTGCCTGTGATCTACCTTAGGGGTCGTTGTGATATCATAACTCTGCACTGGTCACCCAGTTGACAGACCTTTGTCTCTGATGTGTCTAAGGGGGCATTGTGATATCATAACTCTGCACTAGTCACCCAGGTGACAGACCCTTGTCTCTGATCTGCCTAAGGGGGCACTGTGACATCATAACTCTGCACTGGTCACCGTGGTGTCAGACCCTTGACTCTGATCTCCCTAAGGGGACATTGTGACACTATAACTGTGCTCTGATCACGCAGGTGACAGTCCCTTGTCTGTGATCTGCCTAAGGGGGCATTGTGACATCATAACTCTACGCTGGTCACCCAGGTGAAAGACCCTTGTCTGCGATCTGCCAAAGGGGGCATTGTGACATCATAACTCTGCACTGGTCACCCAGGTGGCAGACCCTTGACTGTGGTCAGCCTAAGGGGGCATTTGACATCATAAGTCTGCACGGGTCACCCAGGTGACAGACCCTTGTCTGTGATATGCCTAATGGTGCACTGTGACATCATAACCCTGCACGGGTCACTCTGGTGACAGACTCTTGATTTTGATCTGCTTAAGTGGGCATGGAGACATCATAACTCTGCACTGGGCACACAGGTGACAGACCCTTGTCTGTGATCTGCCTAAGTGGGCATTGTGACATCATAACTCTGCATTGGATACCCAGGAGACACGGCCTTCTCTGTGATGTGCATAAGGGGGCATTGTGATATTATGAATCTGCACTGGGCTCCCAGGTGAGATGCCCTTGTCTGTGATCTGCCTAAGGGGACACTGTGACAGAATGATTCTGCACTGCTCACCCAGGTGAAAGACCCTTCTCTTTTATCTGCCTAAGGGGCATTGTGATATCATAACTCTGCACTGGTCACCCTGGTGACAGACCTTTGTCTGTTATCTGCCTAAGGGGGCATTGTGACATCATAACTCTCCACTGGTTCCCCCTGTGACAGACCCTTGTCTGTGATCTGCCTAAGGGGGCATTGTGACATCATAACTCTTCATTGGTCACCCTGGTGACAGACCCTTGTCTGTTATCTGCCTAAGGGGGCATTGTGACATCATAACTCTGCACGGTCACCCAGGTGACAGACCCTTGTCTGTGATCTACCAAAGGGGGCATTGTGACACCATAACTATGCACTGGTCACCCAGGTGACAGGCCCTTGTCAGTGATTTTCCTAAGGGGGCAATGTGACTTCATAACTCTGCACTGGTCACACAGGGGACAGGCCCTTGTCTGTGATCTCTCTTAGTGGGCATTGTGACATCATAACCCTGCACTGGTCACCCAAGTGAGAGACCCTTGTATGTGATCTTCCTAAGGGCCATTGTGACATCATAACTGTACACTGGTCACCCATGTGACGGACCCTTCTCTGTGATCTGCCTAAGGGGCCATTGTGACATCATAATTCTACACTGGTCACCCAGGTGAAAGACCCTTGTCTGTGATCTGCCAAAGTGGGCATTATGACATCATAACTCTGCACTGGTCACCCAGGGGACAGACCCTTTTCTGTGATCTGCCTAAGGGGGAATTGTGACATGATAACTCTGCACGGGTCACCCAGGTGACAGACCCTTGTCTGTTATCTGCCTATGGGGGCAATGTGACATCATAACTCTGCACTGGTCACCCAGGTGACCGACTCTTGTCTGTGATCTGCCTCAGGGGGCATTGTGACATCATAACTCTGCACTGGTCACCCAGGAGACAGACCCTTGTCTGTGATTTGCCTAAGGGGGCATTGTGACATCATAACTCTGCACTAGTCACTCAGGTGACAGGGCCTTGTCTGTGATCTGCCTAAGACGGCATTGTGACATCAAAACTCTGCACTGGTCACCCAGGTGACAGGCCCTTGTCTGTGATGTGCCTAAGGGGGCAACGTAACTTCGTAACTCTGCAATGGTCACACAGGTGACAGGCCCTTGTCTGTGATCTGCCTAAGGGGGCATTGTGACATCATAACCCTGCACTGGGCACAAAGGTGACTGGCCCTTTTCTGATCTGACTAAGGAGGCATTGTGACATCATAACTCTGCACTGGGCACCCAGGTGACAGGCCCTTGTCTGTGATCTCCCTGAGGGGGCATTGTGACGTCATAATTCTGCACTGGGTACCCCGGTGACAGGCCCCTGTCTGTGATGTGCCTGAGGAGGCATTGTGACTTCCTAACTCTGCACGGCTCACCTTGGTGACAAACCTTTGTCAGTGATCTGCCTAAGGGGGCATTGTGACGTCATAACTCTGCACTGGTCGCCGCGGTGACAGACACTTGTCTGTGATCTGCCTAAGGGGACATTGTAACATCATAACTCTGCACTGGTAACCCAGGTGACAGATTCTTGTCTGTGATATGCCTAAGGGGCCATTGTGACATCATAACTCTGTACTGGTCACCCAGGTGACAGGCCCTTGTCTGTGATCTGCTAAGGGGGCATTGTGACATCATAACTCTGCACTGCTCACACAGGTGACAGACCCTTTTCCATGTTCTGCATAAGGAGGCATTGTGTCATCATAACTCTGCGCTGGTCACCCTGGTGACAGACCCTTGTTTTGATCTCTCTAAGGGGGCATTGTGACATCATAACCCTGCACTGGTCACCGTGGTGACAGACCGTTGTCTGTTCTCTGCCTAAGGGAGCATTGTGACTTCATAATTGTGCACTGGTCTCCCAGGTGACACACCCTTCTCTGTGATCTGTCTAAGGGGGCATTTTGACATCATAATTCTGACCTGGTCACCCAGGTGACCGACCCTTGTCTGTGATCTGCCTAAGGGAGATTTGTGACCTCATAACTCGCCACTCCTCACCCAGGCGACAGACCCTTGTCTGTGACCTGCCTAAGAGGTCATTGTGACATCATATCTCTGCACTGGTCACCCAGGTGACAGACCTTTTCTGTGATCTGCCTAAGGGGGCATTGTTGCATCATAACTCTTAACTAGTCACAGCGGTGACAGACCCTTGTCTGTGTTCTGCCTAAGGGGGCAATGTGACATCATAACACTGCACTGGTCACACAGGTGACAGACCATTGTCTGTGATCTGCCTAAGGGGTCGTTGTGATATCATAACCCTGCACTGGACACCCAGGTGAGAGACCCTTCTCTGTAAACTGCCAAAGGGGGCGTTCTGACATCATAAATCTGCGCTAGTCACGCAGGTGATAGACCCTTGTCTGTGATGTGCCTAAGGGGGCATTGTGACATCATAACTCTGCACTGGTCACACAGGAGACAGACCGTTGTCTGTGATCTGCCTAAGGGGTCACTGTGACATCATAACTCTGCACTGGTCACCCAGGTGACAGAACCTTTTCTGTGATCTGCCTAAGGGAGCAATGTGACATCAGAATTCTACACAGTGCTCCCTGGTCACAGACCCTTGTCTGTTATCTGCCTAAGGGGGCATTGTGACATCATAACTCTGCACTGGTCAGGCAGGTGACAGACCCTTTTCTGTGATCTGCATATTGGGGCATTGTGACATCATAACTCTGCACTGTTCACCCTGGTGACAGAACCTTGTCCGTCATCTGCCTAACGTGGAATTGTGACATCATAACCCTGCACTGGTCACTAAGGTGACAGACCCTTGTCTGTGATCTGTCTAAGGGGTCATTGTGACATCATAATTATGCAATGGTCACCCAGGTGGCAGACCCTTGTCTGTGATCTGCTTAATGGGGCATTGTGACATCATAACTCTGCACTGGGCACCAAGGTGGCAGACCCTTGCCTGTGATTTGCCTGAGGGGTCATTGTGACATCATTACACTGCACTGGTCAACAAGGTGACAGACCAATTTCTGTGATATGCCTAAGGAGGCATTGTGACATCATAATTCTGCCCTGGTCACCCAGGTGACAGACCCTTGTCTGTGAACTGCTTAAGGGGGCATTGTGACATCACAACTCTGCACGAGGAACCAAGGTGGCAGACTCTTGTCAGTGATCTGCCTAAGGGGGCAATGTGACATGACAACTCTTCACGGGTCACCAATGTGACATTCCCTGGAATGTGATCTGCCTAATGGGGCATTGTGACATCATAAATCTGCACTGGTCAGCCAGGTGACAGACCCTTGTCTTTGATCTGTCTAAGGGGGCATTGTGACTTAATATCTCTGCACAGGGCACCCAGGTGACAGACCCTTGTCTGTTATCTGCCTAAGGGGGAATTGTGACATCATAACTCTGCACGTGTCACCCACGTGACAGGCCCTTGAAAGTGATCTGCTTAAGGGGTCACTGTGACATCATAAATATGCACTGGTCACCCAGGTGACAGACCCTTGTCTGTGATCTGCCTAAGGGGGCATTGTGACATCATAAGTCTGCACTGGGCACCCAGGTGACGTGCCCTTGTCTTTGATCTGCCTAAGGGGGCATTGTGAGTACATAACTCTGCACTGGTCACCCAGGTGAAAGACCCTTGTCTGTGATCTGCCTAATGGGGCATCGTGACATCATAACTCTGCAATGGTCACACAGCTGACAGACCCTTTACAGTGATTTTCTTAATGGGGTATTGTGACATCATAACTCTGCACTGGTCAACCTGCTTACAGACCCTTGTCCACTATCTGCCTAAGGGGCACTGTGACATCATAACTCTGCACTGGTTACCCAGGTGACCGACCCTTGTCTGTGATCTGCCTAAGGGAGATTTGTGACCTCATAACTCGCCACACCTCACGCAGGCGACAGACCCTTGTCTGTGATCTGCCTAAGGGGTCATTGTGACATCATATCTCTGCACTGGTCACCCAGGTGACAGACCTTTTCTGTGATCTGCCTAAGGGGCATTGTTGCATCATAACTCTTAACTAGTCACAGCGGTGACAGACCCTTGTCTGTGTTCTGCCTGAGGGGGCAATGTGACATCATAACACTGCACTGGTCACACAGGTGACAGACCATTGTCTGTGATCTGACCAAGGGGGCGTTGTGACATCACAACTCTGCACGAGGCACCCAGGTGGCAGACCCTTGTCTGTGATCTGCCTAAGGGGGCCTTCTGACATCATAAATCTGCGCAAGTCACGCAGGTGACAGACCCTTGTCTGTGATGTGCCTAAGGGGGCATTGTGACATCATAACACTGCACTGGTCACCCAGGTGACAGACCCCTGTCTGTGAACTGCCTAAGGGATCATTGTGACATCATAACTCTGCGCTGGTCACACAGGTGACAGACCGCTGTCTGTGATCTACCGAAGGGGGCATTGTGACATCACAACTCTGCACGAGGCACCCAGGTGGCAGAACCTTGTCTGTGATCTGCCTAAGGGGGCAATGTGACATCAAAATTCTGCACGGGTCACCCATGTGACAGGCCATTGAATGTGATCTGCCTAAATGGGCATTGTGACATCATAACTCTGCACTGGTCAGCCAGGTGACAGACCCTTTTCTTTGATCTGTCTAAGGGGGCATTGTGACTTAATATCTCTGCACAGGGCACCCAGGTGACAGACCCTTGTCTGTTATCTGCCTAAGGGGGCATTGTGACATCATAACTCTGCACGTGTCACCCAGGTGACAGACCCTTGTCCGTGGTCTTCCTAAGGTGGCATTGTGACCTCATAACTCTGCGCTGGTCACCCAGGTGACAGATTCTTGTCCGTGATCTGCCTAAGGGGACATTGTGACATCATAACTCTGTACTGGTCACCCAGGTGACAGGCCCTTGTCTGTGATCTGCTAAGGGGGCATTGTGACATCATAATTCTGCACTGCTCACACAGGTGACAGACCCTTTTCCATGATCTGCATAAGGGGGCATTGTGTCATCATAACTCTGCGCTGGTCACCCTGGTGACAGACCCTTGTTTTGATCTCTCTAAGGGGGCATTGTGACATCATAACCCTGTACTGGTCACTGTGGTGACAGACCGTTGTCTGTTATCTGCCTAAGGGAGCATTGTGACTTCATAACTGTGCACTGGTCTCCCAGGTGACACACCCTTCCCTGTGATCTGTCTAAGGGGGCATTGTGACATCATAATTCTGACCTGGTCACCCAGGTGACCGACCCTTGTCTGTGATCTGCCTAAGGGAGATTTGTGACCTCATAACTCGCCACACCTCACCCAGGCGACAGACCATTGTCTGTGATCTGCCTAAGGGGTCATTGTGACATCATATCTCTGCACTGGTCACCCAGGTGACAGACCTTTTCTGTGATCTGCCTAAGGGGGCATTGTTGCATCATAACTCTTAACTAGTCACAGCGGTGACAGACCCTTGTCTGTGTTCTGCCTAAGGGGGCAATGTGACATCATAACACTGCACTGGTCACACAGGTGACAGACCATTGTTTGTGATCTGCCTAAGGGGTCGTTGTGATATCATAACCCTGCACTGGACACCCAGGTGAGAGACCCTTGTCTGTAAACTGCCAAAGGGGGCGTTCTGACATCATAAATCTGCGTTAGTCACGCAGGTGACAGACCCTTGTCTGTGATGTGCCTAAGGGGGCATTGTGACATCATAACACTGCACTGGTCACTCAGGTGACAGCCCCCTGTCTGTGAACTGCCTAAGGGGTCACTGTGACATCATAACTCTGCACTGGTCACACAGGTGACAGACCGTTGTCTGTGATCTGCCCAAGGGGGCATTGTGACATCACAACTCTGCACGAGGCACCCAGGTGGCAGACCCTTGTCTGTGATCTGCCTAAGGGGGCAATGTGACATCAAAACTCTGCACGGGTCACCCATGTGACAGGCCCTTGAATGTGATCTGCCTAATGGGGCATTGTAACATCATAACTCTGCTCGAGTCACCCATGTGGCAGGCCCTTGAATGTGATCTGCCTAAACGGGCATTGTGACATCATAACTCTGCACTGGTCAGCCAGGTGACAGACCCTTTCCTCTGATCTGTCTAAGGGGGCATTGTGACTTAATATCTCTGCACAGGGCACCCAGGTGACAGACCCTTGTCTGTTATCTGCCTAAGGGGGCAATGTGACATCATAACTCTGCACGTGTCACCCAGGTGACAGACCCTTGTCCGTGCTCTTCCTAAGGTGGCATTGTGACCTCATAACTCTGCGCTGGTCACCCAGGTGACAGATTCTTCTCTGTGATCTGCCTAAGGGGGCATTGTGACATCATAACTCTGTACTGGTCACCCAGGTGACAGGCCCTTGTCTGTGATCTGCTAAGGGGGCATTGTGACATCATAACTCTGCACTGCTCACACAGGTGACAGACCCTTTTCCATGATCTGCATAAGGGGGCATTGTGTCATCATAACTCTGCGCTGGTCACCCTGGTGACAGACCCTTGTTTTGATCTCTCTAAGGGGGCATTGTGACATCATAACCCTGTGCTGGTCACTGTGGTGACAGACCGTTGTCTGTTATCTGCCTAAGGGAGCATTGTGACTTCATAACTGTGCACTGGTCTCCCAGGTGACACACCCTTCTCTGTGATCTGTCTAAGGGGGCATTGTGACATCATAAATCTGACCTGGTCACCCAGGTGACCGACCCTTGTCTGTGATCTGCCTAAGGGAGATTTGTGACCTCATAACTCGCCACACCTCACCCAGGTGACAGACCATTGTCTGTGATCTGCCTAAGGGGTCATTGTGACATCATATCTCTGCACTGGTCACCCAGGTGACAGACCTTTTCTGTGATCTGCCTAAGGGGGCATTGTTGCATCATAACTCTTAACTAGTCACAGCGGTGACAGACCCTTGTCTGTGTTCTGCCTAAGGGGGCAATGTGACATCATAACACTGCACTGGTCACACAGGTGACAGACCATTGTTTGTGATCTGCCTAAGGGGTCGTTGTGATATCATAACCCTGCACTGGACACCCAGGTGAGAGACCCTTGTCTGTAAACTGCCAAAGGGGGCGTTCTGACATCATAAATCTGCGTTAGTCACGCAGGTGACAGACCCTTGTCTGTGATGTGCCTAAGGGGGCATTGTGACATCATAACACTGCACTGGTCACTCAGGTGACAGCCCCCTGTCTGTGAACTGCCTAAGGGGTCACTGTGACATCATAACTCTGCACTGGTCACACAGGTGACAGACCGTTGTCTGTGATCTGCCCAAGGGGGCATTGTGACATCACAACTCTGCACGAGGCACCCAGGTGGCAGACCCTTGTCTGTGATCTGCCTAAGGGGGCAATGTGACATCAAAACTCTGCACGGGTCACCCATGTGACAGGCCCTTGAATGTGATCAGCCTAATGGGGCATTGTAACATCATAACTCTGCTCGAGTCACCCATGTGGCAGGCCCTTGAATGTGATCTGCCTAAACGGGCATTGTGACATCATAACTCTGCACTGGTCAGCCAGGTGACAGACCCTTTCCTTTGATCTGTCTAAGGGGGCATTGTGACTTAATATCTCTGCACAGGGCACCCAGGTGACAGACCCTTGTCTGTTATCTGCCTAAGGGGGCAATGTGACATCATAACTCTGCACGTGTCACCCAGGTGACAGACCCTTGTCCGTGGTCTTCCTAAGGTGGCATTGTGACCTCATAACTCTGCGCTGGTCACCCAGGTGACAGATTCTTCTCTGTGATCTGCCTAAGGGGGCATTGTGACATCATAACTCTGTACTGGTCACCCAGGTGACAGGCCCTTGTCTGTGATCTGCTAAGGGGGCATTGTGACATCATAACTCTGCACTGCTCACACAGGTGACAGACCCTTTTCCATGATCTGCATAAGGGGGCATTGTGTCATCATAACTCTGCGCTGGTCACCCTGGTGACAGACCCTTGTTTTCATCTTTCTAAGGGGGCATTGTGACATCATAACCCTGTACTGGTCACCGTGGTGACAGACCGTTGTCTGTTATCTGCCTAAGGGAGCATTGTGACTTCATAACTGTGCACTGGTCTCCCAGGTGACACACCCTTCTCTGTGATCTGTCTAAGGGGGCATTGTGACATCATAAATCTGACCTGGTCACCCAGGTGACCGACCCTTGTCTGTGATCTGCCTAAGGGAGATTTGTGACCTCATAACTCGCCACACCTCACCCAGGTGACAGACCCTTGTCTGTGATCTGCCTAAGGGGTAATTGTGACATCATATCTCTGCACTGGTCACCCAGGTGACAGACCTTTTCTGTGATCTGCCTAAGGGGGCATTGTTGCATCATAACTCTTAACTAGTCACAGCGGTGACAGACCCTTGTCTGTGTTCTGCCTAAGGGGGCAATGTGACATCATAACACTGCACTGGTCACACAGGTGACAGACCATTGTCTGTGATCTGCCTAAGGGGTCGTTGTGATATCATAACCCTGCACTGGACACCCAGGTGAGAGACCCTTGTCTGTAAACTGCCAAATGGGGCGTTCTGACATCATAAATCTCCGCTAGTCACGCAGGTGACAGACCCTTGTCTGTGATGTGCCTAAGGGGGCATTGTGACATCATAAAACTGCACTGGTCACCCAGGTGACATACCCCTGTCTGTGAACTGCCTAAGGGGTCACTGTGACATCATAACTCTGCAGTGGTCACACAGGTGACAGACCGTTGTCTGTGATCTGCCCAAGGGGGCATTGTGACATCGCAACTCTGCACGAGGCACCCAGGTGGCAGACCCTTGTCTGTGATCTGCCTAAGGGGGCAATGTGTCATCAAAACTCTGCACGGGTCACCCATGTGACAGGCCCTTGAATGTGATCTGCCTAACGGGGCATTGTAACATCATAACTCTGCTCGAGTGACCCATGTGGCAGGCCCTTGAATGTGATCTGCCTAAATGGGCATTGTGACATCATAACTCTGCACAGGTCAGCCAGGGGACAGACCCTTTTCTTTGATCTGTCTAAGGGGGCATTGTGACTTAATATCTCTGAACAGGGCACCCAGGTGACAGACGCTTGTCTGTTATCTGCCTAAGGGGGCATTGTGACATCATAACTCTGCACGTGTCACCCAGGTGACAGACCCTTGTCTGTGGTCTTCCTAAGGTGGCATTGTGACCTCATAACTCTGCGCTGGTCACCCAGGTGACAAATTTTTGTCTGTGATCTGCCTAAGGGGGCATTGTGACATCATAACTCTGTACTGGTCACCCAGGTGACAGGCCCTTGTCTGTGATCTGCTAAGGGGGCATTGTGACATCATAACTCTGCACTGCTCACACAGGTGACAGACCCTTTTCCATGATCTGCATAAGGGGGCATTGTGTCATCATAACTCTGCGCTGGTCAACCTGGTGACAGACCCTTGTTTTGATCTTTCTAAGGGGGCATTGTGACATCATAACCCTGTACTGGTCACCGTGGTGACAGACCGTTGTCTGTTATCTGCCTAAGGGAGCATTGTGACTTCATAACTGTGCACTGGTCTCCCAGGTGACACACCCTTCTCTGTGATCTGTCTAAGGGGGCATTGTGACATCATAACTCTGTACTGGTCACCCAGGTGACAGGCCCTTGTCTGTGATCTGCTAAAGGGGCATTGTGACATCATAACTCTGCACGTGTCACCCAGGTGACAGACCCTTGTCTGTGGTCTTCCTAAGGTGGCATTGTGACCTCATAACTCTGCGCTGGTCACCCAGGTGACAAATTCTTGTCTGTGATCTGCCTAAGGGGGCATTGTGACATCATAACTCTGTACTGGTCACCCAGGTGACAGGCCCTTGTCTGTGATCTGCTAAGGGGGCATTGTGACATCATAACTCTGCACTGCTCACACAGGTGACAGACCCTTTTCCATCATCTGCATAAGGGGGCATTGTGTCATCATAACTCTGCGCTGGTCACCCTGGTGACAGACCCTTGTTTTGATCTTTCTAAGGGGGCATTGTGACATCATAACCCTCTACTGGTCACCGTGGTGACAGACCGTTGTCTGTTATCTGCCTAAGGGAGCATTGTGACTTCATAACTGTGCACTGGTCTCCCAGGTGACACACCCTTCTCTGTGATCTGTCTAAGGGGGCATTGTGACATCATAACTCTGTACTGGTCACCCAGGTGACAGGCCCTTGTCTGTGATCTGCTAAAGGGGCATTGTGACATCATAACTCTTCACTGCTCACACAGGTGACAGACCCTTTTCCATGATCTGCATAAGGAGGCATTGTGTCATCATAACTCTGCGCTGGTCACCGTGGTGACAGACCCTTGTTTTGATCTCTCTAAGGGGGCATTGTGACATCATAACCTTGTACTGGTCACCGTGGTGACAGACGGTTGTCTGTTATCTGCCTAAGGGAGCATTGTGACTTCATAACTGTGCACTGGTCTCCCAGGTGACACACCCTTCTCTGTGATCTGTCTAAGGGGGCATTGTGACATCATAATTCTGACCTGGTCACCCAGGTGACCGACCCTTGTCTTTGATCTGCCTAAGGGAGATTTGTGACCTCATAACTCGCCACACCTCACCCAGGTGACAGACCCTTGTCTGTGATCTGCCTAAGGGGTAATTGTGACATCATATCTCTGCACTGGTCACCCAGGTGACAGACCTTTTCTGTGATCTGCCTAAGGGGGCATTGTTGCATCATAACTCTTAACTAGTCACAGCGGTGACAGACCCTTGTCTGTGTTCTGCCTAAGGGGGCAATGTGACATCATAACACTGCACTGGTCACACAGGTGACAGACCATTGTCTGTGATCTGCCTAAGGGGTCGTTGTGATATCATAACCCTGCACTGGACACCCAGGTGAGAGACCCTTGTCTGTAAACTGCCAAATGGGGCGTTCTGACATCATAAATCTCCGCTAGTCACGCAGGTGACAGACCCTTGTCTGTGATGTGCCTAAGGGGGCATTGTGACATCATAAAACTGCACTGGTCACCCAGGTGACATACCCCTGTCTGTGAACTGCCTAAGGGGTCACTGTGACATCATAACTCTGCAGTGGTCACACAGGTGACAGACCGTTGTCTGTGATCTGCCCAAGGGGGCATTGTGACATCGCAACTCTGCACGAGGCACCCAGGTGGCAGACCCTTGTCTTTGATCTGCCTAAGGGGGCAATGTGACATCAAAACTCTGCACGGGTCACCCATGTGACAGGCCCTTGAATGTGATCTGCCTAACGGGGCATTGTAACATCATAAATCTGCTCGAGTCACCCATGTGGCAGGCCCTTGAATGTGATCTGCCTAAATGGGCATTGTGACATCATAACTCTGCACAGGTCAGCCAGGGGACAGACCCTTTTCTTTGATCTGTCTAAGGGGGCATTGTGACTTAATATCTCTGAACAGGGCACCCAGGTGACAGACCCTTGTCTGTTATCTGCCTAAGGGGGCATTGTGACATCATAACTCTGCACGTGTCACCCAGGTGACAGACCCTTGTCTGTGGTCTTCCTAAGGTGGCATTGTGACCTCATAACTCTGCGCTGGTCACCCAGGTGACAAATTCTTGTCTGTGATCTGCCTAAGGGGGCATTGTGACATCATAACTCTGTACTGGTCACCCAGGTGACAGGCCCTTGTCTGTGATCTGCTAAGGGGGCATTGTGACATCATAACTCTGCACTGCTCACACAGGTGACAGACCCTTTTCCATGATCTGCATAAGGGGGCATTGTGTCATCATAACTCTGCGCTGGTCACCCTGGTGACAGACCCTTGTTTTGACCTTTCTAAGGGGGCATTGTGACATCATAACCCTGTACTGGTCACCGTGGTGACAGACCGTTGTCTGTTATCTGCCTAAGGGAGCATTGTGACTTCATAACTGTGCACTGGTCTCCCAGGTGACACACCCTTCTCTGTGATCTGTCTAAGGGGGCATTGTGACATCATAACTCTGTACTGGTCACCCAGGTGACAGGCCCTTGTCTGTGATCTGCTAAAGGGGCATTGTGACATCATAACTCTGCACGTGTCACCCAGGTGACAGACCCTTGTCTGTGGTCTTCCTAAGGTGGCATTGTGACCTCATAACTCTGCGCTGGTCACCCAGGTGACAAATTCTTGTCTGTGATCTGCCTAAGGGGGCATTGTGACATCATAACTCTGTACTGGTCACCCAGGTGACAGGCCCTTGTCTGTGATCTGCTAAGGGGGCATTGTGACATCATAACTCTGCACTGCTCACACAGGTGACAGACCCTTTTCCATGATCTGCATAAGGGGGCATTGTGTCATCATAACTCTGCGCTGGTCACCCTGGTGACAGACCCTTGTTTTGATCTTTCTAAGGGGGCATTGTGACATCATAACCCTCTACTGGTCACCGTGGTGACAGACCGTTGTCTGTTATCTGCCTAAGGGAGCATTGTGACTTCATAACTGTGCACTGGTCTCCCAGGTGACACACCCTTCTCTGTGATCTGTCTAAGGGGGCATTGTGACATCATAACTCTGTACTGGTCACCCAGGTGACAGGCCCTTGTCTGTGATCTGCTAAAGGGGCATTGTGACATCATAACTCTGCACTGCTCACACAGGTGACAGACCCTTTTCCATGATCTGCATAAGGAGGCATTGTGTCATCATAACTCTGCGCTGGTCACCGTGGTGAAAGACCCTTGTTTTGATCTCTCTAAGGGGGCATTGTGACATCATAACCTTGTACTGGTCACCGTGGTGACAGACGGTTGTCTGTTATCTGCCTAAGGGAGCATTGTGACTTCATAACTGTGCACTGGTCTCCCAGGTGACACACCCTTCTCTGTGATCTGTCTAAGGGGGCATTGTGACATCATAATTCTGACCTGGTCACCCAGGTGACCGACCCTTGTCTGTGATCTGCCTAAGGGAGATTTGTGACCTCATAACTCGCCACACCTCACCCAGGCGACAGACCCTTGTCTGTGATCTACCTAAGGGGTCATTGTGACATCATATCTCTGCACTGGTAACCCAGGTGACAGAACTTTTCTGTGATCTGCCGAAGGGGGCATTGTTGCATCATAACTCTGAACTACTCACAGCGGTGACAGACCCTTGTCTGTGTTCTGCCTAAGGGGGCAATGTGACATCATAACACTGCACTGCTCACACAGGTGACAGACCATTGTCTGTGATCTGCCTAAGGGGTCGTTGTGATATCCTAACCCTGCACTGGACACCCAGGTGAGAGACCCTTGTCTGTAAACTGCCAAAGCGGGCGTTCTGACATCATAAATCTGCGCTAGTCACGCAGGTGACAGACCCTTGTCTGTGATGTGCCTAAGGGGGCATTGTGACATCATAACACTGCACTGGTCACCCAGGTGACAGACCCCTGTCTGTGAACTGCCTAAGGGGTCATTGTGACATCATAACTCTGCACTCGTCACACAGGTGACAGACTGTTGTCTGTGATCTGCCCAAGGGGGCATTGTGACATCACAACTCTGCACGAGGCACCCAGGTGGCAGACCCTTGTCTGTGATCTGCCTAAGGGGGCAATATGACATCAAAACTCTGCACGGGTCACCCAAGTGACAGGCCCTTGAATGTGATCTGCCTAACGGGGCATTGTAACATCATAACTCTGCTCGAGTCACCCATGTGGCAGGCCCTTGAATATGATCTGCCTAAATGGGCATTGTGACATCATAACTCTGCACAGGTCAGCCAGGGGACAGACCCTTTTCTTTGATCTGTCTAAGGGGGCATTGTGACTTAATATCTCTGCACAGGGCACCCAGGTGACAGACCCTTGTCTGTTATCTGCCTAAGGGGGCATTGTGACATCATAACTCTGCACGTGTCACCCAGGTGACAGACCCTTGTCCGTGGTCTTCCTAAGGTGGCATTGTGACCTCATAACACTGCGCTGGTCACCCAGGTGACAGATTCTTGTCTGTGATCTGCCTAAGGGGGCATTGTGACATCATAACTCTGTACTGGTCACCCAGGTGACAGGCCCTTGTCTGTGATCTGCTAAGGGGGCATTGTGACATCATAACTCTGTACTGGTCACCCAGGTGACAGGCCCTTGTCTGTGATCTGCTAAGGGGGCATTGTGACATCATAACTCTGCACTGCTCACATAGGTGACAGACCCTTTTCCATGATCTGCATAAGGGGGCATTGTGTCATCATAATTCTGCGCTGGTCACCCTGGTGACAGACCCTTGTTTTGATCTCTCTAAGGGGGCATTGTGACATCATAACCCTGCACTGGTCACCGTGGTGACAGACCGTTGTCTGTTATCTGCCTAAGGAAGCACTGTGACTTCATAACTGTGCACTGGTCTCCCAGGTGACACACCCTTCTCTGTGATCTGTCTAAGGGGGCATTGTGACATCATAACCCTGCACTGGTCACCGTGGTGACAGACCGTTGTCTGTTATCTGCCTAAGGAAGCACTGTGACTTCATAACTGTGCACTGGTCTCCCAGGTGACACACCCTTCTCTGTGATCTGTCTAAGGGGGCATTGTGACATCATAATTCTGACCCGGTCACCCAGGTGACCGACCCTTGTCTGTGATCTGCCTAAGGGAGATTGGTGACCTCATAACTCGCCACACCTCACCCAGGCGACAGACCCTTGTCTGTGATCTGCCTAAGGGGTCATTGTGACATCATGTCTCTGCACTGGTCACCCAGGTGACAGACCTTTTCTGTGATCTGCCTAAGGGGGCATTGTTGCATCATAACTCTTAACTAGTCACAGCGGTGACAGACCCTTGTCTGTGTTCTGCCTGAGGGGGCAATGTGACATCATAACACTGCACTGGTCACACAGGTGACAGACCATTGTCTGTGATCTGCCTAAGGGGTCACTGTGACATCATAACTCTGCAGTGGTCACACAGGTGACAGACCGTTGTCTGTGATCTGCCCAAGGGGGCATTGTGACATCGCAACTCTGCACGAGGCACCCAGGTGGCAGACCCTTGTCTGTGATCTGCCTAAGGGGGCAATGTGACATCAAAACTCTTCACGGGTCACCCATGTGACAGGCCCTTGAATGTGATCTGCCTAACGGGGCATTGTAACATCATAACTCTGCACGAGTCACCCATGTGGCAGGCCCTTGAATGTGATCTGCCTAAATGGGCATTGTGACATCATAACTGCACTGGTCAGCCAGGTGACAGACCCTTTTCTTTGATCTGTCTCAGGGGGCATTGTGATTTAATATCTCTGCACAGGGCACCCAGGTGACAGACCCTTGTCTGTTATCTGCCTAAGGGGGCATTGTGACATCATAACTCTGCACGTGTCACCCAGGTGACAGACCCTTGTCCGTGGACTTCCTAAGGTGGCATTGTGACCTCATAACTATGCGCTGGTCACCCAGGTGACAGATTCTTGTCTGTGATCTGCCTAAGGGGGCATTGTGACATCATAACTCTGTACTGGTCACCCAGGTGACAGGCCCTTGTCTGTGATCTGCTAAGGGGGCATTGTGACATCATAACTCTGTACTGGTCACCCAGGTGACAGGCCCTTGTCTGTGATCTGCTAAGGGGGCATTGTGACATCATAACTCTGCACTGCTCACACAGGTGACAGACCCTTTTCCATGATCTGCATAAGGGGGCATTGTGTCATCATAACTCTGCGCTGGTCACCCTGGTGACAGACCCTTGTTTTGATCTCTCTAAGGGGGCATTGTGACATCATAACCCTGCACTGGTCACCGTGGTGACAGACCGTTGTCTGTTATCTGCCTAAGGAAGCACTGTGACTTCATAACTGTGCACTGGTCTCCCAGGTGACACACCCTTCTCTGTGATCTGTCTAAGGGGGCATTGTGACATCATAATTCTGACCCAGTCACCCAGGTGACCGACCCTTGTCTGTGATCTGCCTAAGGGAGATTGGTGACCTCATAACTCGCCACACCTCACCCAGGCGACAGACCCTTGTCTGTGATCTGCCTAAGGGGTCATTGTGACATCATATCTCTGCACTGGTCACCCAGGTGACAGACCTTTTCTGTGATCTGCCTAAGGGGCATTGTTGCATCATAACTCTTAACTAGTCACAGCAGTGACAGACCCTTGTCTGTGTTCTGCCTGAGGGGGCAATGTGACATCATAACACTGCACTGGTCACACAGGTGACAGACCATTGTCTGTGATCTGCCTAAGGGGTCGTTGTGATATCATAACCCTGCACTGGAAACCCAGGTGAGAGAACCTTGTCTGTAAACTGCCAAAGGGGGCGTTCTGACATCATAAATCTCCGCTAGTCACGCAGGTGACAGACCCTTCTCTGTGATGTGCCTAAGGGGGCATTGTGACATCATAACACTGCACTGGTCACCCAGGTGACACACCCCTGTCTGTGAACTGCCTAAGGGGTCATTGTGACATCATAACTCTGCACTGGTCACACAGGTGACAGACCGTTGTCTGTGATCTGCCCAAGGGGCCATTGTGACATCACAACTCTGCACGAGGCACCCAGGTGGCAGACCCTTGTCTGTGATCTGCCTAAGGGGGCAATGTGACATCAAAACTCTGCACGGGTCACCCATGTGACACGCCCTTGAATGTGATCTGCCTAACGGGGCATTGTAACATCATAACTCTGCTCGAGTCACCCATGTGGCAGGCCCTTGAATGTGATCTGCCTAAATGGGCATTGTGACATCATAACTCTGCACTGGTCAGCCAGGTGACAGACCCTTTCCTTTGATCTGTCTAAGGGGGCATTGTGATTTAATATCTCTGCACAGGGCACCAAGGTGACAGACCCTTGTCTGTTATCTGCCTAAGGGGGCATTGTGACATCATAACTCTGCACGTGTCACCCAGGTGACAGGCCCTTGTCCGTGGACTTCCTAAGGTGGCATTGTGACCTCATAACTATGCGCTGGTCACCCAGGTGACAGATTCTTGTCTGTGATCTGCCTAAGGGGGCATTGTGACATCATAACTCTGTACTGGTCACCCAGGTGACAGGCCCTTGTCTGTGATCTGCTAAGGGGGCATTGTGACATCATAACTCTGCACTGGTCACCCAGGTGACAGACCTTTTCTGTGATCTGCCTAAGGGGGCATTGTTGCATCATAACTCTTAACTAGTCACAGCGGTGACAGACCCTTGTCTGTGTTCTGCCTAAGGGGGCAATGTGACATCATAACACTGCACTGGTCACACAGGTGACAGACCATTGTTTGTGATCTGCCTAAGGGGTCGTTGTGATATCATAACCCTGCACTGGACACCCAGGTGAGAGACCCTTGTCTGTAAACTGCCAAAGGGGGCGTTCTGACATCATAAATCTGCGTTAGTCACGCAGGTGACAGACCCTTGTCTGTGATGTGCCTAAGGGGGCATTGTGACATCATAACACTGCACTGGTCACTCAGGGGACAGCCCCCTGTCTGTGAACTGCCTAAGGGGTCACTGTGACATCATAACTCTGCACTGGTCACACAGGTGACAGACCGTTGTCTGTGATCTGCCCAAGGGGGCATTGTGACATCACAACTCTGCACGAGGCACCCAGGTGGCAGACCCTTGTCTGTGATCTGCCTAAGGGGGCAATGTGACATCAAAACTCTGCACGGGTCACCCATGTGACAGGCCCTTGAATGTGATCTGCCTAATGGGGCATTGTAACATCATAACTCTGCTCGAGTCACCCATGTGGCAGGCCCTTGAATGTGATCTGCCTAAACGGGCATTGTGACATCATAACTCTGCACTGGTCAGCCAGGTGACAGACCCTTTCCTTTGATCTGTCTAAGGGGGCATTGTGACTTAATATCTCTGCACAGGGCACCCAGGTGACAGACCCTTGTCTGTTATCTGCCTAAGGGGGCAATGTGACATCATAACTCTGCACGTGTCACCCAGGTGACAGACCCTTGTCCGTGGTCTTCCTAAGGTGGCATTGTGACCTCATAACTCTGCGCTGGTCACCCAGGTGACAGATTCTTCTCTGTGATCTGCCTAAGGGGGCATTGTGACATCATAACTCTGTACTGGTCACCCAGGTGACAGGCCCTTTTCTGTGATCTGCTAAGGGGGCATTGTGACATCATAACTCTGCACTGCTCACACAGGTGACAGACCCTTTTCCATGATCTGCATAAGGGGGCATTGTGTCATCATAACTCTGCGCTGGTCACCCTGGTGACAGACCCTTGTTTTGATCTTTCTAAGGGGGCATTGTGACATCATAACCCTGTACTGGTCACCGTGGTGACAGACCGTTGTCTGTTATCTGCCTAAGGGAGCATTGTGACTTCATAACTGTGCACTGGTCTCCCAGGTGACACACCCTTCTCTGTGATCTGTCTAAGGGGGCATTGTGACGTGATAATTCTGACCTGGTCACCCAGGTGACCGACCCTTGTCTGTGATCTGCCTAAGGGAGATTTGTGACCTCATAACTCGCCACACCTCACCCAGGTGACAGACCCTTGTCTGTGATCTGCCTAAGGGGTAATTGTGACATCATATCTCTGCACTGGTCACCCAGGTGACAGACCTTTTCTGTGATCTGCCTAAGGGGGCATTGTTGCATCATAACTCTTAACTAGTCACAGCGGTGACAGACCCTTGTCTGTGTTCTGCCTAAGGGGGCAATGTGACATCATAACACTGCACTGGTCACACAGGTGACAGACCATTGTCTGTGATCTGCCTAAGGGGTCGTTGTGATATCATAACCCTGCACTGGACACCCAGGTGAGAGACCCTTGTCTGTAAACTGCCAAATGGGGCGTTCTGACATCATAAATCTCCGTTAGTCACGCAGGTGACAGACCCTTGTCTGTGATGTGCCTAAGGGGGCATTGTGACATCATAAAACTGCACTGGTCACCCAGGTGACATACCCCTGTCTGTGAACTGCCTAAGGGGTCACTGTGACATCATAACTCTGCAGTGGTCACACAGGTGACAGACCGTTGTCTGTGATCTGCCCAAGGGGGCATTGTGACATCGCAACTCTGCACGAGGCACCCAGGTGGCAGACCCTTGTCTGTGATCTGCCTAAGGGGGCAATGTGACATCAAAACTCTGCACGGGTCACCCATGTGACAGGCCCTTGAATGTGATCTGCCTAACGGGGCATTGTAACATCATAACTCTGCTCGAGTCACCCATGTGGCAGGCCCTTGAATGTGATCTGCCTAAATGGGCATTGTGACATCATAACTCTGCACAGGTCAGCCAGGGGACAGACCCTTTTCTTTGATCTGTCTAAGGGGGCATTGTGACTTAATATCTCTGAACAGGGCACCCAGGTGACAGACGCTTGCCTGTTATCTGCCTAAGGGGGCATTGTGACATCATAACTCTGCACGTGTCACCCAGGTGACAGACCCTTGTCTGTGGTCTTCCTAAGGTGGCATTGTGACCTCATAACTCTGCGCTGGTCACCCAGGTGACAAATTCTTGTCTGTGATCTGCCTAAGGGGGCATTGTGACATCATAACTCTGTACTGGTCACCCAGGTGACAGGCCCTTGTCTGTGATCTGCTAAGGGGGCATTGTGACATCATAACTCTGCACTGCTCACACAGGTGACAGACCCTTTTCCATGATCTGCATAAGGGGGCATTGTGTCATCATAACTCTGCGCTGGTCACCCTGGTGACAGACCCTTGTTTTGATCTTTCTAAGGGGGCATTGTGACATCATAACCCTGTACTGGTCACCGTGGTGACAGACCGTTGTCTGTTATCTGCCTAAGGGAGCATTGTGACTTCATAACTGTGCACTGGTCTCCCAGGTGACACACCCTTCTCTGTGATCTGTCTAAGGGGGCATTGTGACATCATAACTCTGTACTGGTCACCCAGGTGACAGGCCCTTGTCTGTGATCTGCTAAAGGGGCATTGTGACATCATAACTCTGCACTGCTCACACAGGTGACAGACCCTTTTCCATGATCTGCATAAGGAGGCATTGTGTCATCATAACTCTGCGCTGGTCACCGTGGTGACAGACCCTTGTTTTGATCTCTCTAAGGGGGCATTGTGACATCATAACCTTGTACTGGTCACCGTGGTGACAGACCGTTGTCTGTTATCTGCCTAAGGGAGCATTGTGACTTCATAACTGTGCACTGGTCTCCCAGGTGACACACCCTTCTCTGTGATCTGTCTAAGGGGGCATTGTGACATCATAATTCTGACCTGGTCACCCAGGTGACCGACCCTTGTCTGTGATCTGCCTAAGGGAGATTTGTGACCTCATAACTCGCCACACCTCACCCAGGCGGCAGACCCTTGTCTGTGATCCGCCTAAGGGGTCATTGTGACATCACATCTCTGCACTGGTCACCCAGGTGACAGAACTTTTCTGTGATCTGCCGAAGGGGGCATTGTTGCATCATAACTCTGAACTACTCACAGCGGTGACAGACCCTTGTCTGTGTTCTGCCTAAGGGGGCAATGTGACATCATAATACTGCACTGCTCACACAGGTGACAGACCATTGTCTGTGATCTGCCTAAGGGGTCGTTGTGATATCCTAACCCTGCACTGGACACCCAGGTGAGAGACCCTTGTCTGTAAACTGCCAAAGCGGGCGTTCTGACATCATAAATCTGCGCTAGTCACGCAGGTGACAGACCCTTGTCTGTGATGTGCCTAAGGGGGCATTGTGACATCATAACACTGCACTGGTCACCCAGGTGACAGACCCCTGTCTGTGAACTGCCTAAGGGGTCATTGTGACATCATAACTCTGCACTCGTCACACAGGTGACAGACTGTTGTCTGTGATCTGCCCAAGGGGGCATTGTGACATCACAACTCTGCACGAGGCACCCAGGTGGCAGACCCTTGTCTGTGATCTGCCTAAGGGGGCAATATGACATCAAAACTCTGCACGGGTCACCCAAGTGACAGGCCCTTGAATGTGATCTGCCTAACGGGGCATTGTAACATCATAACTCTGCTCGAGTCACCCATGTGGCAGGCCCTTGAATATGATCTGCCTAAATGGGCATTGTGACATCATAACTCTGCACAGGTCAGCCAGGGGACAGACCCTTTTCTTTGATCTGTCTAAGGGGGCATTGTGACTTAATATCTCTGCACAGGGCACCCAGGTGACAGACCCTTGTCTGTTATCTGCCTAAGGGGGCATTGTGACATCATAACTCTGCACGTGTCACCCAGGTGACAGACCCTTGTCCGTGGTCTTCCTAAGGTGGCATTGTGACCTCATAACACTGCGCTGGTCACCCCAGGTGACAGATTCTTGTCTGTGATCTGCCTAAGGGGGCATTGTGACATCATAACTCTGTACTGGTCACCCAGGTGACAGGCCCTTGTCTGTGATCTGCTAAGGGGGCATTGTGACATCATAACTCTGTACTGGTCACCCAGGTGACAGGCCCTTGTCTGTGATCTGCTAATGGGGCATTGTGACATCATAACTCTGCACTGCTCACATAGGTGACAGACCCTTTTCCATGATCTGCATAAGGGGGCATTGTGTCATCATAACTCTGCGCTGGTCACCCTGGTGACAGACCCTTGTTTTGATCTCTCTAAGGGGGCATTGTGACATCATAACCCTGCACTGGTCACCGTGGTGACAGACCGTTGTCTGTTATCTGCCTAAGGAAGCACTGTGACTTCATAACTGTGCACTGGTCTCCCAGGTGACACACCCTCCTCTGTGATCTGTCTAAGGGGGCATTGTGACATCATAACCCTGCACTGGTCACCGTGGTGACAGACCGTTGTCTGTGATCTGCCTAAGGGAGATTGGTGACCTCATAACTCGCCACACCTCACCCAGGCGACAGACCCTTGTCTGTGATCTGCCTAAGGGGTCATTGTGACATCATATCTCTGCACTGGTCACCCAGGTGACAGACCTTTTCTGTGATCTGCCTAAGGGGCATTGTTGCATCATAACTCTTAACTAGTCACAGCAGTGACAGACCCTTGTCTGTGTTCTGCCTGAGGGGGCAATGTGACATCATAACACTGCACTGGTCACACAGGTGACAGACCATTGTCTGTGATCTGCCTAAGGGGTTGTTGTGATATCATAACCCAGCACTGGACACCCAGGTGAGAGAACCTTGTCTGTAAACTGCCAAAGGGGGCGTTCTGACATCATAAATCTCCGCTAGTCACGCAGGTGACAGACCCTTCTCTGTGATGTGCCTAAGGGGGCATTTTGACATCATAACACTGCACTGGTCACCCAGGTGACAGACCCCTGTCTGTGAACTGCCTAAGGGTCATTGTGACATCATAACTCTGCACTGGTCACACAGGTGACAGACCGTTGTCTGTGATCTGCCCAAGGGGCCATTGTGACATCACAACTCTGCACGAGGCACCCAGGTGGCAGACCCTTGTCTGTGATCTGCCTAAGGGGGCAATGTGACATCAAAACTCTGCACGGGTCACCCATGTGACAGGCCCTTGAATGTGATCTGCCTAACGGGGCATTGTAACATCATAACTCTGCTCGAGTCACCCATGTGGCAGGCCCTTGAATGTGATCTGCCTAAATGGGCATTGTGACATCATAACTCTGCACTGGTCAGCCAGGTGACAGACCCTTTCCTTTGATCTGTCTAAGGGGGCATTGTGATTTAATATCTCTGCACAGGGCACCCAGGTGACAGACCCTTGTCTGTTATCTGCCTAAGGGGGCATTGTGACATCATAACTCTGCACGTGTCACCCAGGTGACAGGCCCTTGTCCGTGGACTTCCTAAGGTGGCATTGTGACCTCATAACTATGCGCTGGTCACCCAGGTGACAGATTCTTGTCTGTGATCTGCCTAAGGGGGCATTGTGACATCATAACTCTGTACTGGTCACCCAGGTGACAGGCCCTTGTCTGTGATCTGCTAAGGGGGCATTGTGACATCATAACTCTGTACTGGTCACCCAGGTGACAGGCCCCTGTCTGTGATCTGCTAAGGGGGCATTGTGACATCATAACTCTGCACTGCTCACATAGGTGACAGACCCTTTTCCATGATCTGCATAAGGGGGCATTGTGTCATCATAACTCTGCGCTTGTCACCCTGGTGACAGACCCTTGTTTTGATCTCTCTAAGGGGGCATTGTGACATCATAACCCTCCACTGGTCACCGTGGTGACAGACCGTTGTCTGTTATCTGCCTAAGGAAGCACTGTGACTTCATAACTGTGCACTGGTCTCCCAGGTGACACACCCTTCTCTGTGATCTGTCTAAGGGGGCATTGTGACATCATAATTCTGACCCGGTCACCCAGGTGACCGACCCTTGTCTGTGATCTGCCTAAGGGAGATTGGTGACCTCATAACTCGCCACACCTCACCCAGGCGACAGACCCTTGTCTGTGATCTGCCTAAGGGGTCATTGTGACATCATATCTCTGCACTGGTCACCCAGGTGACAGACCTTTTCTGTGATCTGCCCAAGGGGCATTGTTGCATCATAACTCTTAACTAGTCACAGCAGTGACAGACCCTTGTCTGTGTTCTGCCTGAGGGGGCAATGTGACATCATAACACTGCACTGGTCACACAGGTGACAGACCATTGTCTGTGATCTGCCTAAGGGGTCGTTGTGATATCGTAACCCTGCACTGGACACCCAGGTGAGAGAACCTTGTCTGTAAACTGCCAAAGGGGGCGTGCTGACATCATAAATCTCCGCTAGTCACGCAGGTGACAGACCCTTCTCTGTGATGTGCCTAAGGGGGCATTGTGACATCATAACACTGCACTGGTCACCCAGGTGACAGACCCCTGTCTGTGAAATGCCTAAGGGGTCATTGTGACATCATAACTCTGCACTGGTCACACAGGTGACAGACCGTTGTCTGTGATCTGCCCAAGGGGCCATTGTGACATCACAACTCTGCACGAGGCACCCAGGTGGCAGACCCTTGTCTGTGATCTGCCTAAGGGGGCAATGTGACATCAAAACTCTGCACGGGTCACCCATGTGACAGGCCCTTGAATGTGATCTGCCTAACGGGGCATTGTAACATCATAACTCTGCTCGAGTCACCCATGTGGCAGGCCCTTGAATGTGATCTGCCTAAATGGGCATTGTGACATCATAACTCTGCACTGGTCAGCCAGGTGACAGACCCTTTCCTTTGATCTGTCTAAGGGGGCATTGTGATTTAATATCTCTGCACAGGGCACCCAGGTGACAGACCCTTGTCTGTTATCTGCCTAAGGGGGCATTGTGACATCATAACTCTGCACGTGTCACCCAGGTGACAGGCCCTTGTCCGTGGACTTCCTAAGGTGGCATTGTGACCTCATAACTATGCGCTGGTCACCCAGGTGACAGATTCTTGTCTGTGATCTGCCTAAGGGGGCATTGTGACATCATAACTCTGTACTGGTCACCCAGGTGACAGGCCCTTGTCTGTGATCTGCTAAGGGGGCATTGTGACATCATAACTCTGTACTGGTCACCCAGGTGACAGGCCCTTGTCTGTGATCTGCTAAGGGGGCATTGTGACATCATAACTCTGCACTGCTCACATAGGTGACAGACCCTTTTCCATGATCTGCATAAGGGGGCATTGTGTCATCATAACTCTGCGCTGGTCACCCTGGTGACAGACCCTTGTTTTGATCTCTCTAAGGGGGCATTGTGACATCATAACCCTGCACTGGTCACCGTGGTGACAGACCGTTGTCTGTTATCTGCCTAAGGAAGCACTGTGACTTCATAACTGTGCACTGGTCTCCCAGGTGACACACCCTTCTCTGTGATCTGTCTAAGGGGGCATTGTGACATCATAATTCTGACCCGGTCACCCAGGTGACCGACCCTTGTCTGTGATCTGCCTAAGGGAGATTTGTGACCTCATAACTCGCCACACCTCACCCAGGCGACAGACCCTTGTCTGTGATCTGCCTAAGGGGTCATTGTGACATCATGTCTCTGCACTGGTCACCCAGGTGACAGACATTTTCTGTGATCTGCCTAAGGGGGCATTGTTGCATCATAACTCTTAACTAGTCACAGCGGTGACAGACCCTTGTCTGTGTTCTGCCTGAGGGGGCAATGTGACATCATAACACTGCACTGGTCACACAGGTGACAGACCATTGTCTGTGATCTGCCTAAGGGGTCGTTGTGATATCATAACCCTGCACTGGACACCCAGGTGAGAGACCCTTGTCTGTAAACTGCCAAAGGGGGCGTTCTGACATCATAAATCTGCGCTAGTCACGCAGGTGACAGACCCTTGTCTGTGATGTGCCTAAGGGGGCATTGTGACATCATAAAACAGCACTGGTCACCCAGGTGACAGACCCCTGTCTGTGAACTGCCTAAGGGGTCACTGTGACATCATAACTCTGCAGTGGTCACACAGGTGACAGACCGTTGTCTGTGATCTGCCCAAGGGGGCATTGTGACATCGCAACTCTGCACGAGGCACCCAGGTGGCAGACCCTTGTCTGTGATCTGCCTAAGGGGGCAATGTGACATCAAAACTCTTCACGGGTCACCCATGTGACAGGCCCTTGAATGTGATCTGCCTAACGGGGCATTGTAACATCATAACTCTGCACGAGTCACCCATGTGGCAGGCCCTTGAATGTGATCTGCCTAAATGGGCATTGTGACATCATAACTCTGCACTGGTCAGCCAGGTGACAGACCCTTTTCTTTGATCTGTCTCAGGGGGCATTGTGATTTAATATCTCTGCACAGGGCACCCAGGTGACAGACCCTTGTCTGTTATCTGCCTAAGGGGGCATTGTGACATCATAACTCTGCACGTGTCACCCAGGTGACAGACCCTTGTCCGTGGACTTCCTAAGGTGGCATTGTGACCTCATAACTATGCGCTGGTCACCCAGGTGACAGATTCTTGTCTGTGATCTGCCTAAGGAGGCATTGTGACATCATAACTCTGTACTGGTCACCCAGGGGACAGGCCCTTGTCTGTGATCTGCTAAGGGGGCATTGTGACATCATAACTCTGTACTGGTCACCCAGGTGACAGGCCCTTGTCTGTGATCTGCTGAGGGGGCATTGTGACATCATAACTCTGCACTGCTCACACAGGTGACAGACCCTTATCCATGATCTGCATAAGGGGGCATTGTGTCATCATAACTCTGCGCTGGTCACCCTGGTGACAGACCCTTGTTTTGATCTCTCTAAGGGGGCATTGTGACATCATAACCCTGCACTGGTCACCGTGGTGACAGACCGTTGTCTGTTATCTGCCTAAGGAAGCACTGTGACTTCATAACTGTGCACTGGTCTCCCAGGTGACACACCCTTCTCTGTGATCTGTCTAAGGGGGCATTGTGACATCATAATTCTGACCCGGTCACCCAGGTGACCGACCCTTGTCTGTGATCTGCCTAAGGGAGATTGGTGACCTCATAACTCGCCACACCTCACCCAGGCGACAGACCCTTGTCTGTGATCTGCCTAAGGGGTCATTGTGACATCATATCTCTGCACTGGTCACCCAGGTGACAGACCTTTTCTGTGATCTGCCTAAGGGGCATTGTTGCATCATAACTCTTAACTAGTCACAGCAGTGACAGACCCTTGTCTGTGTTCTGCCTGAGGGGGCAATGTGACATCATAACACTGCACTGGTCACACAGGTGACAGACCATTGTCTGTGATCTGCCTAAGGGGTCGTTGTGATATCATAACCCTGCACTGGACACCCAGGTGAGAGAACCTTGTCTGTAAACTGCCAAAGGGGGCGTTCTGACATCATAAATCTCCGCTAGTCACGCAGGTGACAGACCCTTCTCTGTGATGTGCCTAAGGGGGCATTGTGACATCATAACACTGCACTGGTCACCCAGGTGACAGACCCCTGTCTGTGAACTGCCTAAGGGGTCACTGTGACATCATAACTCTGCAGTGGTCACACAGGTGACAGACCGTTGTCTGTGATCTGCCCAAGGGGGCATTGTGACATAGCAACTCTGCACGAGGCACCCAGGTGGCAGACCCTTGTCTGTGATCTGCCTAAGGGGGCAATGTGACATCAAAACTCTTCACGGGTCACCCAGGTGGCAGACCCTTGTCTGTGATCTGCCTAAGGGGGCAATGTGACATCAAAACTCTGCACGGGTCACCCATGTGACAGGCCCTTGAATGTGATCTGCCTAACGGGGCATTGTAACATCATAACTCTGCTCGAGTCACCCATGTGGCAGGCCCTTGAATGTGATCTGCCTAAATGGGCATTGTGACATCATAACTCTGCACTGGTCAGCCAGGTGACAGACCCTTTTCTTTGATCTGTCTAAGGGGGCATTGTGATTTAATATCTCTGCACAGGGCACCCAGGTGACAGACCCTTGTCTGTTATCTGCCTAAGGGGGCATTGTGACATCATAACTCTGCACGTGTCACCCAGGTGACAGACCCTTGTCCGTGGACTTCCTAAGGTGGCATTGTGACCTCATAACTATGCGCTGGTCACCCAGGTGACAGATTCTTGTCTGTGATCTGCCTAAGGGGGCATTGTGACATCATAACTCTGTACTGGTCACCCAGGTGACAGGCCATTGTCTGTGATCTGCTAAGGTGGCATTATGACATCATAACTCTGTACTGGTCACCCAGGTGACAGGCCCTTGTCTGTGATCTGCTAAGGGGGCATTGTGACATCATAACCCTTCACTGCTCACACAGGTGACAGACCCTTTTCCATGATCTGCACAAGGGGGCATTGTGTCATCATAACTCTGCGCTGGTCACCCTGGTGACAGACCCTTGTTTTGATCTCTCTAAGGGGGCATTGTGACATCATAACCCTGCACTGGTCACCGTGGTGACAGACCGTTGCCTGTTATCTGCCTAAGGAAGCACTGTGACTTCATAACTGTGCACTGGTCTCCCAGGTGACACACCCTTCTCTGTGATCTGTCTAAGGGGGCATTGTGACATCATAATTCTGACCCGGTCACCCAGGTGACCGACCCTTGTCTGTGATCTGCCTAAGGGA
Organism: Gorilla gorilla gorilla; assembly: GCF_029281585.2. Classification (NCBI taxonomy): domain Eukaryota; kingdom Metazoa; phylum Chordata; class Mammalia; order Primates; family Hominidae; genus Gorilla; species Gorilla gorilla. Next base: position 22,071,262 of record NC_073241.2, read on the forward strand.
GATTGGTGACCTCATAACTCGCCACACCTCACCCAGGCGACAGACCCTTGTCTGTGATCTGCCTAAGGGGTCATTGTGACATCATATCTCTGCACTGGTCACCCAGGTGACAGACCTTTTCTGTGATCTGCCTAAGGGGCATTGTTGCATCATAACTCTTAACTAGTCACAGCAGTGACAGACCCTTGTCTGTGTTCTGCCTGAGGGGGCAATGTGACATCATAACACTGAACTGGTCACACAGGTGGCAGACCATTGTCTGTGATCTGCCTAAGGGGTCGTTGTGATATCATAACCCTGCACTGGACACCCAGGTGAGAGACCCTTGTCAGTAAACTGCCAAAGGGGGCGTTCTGACATCATAAATCTGCGCTAGTCACGCAGGTGACAGACCCTTGTCTGTGATGTGCCTAAGGGGGCATTGTGACATCATAACACTGCACTGGTCACCCAGGTGACAGACCCCTGTCTGTGAACTGCCTAAGGGGTCATTGTGACATCATAACTCTGCACTGGTCACACAGGTGACAGACCCTTGTCTGTGATCTGCCCAAGGGGGCATTGTGACATCACAACTCTGCACGAGGCACCCAGGTGGTAGACCCTTGTCTGTGATCTGCCTAAGGGGGCAATGTGACATCAAAACTCTGCACGGGTCACCCATGTGACAGGCCCTTGAATGTGATCTGCCTAACGGGGCATTGTAACATCATAACTCTGCTCGAGTCACCCATGTGGCAGGCCCTTGAATGTGATCTGCCTAAATGGGCATTGTGACATCATAACTCTGCACTGGTCAGCCAGGTGACAGACCCTTTTCTTTGATCTGTCTCAGGGGGCATTGTGATTTAATATCTCTGCACAGGGCACCCAGGTGACAGACCCTTGTCTGTTATCTGCCTAAGGGGGCATTGTGACATCATAACTCTGCACGTGTCACCCAGGTGACAGACCCTTGTCCGTGGACTTCCTAAGGTGGCATTGTGACCTCATAACTATGCGCTGGTCACCCAGGTGACAGATTCTTGTCTGTGATCTGCCTAAGGGGGCATTGTGACATCATAACTCTGTACTGGTCACCCAGGTGACAGGCCCTTGTCTGTGATCTGCTAAGGGGGCATTGTGACATCATAACTCTGTACTGGTCACCCAGGTGACAGGCCCTTGTCTGTGATCTGCTAAGGGGGCATTGTGACATCATAACTCTGCACTGCTCACACAGGTGACAGACCCTTTTCCATGATCTGCATAAGGGGGCATTGTGTCATCATAACTCTGCGCTGGTCACCCTGGTGACAGACCCTTGTTTTGATCTCTCTAAGGGGGCATTGTGACATCATAACCCTGCACTGGTCACCGTGGTGACAGACCGTTGTCTGTTATCTGCCTAAGGAAGCACTGTGACTTCATAACTGTGCACTGGTCTCCCAGGTGACACACCCTTCTCTGTGATCTGTCTAAGGGGGCATTATGACATCATAATTCTGACCCGGTCACCCAGGTGACCGACCCTTGTCTGTGATCTGCCTAAGGGAGATTGGTGACCTCATAACTCGCCACACCTCACCCAGGCGACAGACCCTTGTCTGTGATCTGCCTAAGGGGTCATTGTGACATCATATCTCTGCACTGGTCACCCAGGTGACAGACCTTTTCTGTGATCTGCCTAAGGGGCATTGTTGCATCATAACTCTTAACTAGTCACGGCAGTGACAGACCCTTGTCTGTGTTCTGCCTGAGGGGGCAATGTGACATCATAACACTGCACTGGTCACACAGGTGACAGACCATTGTCTGTGATCTGCCTAAGGGGTCGTTGTGATATCATAACCCTGCACTGGACACCCAGGTGAGAGACCCTTGTCTGTAAACTGCCAAAGGGGGCGTTCTGACACCATAAATCTGCGCTAGTCACGCAGGTGACAGACCCTTGTCTGTGATGTGCCTAAGGGGGCATTGTGACATCATAACACTGCACTGGTCACCCAGGTGACAGACTCCTGTCTGTGAACTGCCTAAGGGGTCATTGTGACATAATAACTCTGCACTTGTCACACAGGTGACAGACCGTGGAATGTGATCTGCCCAAGGGGCATTGTGACATCACAACTCTGCACCAGGCACCCAGGTGGCAGACCCTTGTCTGTGATCTGCCTAAGGGGTCATTGTGACATCATATCTCTGCACTGGTCACCCAGGTGACAGAACTTTTCTGTGATCTGCCTAAGGGGGCATTGTGGCATCATAACTCTTAACAAGTCACAGCGGTGACAGACCCTTGTCTGTGTTCTGCCTAAGGGGGCAATGTGACATCATAACACTGCACTGGTCACACAGGTGATAGACCATTGTCTGTGATCTGCCTAAGGGGTCGTTGTGATATCATAACCCTGCACTGGACACCCAGGTGAGAGACCCTTGACTGTAAACTGCCAAAGGGGGCGTTCTGACATCATAAATCTGCGCTAGTCACGCAGGTGACAGACCCTTGTCTGTGATGTGCCTAAGGGGGCATTGTGACATCATAACACTGCACTGGTCACCCAGGTGACAGACCCCTGTCTGTGAACTGCCTAAGGGGTCATTGTGACATCATAACTCTGCACTGGTCACACAGGTGACAAACCGTTGTCTGTGATCTGCCCAAGGGTGCATTGTGACATCACAACTCTGCACGAGGCACCCAGGTGGCAGACCCTTGTCTGTGATCTGCCTAAGGGGGCAATGTGACTTCAAAACTCTGCACGGGTCACCCATGTGACAGGCCCTTGAATGTGATCTGCCTAACGGGGCATTGTAACATCCTAACTTTGCTCGAGTCACCCATGTGGCAGGCCCTTGAATGTGATCTGCCTAAATGGGCATTGTGACATCATAACTCTGCACTGGTCAGCCAGGTGACAGACCATTTTCTTTGATCTGTCTAAGGGGGCATTGTGATTTAATATCTCTGCACAGGGCACCCAGGTGACAGACCCTTGTCTGTTATCTGCCTAAGGGGGCATTGTGACATCATAACTCTGCACGTGTCACCCAGGTGACAGACCCTTGTCCGTGGACTTCCTAAGGTGGCATTGTGACCTCATAACTATGCGCTGGTCACCCAGGTGACAGATTCTTGTCTGTGATCTGCCTAAGGGGGCATTGTGACATCATAACTCTGTACTGGTCACCCAGGTGACAGGCCCTTGTCTGTGATCTGCTAAGGGGGCATTGTGACATCATAACTCTGTACTGGTCACCCAGGTGACAGGCCCTTGTCTGTGATCTGCTAATGGGGCATTGTGACATCATAACTCTGCACTGCTCACACAGGTGACAGACCCTTTTCCATGATCTGCATAAGGGGGCATTGTGTCATCATAACTCTGCGCTGGTCACCCTGGTGACAGACCCTTGTTTTGATCTCTCTAAGGGGGCATTGTGACATCATAACCCTGCACTGGTCACCGTGGTGACAGACCGTTGTCTGTTATCTGCCTAAGGAAGCACTGTGACTTCATAACTGTGCACTGGTCTCCCAGGTGACACACCCTTCTCTGTGATCTGTCTAAGGGGGCATTGTGACATCATAATTCTGACCCGGTCACCCAGGTGACCGACCCTTGTCTGTGATCTGCCTAAGGGAGATTGGTGACCTCATAAATCGCCACACCTCACCCAGGCGACAGACCCTTGTCTGTGATCTGCCTAAGGGGTCATTGTGACATCATATCTCTGCACTGGTCACCCAGGTGACAGACCTTTTCTGTGATCTGCCTAAGGGGCATTGTTGCATCATAACTCTTAACTAGTCACAGCAGTGACAGACCCTTGTCTGTGTTCTGCCTGAGGGGGCAATGTGACATCATAATACTGCACTGGTCACACAGGTGACAGACCATTGTCTGTGATCTGCCTAAGGGGTCGTTGTGATATCATAACCCTGCACTGGACACCCAGGTGAGAGACCCTTGTCTGTAAACTGCCAAAGGGGGCGTTCTGACATCATAAATCTGCGCTAGTCACGCAGGTGACAGACCCTTGTCTGTGATGTGCCTAAGGGGGCATTGTGACATCATAACACTGCACTGGTCACCCAGGTGACAGACCCCTGTCTGTGAACTGCCTAAGGGGTCATTGTGACATCATAACTCTGCACTGGTCACACAGGTGACAGACCGTTGTCTGTGATCTGCCCAAGGGGGCATTGTGACATCACAACTCTGCACGAGGCACCCAGGTGGCAGACCCTTGTCTGTGATCTGCCTAAGGGGGCAATGTGACATCAAAACTCTGCACGGGTCACCCATGTGACAGGCCCTTGAATGTGATCTGCCTAACGGGGCATTGTAACATCATAACTCTGCACGAGTCACCCATGTGGCAGGCCCTTGAATGTGATCTGCCTAAATGGGCATTGTGACATCATAACTCTGCACTGGTCAGCCAGGTGACAGACCCTTTTCTTTGATCTGTCTAAGGGGGCATTGTGATTTAATATCTCTGCACAGGGCACCCAGGTGACAGACCCTTGTCTGTTATCTGCCAAAGGGGGCATTGTGACATCATAACTCTGCACTGGTCACACAGGTGACAGACCGTTGTCTGTGATCTGCCCAAGGGGGCATTGTGACATCACAACTCTGCACGAGGCACCCAGGTGGCAGACCCTTGTCTGTGATCTGCCTAAGGGGGCAATGTGACATCAAAACTCTGCACGGGTCACCCATGTGACAGGCCCTTGAATGTGATCTGCCTAACGGGGCATTGTAACATCATAACTCTGCTCGAGTCACCCATGTGGCAGGCCCTTGAATGTGATCTGCCTAAATGGGCATTGTGACATCATAATTCTGCAATGGTCAGCCAGGTGACAGACCCTTTTCTTTGATCTGTCTAAGGAGGCATTGTGATTTAATATCTCTGCACAGGGCACCCAGGTGACAGACCCTTGTCTGTTATCTGCCTAAGGGGGCATTGTGACATCATAACTCTGCACGTGTCACCCAGGTGACAGACCCTTGTCCGTGGACTTCCTAAGGTGGCATTGTGACCTCATAACTATGCGCTGGTCACCCAGGTGACAGATTCTTGTCTGTGATCTGCCTAAGGGGGCATTGGGACATCATAACTCTGTACTGGTCACCCAGGTGACAGGCCCTTGTCTGTGATCTGCTAAGGGGGCATTGTGATATCATAACACTGTACTGGTCACCCAGGTGACAGGCCCTTGTCTGTGATCTGCTAAGGGGGCATTGTGACATCATAACTCTGCACTGCTGACACAGGTGACAAACCCTTTTCCATGATCTGCATAAGGGGGCATTGTGTCATCATAACTCTGCGCTGGTCACCCTGGTGACAGACCCTTGTTTTGATCTCTCTAAGGGGGCTTTGTGACATCATAACCCTGCACTGGTCACCGTGGTGACAGACCGTTGTCTGTTATCTGCCTAAGGAAGCACTGTGACTTCATAACTGTGCACTGGTCTCCCAGGTGACACACCCTTCTCTGTGATCTGTCTAAGGGGGCATTGTGACATCATAATTCTGACCCTGTCAGCCAGGTGACCGACCCTTGTCTGTGATCTGCCTAAGGGAGATTGGTGACCTCATAACTCGCCACACCTCACCCAGGCGACAGACCCTTGTCTGTGATCTGCCTAAGGGGTCATTGTGACATCATATCTCTGCACTGGTCACCCAGGTGACAGACCTTTCTGTGATCTGCCTAAGGGGCATTGTTGCATCATAACTCTTAACTAGTCACAGCAGTGACAGACCCTTGTCTGTGTTCTGCCTGAGGGGGCAATGTGACATCATAACACTGCACTGGTAACACAGGTGACAGACCATTGTCTGTGATCTGCCTAAGGGGTCGTTGTGATGTCATAACCCTGCACTGGACACCCAGGTGAGAGACCCTTGTCTGTAAACTGCCAAAGGGGGCGTTCTGACATCATAAATCTGCGCTAGTCACGCAGGTGACAGACCCTTGTCTGTGATTTGCCTAAGGGGGCATTGTGACATCATAACACTGCACTGGTCACCCAGGTGACAGACCCCTGTCTGTGAACTGCCTAAGGGGTCATTGTGACATCATAACTCTGCACTGGTCACACAGGTGACAGACCCTTGTCTGTGATCTGCCTAAGGTGGCAATGTGACATCAAAACTCCGCACGGGTCACCCATGTGACAGGCCCTTGAATGTTATCTGCCTAACGGGGCATTGTAACATAATAACGCTGCACGAGTCACCCATGTGGCAGGCCCTTGAATGTGATCTGCCTAAATGGGCATTGTGACATCATAACTCTGCACTGGTCAGGAAGGTGATAGACCCTTTTCTTTGATCTGTCTCAGGGGGCATTGTGATTTAATATCTCTGCACAGGGCACCCAGGTGACAGACCCTTGTCTGTGATCTGCTAAGTGGGCATTGTGACATCATAACTCTGCACTGCTCACACAGGTGACAGACCCTTTTCCATGATCTGCATAAGGGGGCATTGTGTCATCATAACTCTGTGCTGGTCACCCTGGTGACAGACCCTTGTTTTGATCTCTCTAAGGGGGCATTGTGACATCATAACCCTGCACTGGTCACCGTGGTGACAGACCGTTGTCTGTTATCTGCCTAAGGAAGCACTGTGACTTCATAACTGTGCACTGGTCTCCCAGGTGACACACCCTTCTCTGTGATCTGTCTAAGGGGGCATTGTGACATCATAATTCTGACCCGGTCACCCAGGTGACCGACCCTTGTCTGTGATCTGCCTAAGGGAGATTGGTGACCTCATAACTCGCCACACCTCACCCAGGCGACAGACCCTTGTCTGTGATCTGCCTAAGGGGTCATTGTGACATCATATCTCTGCACTGGTCACCCAGGTGACAGACCTTTTCTGTGATCTGCCTAAGGGGCATTGTTGCATCATAACTCTTAACTAGTCACAGCAGTGACAGACCCTTGTCTGTGTTCTGCCTGAGGGGGCAATGTGACATCATAACACTGCACTGGTCACACAGGTGACAGACCATTGTCTGTGATCTGCCTAAGGGGTCGTTGTGATATCATAACCCTGCACTGGACACCCAGGTGAGAGACCCTTGTCTGTAAACTGCCAAAGGGGGCGTTCTGACATCATAAATCTGCGCTAGTCACGCAGGTGACAGACCCTTGTCTGTGATGTGCCTAAGGGGGCATTGTGACATCATAACACTGCACTGGTCACCCAGGTGACAGACCCCTGTCTGTGAACTGCCTAAGGGGTCATTGTGACATCATAACTCTGCACTGGTCACACAGGTGACAGACCGTTGTCTGTGATCTGCCCAAGGGGGCATTGTGACATCACAACTCTGCACGAGGCACAAAGGTGGCATACCCTTGTCTGTGATCTGCCTAAGGGGGCAATGTGACATCAAAACTCTGCACGGGTCACCCATGTGACAGGCCCTTGAATGTGATCTGCCTAACGGGGCATTGTAACATCATAACTCTGCTCGAGTCACCCATGTGGCAGGCCCTTGAATGTGATCTGCCTAAATGGGCATTGTGACATCATAACTCTGCACTGGTCAGCCAGGTGACAGACCCTTTTCTTTGATCTGTCTAAGGGGGCATTGTGATTTAATATCTCTGCACAGGGCACCCAGGTGACAGACCCTTGTCTGTTATCTGCCTAAGGGGGCATTGTGACATCATAACTCTGCACGTGTCACCCAGGTGACAGACCCTTGTCCGTGGACTTCCTAAGGTGGCATTGCGACCTCATAACTATGCGCTGGTCACCCAGGTGACAGATTCTTGTCTGTGATCTGACTAAGGGGGCATTGTGACATCATAACACTGTACTGGTCACCCAGGTGACAGACCCTTTTCCATGATCTGCATAAGGGGGCATTGTGTCATCATAACTCTGCGCTGGTCACCCTGGTGACAGACCCTTGTTTTGATCTCTCTAAGGGGGCATTGTGACATCATAACTCTGTACTGGTCACCCAGGTGACAGGCCCTTGTCTGTGATCTGCTAAGGGGACATTGTGACATCATAACTCTGTACTGGTCACCCAGGTGACAGTCCCTTGTCTGTGATCTGCTAATGGGGCATTGTGACATCATAACTCTGCCCTGCTCACACAGGTGACAGACCCTTTTCCATGATCTGCATAAGGGGGCATTGTGTCATCATAACTCTGCGCTGGTCACCCTGGTGACAGACCCTTGTTTTGATCTCTCTAAGGGGGCATTGTGACATCATAACCCTGCACTGGTCACCGTGGTGACAGACCGTTGTCTGTTATCTGCCTAAGGAAGCACTGTGTCTTCATAACTGTGCACTGGTCTCCCAGGTGACACACCCTTCTCTGTGATCTGTCTAAGGGGGCATTGTGACATCATAATTCTGACCCAGTCACCCAGGTGACCGACCCTTGTCTGTGATCTGCCTAAGGGAGATTGGTGACCTCATAACTCGCCACACCTCACCCAGGCGACAGACCCTTGTCTGTGATCTGCCTAAGGTGTCATTGTGACATCATATCTCTGCACTGGCCACCTAGGTGACAGACCTTTTCTGTGATCTGCCTAAGGGGCATTGTTGCATCATAACTCTTAACTAGTCACAGCAGTGACAGACCCTTGTCTGTGTTCTGCCTGAGGGGGCAATGTGACATCATAACACTGCACTGGTCACACAGGTGACAGACCATTGTCTGTGATCTGCCTAAGGGGTCGTTGTGATATCATAACCCTGCACTGGACACCCAGGTGAGAGACCCTTGTCTGTAAACTGCCAAAGGGGGCGTGCTGACATCATAAATGCGCGCTAGTCACGCAGGTGACAGACCCTTGTCTGTGATGTGCCTAAGGGGGCATTGTGACATCATAACACTGCACTGGTCACCCAGGTGACAGACCCCTGTCTGTGAACTGCCTAAGGGGTCATTGTGACATCATAACTCTGCACTGGTCACACAGGTGACAGACCGTTGTCTGTGATCTGCCCAAGGGGGCATTGTGACATCACAACTCTGCACGAGGCACCCAGGTGGCAGACCCTTGTCTGTGATCTGCCTAAGGGGGCAATGTGACATCAAAACTCTGCACGGGTCACCCGTGTGACAGGCCATTGAATGTGATCTGCCTAACGGGGCATTGTAACATCCTAACTCTGCTCGAGTCACCCATGTGGCAGGCCCTTGAATGTGATCTGCCTAAATGGGCATTGTGACATCATAACTCTGCACTGGTCAGCCAGGTGACAGACCCTTTTCTTTGATCTGTCTAAGGGGGCATTGTGATTTAATATCTCTGCACAGGGCACCCAGGTGACAGACCCTTGTCTGTTATCTGCCTAAGGGGGCATTGTGACATCATAACTCTGCACGTGTCACCCAGGTGACAGACCCTTGTCCGTGGACTTCCTAAGGTGGCATTGTGACCTCATAACTATGCGCTGGTCACCCAGGTGACAGATTCTTGTCTGTGATCTGCCTAAGGGGGCATTGTGACATCATAACTCTGTACTGGTCACCCAGGTGACAGGCCCTTGTCTGGGATCTGCTAAGGGGGCATTGTGACATCATAACTCTGTCCTGGTCACCCAGGTGACAGGCCCTTGTCTGTGATCTGCTAAGTGGGCATTGTGACATCATAACTCTGCACTGCTCACACAGGTGACAGACCCTTTTCCATGATCTGCATAAGGGGGCATTGTGTCATCATAACTCTGCGCTGGTCACCCTGGTGACAGACCCTTGTTTTGATCTCTCTAAGGGGGCATTGTGACATCATAACCCTGCACTGGTCACCGTGGTGACAGACCGTTGTCTGTTATCTGCCTAAGGAAGCACTGTGACTTCATAACTGTGCACTGGTCTCCCAGGTGACACACCCTTCTCTGTGATCTGTCTAAGGGGGCATTGTGACATCATAATTCTGACCCGGTCACCCAGGTGACCGACCCTTGTCTGTGATCTGCCTAAGGGAGATTGGTGACCTCATAACTCGCCACACCTCACCCAGGCGACAGACCCTTGTCTGTGATCTGCCTAAGGGGTCATTGTGACATCATATCTCTGCACTGGTCACCCAGGTGACAGACCTTTTCTGTGATCTGCCTAAGGGGCATTGTTGCATCATAACTCTTAACTAGTCACAGCAGTGACAGACCCTTGTCTGTGTTCTGCCTGAGGGGGCAATGTGACATCATAACACTGCACTGGTCACACAGGTGACAGACCATTGTCTGTGATCTGCCTAAGGGGTCGTTGTGATATCATAACCCTGCACTGGACACCCAGGTGAGAGACCCTTGTCTGTAAACTGCCAAAGGGGGCATTCTGACATCATAAATCTGCGCTAGTCACGCAGGTGACAGACCCTTGTCTGTGATGTGCCTAAGGGGGCATTGTGACATCATAACACTGCACTGGTCACCCAGGTGACAGACCCCTGTCTGTGAACTGCCTAAAGGGTCATTGTGACATCATAACTCTGCACTGGTCACACAGGTGACAGACCGTTGTCTGTGATCTGCCCAAGGGGGCATTGTGACATCACAACTCTGCACGAGGCACCCAGGTGGCAGACCCTTGTCTGTGATCTGCCTAAGGGGGCAATGTGACATCAAAACTCTGCACGGGTCAACCATGTGACAGGCCCTTGAATGTGATCTGCCTAACGGGGCATTGTAACATCATAACTCTGCTCGAGTCACCCATGTGGCAGGCCCTTGAATGTGATCTGCCTAAATGGGCATTGTGACATCATAACTCTGCACTGGTCAGCCAGGTGACAGACCCTTTTCTTTGATCTGTCTAAGGGGGCATTGTGATTTAATGTCTCTGCACAGGGCACCCAGGTGACAGACCCTTGTCTGTTATCTGCCTAAGGGGGCATTGTGACATCATAATTCTGCACGTGTCACCCAGGTGACAGACCCTTGTCCGTGGACTTCCTAAGGTGGCATTGTGACCTCATAACTATGCGCTGGTCACCCAGGTGACAGATTCTTGTCTGTGATCTGCCTAAGGGGGCATTGTGACATCATAACTCTGTACTGGTCACCCAGGTGACAGGCCCTTGTCTGTGATCTGCTAAGGGGGCATTGTGATATCATAACTCTGTACTGGTCACCCAGGTGACAGGCCCTTGTCTGTGATCTGCTAAGGGGGCATTGTGACATCATAACTCTGCACTGCTGACACAGGTGACAAACCGTTTTCCATGATCTGCATAAGGGGGCATTGTGTCATCATAACTCTGCGCTGGTCACCCTGGTGACAGACCCTTGTTTTGATCTCTCTAAGGGGGCTTTGTGACATCATAACCCTGCACTGGTCACCGTGGTGACAGACCGTTGTCTGTTATCTGCCTAAGGAAGCACTGTGACTTCATAACTGTGCACTGGTCTCCCAGGTGACACACCCTTCTCTGTGATCTGTCTAAGGGGGCATTGTGACATCATAATTCTGACCCAGTCAGCCAGGTGACCGACCCTTGTCTGTGATCTGCCTAAGGGAGATTGGTGACCTCATAACTCGCCACACCTCACCCAGGTGACAGACCCTTGTCTGTGATCTGCCTAAGGGGTCATTGTGACATCATAACTCTGCACGTGTCACCCAGGTGACAGACCCTTGTCCGTGGACTTCCTAAGGTGGCATTGTGACCTCATAACTATGCGCTGGTCACCCAGGTGACAGATTCTTGTCTGTGATCTGCCTAAGGGGGCATTGTGACATCATAACTCTGTACTGGTCACCCAGGTGACAGGCCCTTGTCTGGGATCTGCTAAGGGGGCATTGTGACATCATAACTCTGTCCTGGTCACCCAGGTGACAGGCCCTTGTCTGTGATCTGCTAAGTGGGCATTGTGACATCATAACTCTGCACTGCTCACACAGGTGACAGACCCTTTTCCATGATCTGCATAAGAGGGCATTGTGTCATCATAACTCTGCGCTGGTCACCCTGGTGACAGACCCTTGTTTTGATCTCTCTAAGGGGGCATTGTGACATCATAACCCTGCACTGGTCACCGTGGTGACAGACCGTTGTCTGTTATCTGCCTAAGGAAGCACTGTGACTTCATAACTGTGCACTGGTCTCCCAGGTGACACACCCTTCTCTGTGATCTGTCTAAGGGGGCATTGTGACATCATAATTCTGACCCGGTCACCCAGGTGACCGACCCTTGTCTGTGATCTGCCTAAGGGAGATTGGTGACCTCATAACTCGCCACACCTCACCCAGGCGACAGACCCTTGTCTGTGATCTGCCTAAGGGGTCATTGTGACATCATATCTCTGCACTGGTCACCCAGGTGACAGACCTTTTCTGTGATCTGCCTAAGGGGCATTGTTGCATCATAACTCTTAACTAGTCACAGCAGTGACAGACCCTTGTCTGTGTTCTGCCTGAGGGGGCAATGTGACATCATAACACTGCACTGGTCACACAGGTGACAGACCATTGTCTGTGATCTGCCTAAGGGGTCGTTGTGATATCATAACCCTGCACTGGACACCCAGGTGAGAGACCCTTGTCTGTAAACTGCCAAAGGGGTCATTCTGACATCATAAATCTGCGCTAGTCACGCAGGTGACAGACCCTTGTCTGTGATGTGCCTAAGGGGGCATTGTGACATCATAACACTGCACTGGTCACCCAGGTGACAGACCCCTGTCTGTGAACTGCCTAAGGGGTCATTGTGACATCATAACTCTGCACTGGTCACACAGGTGACAGACCTTTTCTGTGATCTGCCTAAGGGGCATTGTTGCATCATAACTCTTAACTAGTCACAGCAGTGACAGACCCTTGTCTGTGTTCTGCCTGAGGGGGCAATGTGACATAATAACACTGCACTGGTCACACAGGTGACAGACCATTGTCTGTGATCTGCCTAAGGGGTCGTTGTGATATCATAACCCTGCACTGGACACCCAGGTGAGAGACCCTTGTCTGTAAACTGCCAAAGGGGGCGTTCTGACATCATAAATCTGCGCTAGTCACGCAGGTGACAGACCCTTGTCTGTGATGTGCCTAAGGGGGCATTGTGACATCATAACACTGCACTGGTCACCCAGGTGACAGACCCCTGTCTGTGAACTGCCTAAGGGGTCATTGTGACATCATAACTCTGCACTGGTCACACAGGTGACAGACCGTTGTCTGTGATCTGCCCAAGGGGGCATTGTGACATCACAACTCTGCACGAGGCACAAAGGTGGCATACCCTTGTCTGTGATCTGCCTAAGGGGGCAATGTGACATCAAAACTCTGCACGGGTCACCCATGTGACAGGCCCTTGAATGTGATCTGCCTAACGGGGCATTGTAACATCATAACTCTGCTCGAGTCACCCATGTGGCAGGCCCTTGAATGTGATCTGCCTAAATGGGCATTGTGACATCATAACTCTGCACTGGTCAGCCAGGTGACAGACCCTTTTCTTTGATCTGTCTCAGGGGGCATTGTGATTTAATATCTCTGCACAGGGCACCCAGGTGACAGACCCTTGTCTGTTATCTGCCTAAGGGGGCATTGTGACATCATAACTCTGCACGTGTCACCCAGGTGACAGACCCTTGTCCGTGGACTTCCTAAGGTGGCATTGCGACCTCATAACTATGAGCTGGTCACCCAGGTGACAGATTCTTGTCTGTGATCTGCCTAAGGGGGCATTGTGACATCATAACACTGTACTGGTCACCCAGGTGACAGACCCTTTTCCATGATCTGCATAAGGGGGCATTGTGTCATCATAACTCTGCGCTGGTCACCCTGGTGACAGACCCTTGTTTTGATCTCTCTAAGGGGGCATTGTGACATCATAACCCTGCACTGGTCACCGTGGTGACAGACCGTTGTCTGTTATCTGCCTAAGGAAGCACTGTGACTTCATAACTGTGCACTGGTCTCCCAGGTGACACACCCTTCTCTGTGATCTGTCTAAGGGGGCATTGTGACATCATACTTCTGACCCGGTCACCCAGGTGGCCGACCCTTGTCTGTGATCTGCCTAAGGGAGATTGGTGACCTCATAACTCGCCACACCTCACCCAGGCGACAGACCCTTGTCTGTGATCTGCCTAAGGGGTCATTGTGACATCATATCTCTGCACTGGTCACCCAGGTGACAGACCTTTTCTGTGATCTGCCTAAGGGGCATTGTTGCATCATAACTCTTAACTAGTCACAGCAGTGACAGACCCTTGTCTGTGTTCTGCCTGAGGGGGAAATGTGACATCATAACACTGCACTGGTCACACAGGTGACAGACCATTGTCTGTGATCTGCCTAAGGGGTCGTTGTGATATCATAACCCTGCACTGGACACCCAGGTGAGAGACCCTTGTCTGTAAACTGCCAAAGGGCGCGTTCTGACATCATAAATCTCCGCTAGTCACGCAGGTGACAGACCCTTGTCTGTGATGTGCCTAAGGGGGCATTGTGACATCATAACACTGCACTGGTCACCCAGGTGACAGACCCCTGTCTGTGAACTGCCTAAGGGGTCATTGTGACATCATAACTCTGCACTGGTCACACAGGTGACAGACCGTTGTCTGTGATCTGCCCAAGGGGGCATTGTGACATCACAACTCTGCACGAGGCACCCAGGTGGCAGACCCTTGTCTGTGATCTGCCTAAGGGGGCAATGTGACATCAAAACTCTGCACGGGTCACCCATGTGACAGGCCCTTGAATGTGATCTGCCTAACGGGGCATTGTAACATCATAACTCTGCTCGAGTCACCCATGTGGCAGGCCCTTGAATGTGATCTGCCTAAATGGGCATTGTGACATCATAACTCTGCACTGGTCAGCCAGGTGACAGACCCTTTTCTTTGATCTGTCTAAGGAGGCAATGTGATTTAATATCTCTGCACAGGGCACCCAGGTGACAGACCCTTGTCTGTTATCTACCTAAAGGGGCATTGTGACTTCATAACTCTGCGCTGGTCACCCAGGTGACAGATTCTTGCTGTGATCTGCCTAAGGGGGCATTGTGACATCATAACACTGTACTGGTCACCCAGGTGACAGGCCCTTGTCTGTGATCTGCTAAGGGGGCATTGTGACATCATAACTCTGCACTGCTCACACAGGTGACAGACCCTTTTCCATGATCTGCATAAGGGGGCATTGTGTCATCATAACTCTGCGCTGGTCACCCTGGTGACAGACCATTGTTTTGATCTTTCTAAGGGGGCATTGTGACATCATAACCCTGTACTGGTCACCGTGGTGACAGACCGTTGTCTGTTATCTGCCTAAGGGAGCATTGTGACTTCATAACTGTGCACTGGTCTCCCAGGTGACACACCCTTCTCTGTGATCTGTCTAAGGGGGCATTGTGACATCATAATTCTGACCCGGTCACCCAGGTGACCGACCCTTGTCTGTGATCTGCCTAAGGGAGATTTGTGACCTCATAACTCGCCACACCTCACCCAGGCGACAGACCCTTGTCTGTGATCTGCCTAAGGGGTCATTGTGACATCATATCTCTGCACTGGTCACCCAGGTGACAGACCCTTGTCCGTGGACTTCCTAAGGTGGCATTGTGACCTCTTAACTATACGCTGGTCACCCAGGTGACAGATTCTTGTCTGTGATCTGCCTAAGGGGGCATTGTGACATCATAACTCTGTACTGGTCACCCAGGTGACAGGCCCTTGTCTGTGATCTGCTAAGGGGGCATTGTGACATCATAACTCTGTACTGGTCACCCAGGTGACAGGCCCTTGTCTGTGATCTGCTAAGGGGGCATTGTGACATCATAACTCTGCACTGCTCACACAGGTGACAGACCCTTTTCCATGATCTGCATAAGGGGGCATTGTGTCATCATAACTCTGCGCTGGTCACCCTGGTGACAGACCCTTGTTTTGATCTTTCTAAGGGGGCATTGTGACATCATAACCCTCTACTGGTCACCGTGGTGACAGACCGTTGTCTGTTATCTGCCTAAGGGAGCATTGTGACTTCATAACTGTGCACTGGTCTCCCAGGTGACACACCCTTCTCTGTGATCTGTCTAAGGGGGCATTGTGACATCATAACTCTGTACTGGTCACCCAGGTGACAGGCCCTTGTCTGTGATCTGCTAAAGGGGCATTGTGACATCATAACTCTGCACTGCTCACACAGGTGACAGACCCTTTTCCATGATCTGCATAAGGAGGCATTGTGTCATCATAACTCTGCGCTGGTCACCGTGGTGACAGACCCTTGTTTTGATCTCTCTAAGGGGGCATTGTGACATCATAACCTTGTACTGGTCACCGTGGTGACAGACGGTTGTCTGTTATCTGCCTAAGGGAGCATTGTGACTTCATAACTGTGCACTGGTCTCCCAGGTGACACACCCTTCTCTGTGATCTGTCTAAGGGGGCATTGTGACATCATAATTCTGACCTGGTCACCCAGGTGACCGACCCTTGTCTGTGATCTGCCTAAGGGAGATTTGTGACCTCATAACTCGCCACACCTCACCCAGGCGACAGACCCTTGTCTGTGATCTGCCTAAGGGGTCATTGTGACATCATATCTCTGCACTGGTCACCCAGGTGACAGAACTTTTCTGTGATCTGCCGAAGGGGGCATTGTTGCATCATAACTCTGAACTACTCACAGCGGTGACAGACCCTTGTCTGTGTTCTGCCTAAGGGGGCAATGTGACATCATAACACTGCACTGCTCACACAGGTGACAGACCATTGTCTGTGATCTGCCTAAGGGGTCGTTGTGATATCCTAACCCTGCACTGGACACCCAGGTGAGAGACCCTTGTCTGTAAACTGCCAAAGCGGGCGTTCTGACATCATAAATCTGCGCTAGTCACGCAGGTGACAGACCCTTGTCTGTGATGTGCCTAAGGGGGCATTGTGACATCATAACACTGCACTGGTCACCCAGGTGACAGACCCCTGTCTGTGAACTGCCTAAGGGGTCATTGTGACATCATAACTCTGCACTGGTCACACAGGTGACAGACTGTTGTCTGTGATCTGCCCAAGGGGGCATTGTGACATCACAACTCTGCACGAGGCACCCAGGTGGCAGACCCTTGTCTGTGATCTGCCTAAGGGGGCAATATGACATCAAAACTCTGCACGGGTCACCCAAGTGACAGGCCCTTGAATGTGATCTGCCTAACGGGGCATTGTAACATCATAACTCTGCTCGAGTCACCCATGTGGCAGGCCCTTGAATATGATCTGCCTAAATGGGCATTGTGACATCATAACTCTGCACAGGTCAGCCAGGGGACAGACCCTTTTCTTTGATCTGTCTAAGGGGGCATTGTGACTTAATATCTCTGCACAGGGCACCCAGGTGACAGACCCTTGTCTGTTATCTGCCTAAGGGGGCATTGTGACATCATAACTCTGCACGTGTCACCCAGGTGACAGACCCTTGTCCGTGGTCTTCCTAAGGTGGCATTGTGACCTCATAACACTGCGCTGGTCACCCAGGTGACAGATTCTTGTCTGTGATCTGCCTAAGGGGGCATTGTGACATCATAACTCTGTACTGGTAACCCAGGTGACAGGCCCTTGTCTGTGATCTGCTAAGGGGGCATTGTGACATCATAACTCTGTACTGGTCACCCAGGTGACAGGCCCTTGTCTGTGATCTGCTAAGGGGGCATTGTGACATCATAACTCTGCACTGCTCACATAGGTGACAGACCCTTTTCCATGATCTGCATAAGGGGGCATTGTGTCATCATAATTCTGTGCTGGTCACCCTGGTGACAGACCCTTGTTTTGATCTCTCTAAGGGGGCATTGTGACATCATAACCCTGCACTGGTCACCGTGGTGACAGACCGTTGTCTGTTATCTGCCTAAGGAAGCACTGTGACTTCATAACTGTGCACTGGTCTCCCAGGTGACACACCCTTCTCTGTGATCTGTCTAAGGGGGCATTGTGACATCATAACCCTGCACTGGTCACCGTGGTGACAGACCGTTGTCTGTTATCTGCCTAAGGAAGCACTGTGACTTCATAACTGTGCACTGGTCTCCCAGGTGACACACCCTTCTCTGTGATCTGTCTAAGGGGGCATTGTGACATCATAATTCTGACCCGGTCAGCCAGGTGACCGACCCTTGTCTGTGATCTGCCTAAGGGAGATTGGTGACCTCATAACTCGCCACACCTCACCCAGGCGACAGACCCTTGTCTGTGATCTGCCTAAGGGGTCATTGTGACATCATGTCTCTGCACTGGTCACCCAGGTGACAGACCCATTCTGTGATCTGCCTAAGGGGGCATTGTTGCATCATAACTCTTAACTAGTCACAGCGGTGACAGACCCTTGTCTGTGTTCTGCCTGAGGGGGCAATGTGACATCATAACACTGCACTGGTCACACAGGTGACAGACCATTGTCTGTGATCTGCCTAAGGGGTCACTGTGACATCATAACTCTGCAGTGGTCACACAGGTGACAGACCGTTGTCTGTGATCTGCCCAAGGGGGCATTGTGACATCGCAACTCTGCACGAGGCACCCAGGTGGCAGACCCTTGTCTGTGATCTGCCTAAGGGGGCAATGTGACATCAAAACTCTTCACGGGTCACCCATGTGACAGGCCCTTGAATGTGATCTGCCTAACGGGGCATTGTAACATCATAACTCTGCACGAGTCACCCATGTGGCAGGCCCTTGAATGTGATCTGCCTAAATGGGCATTGTGACATCATAACTCTGCACTGGTCAGCCAGGTGACAGACCCTTTTCTTTGATCTGTCTCAGGGGGCATTGTGATTTAATATCTCTGCACAGGGCACCCAGGTGACAGACCCTTGTCTGTTATCTGCCTAAGGGGGCATTGTGACATCATAACTCTGCACGTGTCACCCAGGTGACAGACCCTTGTCCGTGGACTTCCTAAGGTGGCATTGTGACCTCATAACTATGCGATGGTCACCCAGGTGACAGATTCTTGTCTGTGATCTGCCTAAGGGGGCATTGTGACATCATAACTCTGTACTGGTCACCCAGGTGACAGGCCCTTGTCTGTGATCTGCTAAGGGGGCATTGTGACATCATAACTCTGTACTGGTCACCCAGGTGACAGGCCCTTGTCTGTGATCTGCTAAGGGGGCATTGTGACATCATAACTCTGCACTGCTCACACAGGTGACAGACCCTTTTCCATGATCTGCATAAGGGGGCATTGTGTCATCATAACTCTGCGCTGGTCACCCTGGTGACAGACCCTTGTTTTGATCTCTCTAAGGGGGCATTGTGACATCATAACCCTGCACTGGTCACCGTGGTGACAGACCGTTGTCTGTTATCTGCCTAAGGAAGCACTGTGACTTCATAACTGTGCACTGGTCTCCCAGGTGACACACCCTTCTCTGTGATCTGTCTAAGGGGGCATTGTGACATCATAATTCTGACCCAGTCACCCAGGTGACCGACCCTTGTCTGTGATCTGCCTAAGGGAGATTGGTGACCTCATAACTCGCCACACCTCACCCAGGCGACAGACCCTTGTCTGTGATCTGCCTAAGGGGTCATTGTGACATCATATCTCTGCACTGGTCACCCAGGTGACAGACCTTTTCTGTGATCTGCCTAAGGGGCATTGTTGCATCATAACTCTTAACTAGTCACAGCAGTGACAGGCCCTTGTCTGTGTTCTGCCTGAGGGGGCAATGTGACATCATAACACTGCACTGGTCACACAGGTGACAGACCATTGTCTGTGATCTGCCTAAGGGGTCGTTGTGATATCATAACCCTGCACTGGACACCCAGGTGAGAGAACCTTGTCTGTAAACTGCCAAAGGGGGCGTTCTGACATCATAAATCTCCGCTAGTCACGCAGGTGACAGACCCTTCTCTGTGATGTGCCTAAGGGGGCATTGTGACATCATAACACTGCACTGGTCACCCAGGTGACAGACCCCTGTCTGTGAACTGCCTAAGGGGTCATTGTGACATCATAACTCTGCACTGGTCACACAGGTGACAGACCGTTGTCTGTGATCTGCCCAAGGGGCCATTGTGACATCACAACTCTGCACGAGGCACCCAGGTGGCAGACCCTTGTCTGTGATCTGCCTAAGGGGGCAATGTGACATCAAAACTCTGCACGGGTCACCCATGTGACAGGCCCTTGAATGTGATCTGCCTAACGGGGCATTGTAACATCATAACTCTGCTCGAGTCACCCATGTGGCAGGCCCTTGAATGTGATCTGCCTAAATGGGCATTGTGACATCATAACTCTGCACTGGTCAGCCAGGTGACAGACCCTTTCCTTTGATCTGTCTAAGGGGGCATTGTGATTTAATATCTCTGCACAGGGCACCAAGGTGACAGACCCTTGTCTGTTATCTGCCTAAGGGGGCATTGTGACATCATAACTCTGCACGTGTCACCCAGGTGACAGGCCCTTGTCCGTGGACTTCCTAAGGTGGCATTGTGACCTCATAACTATGCGCTGGTCACCCAGGTGACAGATTCTTGTCTGTGATCTGCCTAAGGGGGCATTGTGATATCATAACTCTGTACTGGTCACCCAGGTGACAGGCCCTTGTCTGTGATCTGCTAAGGGGGCATTGTGACATCATAACTCTGTACTGGTCACCCAGGTGACAGACCTTTTCTGTGATCTGCCTAAGGGGGCATTGTTGCATCATAACTCTTAACTAGTCACAGCGGTGACAGACCCTTGTCTGTGTTCTGCCTAAGGGGGCAATGTGACATCATAACACTGCACTGGTCACACAGGTGACAGACCATTGTTTGTGATCTGCCTAAGGGGTCGTTGTGATATCATAACCCTGCACTGGACACCCAGGTGAGAGACCCTTGTCTGTAAACTGCCAAAGGGGGCGTTCTGACATCATAAATCTGCGTTAGTCATGCAGGTGACAGACCCTTGTCTGTGATGTGCCTAAGGGGGCATTGTGACATCATAACACTGCACTGGTCACTCAGGGGACAGCCCCCTGTCTGTGAACTGCCTAAGGGGTCACTGTGACATCATAACTCTGCACTGGTCACACAGGTGACAGACCGTTGTCTGTGATCTGCCCAAGGGGGCATTGTGACATCACAACTCTGCACGAGGCACCCAGGTGGCAGACCCTTGTCTGTGATCTGCCTAAGGGGGCAATGTGACATCAAAACTCTGCACGGGTCACCCATGTGACAGGCCCTTGAATGTGATCTGCCTAATGGGGCATTGTAACATCATAACTCTGCTCGAGTCACCCATGTGGCAGGCCCTTGAATGTGATCTGCCTAAACGGGCATTGTGACATCATAACTCTGCACTGGTCAGCCAGGTGACAGACCCTTTCCTTTGATCTGTCTAAGGGGGCATTGTGACTTAATATCTCTGCACAGGGCACCCAGGTGACAGACCCTTGTCTGTTATCTGCCTAAGGGGGCAATGTGACATCATAACTCTGCACGTGTCACCCAGGTGACAGACCCTTGTCCGTGGTCTTCCTAAGGTGGCATTGTGACCTCATAACTCTGCGCTGGTCACCCAGGTGACAGATTCTTCTCTGTGATCTGCCTAAGGGGGCATTGTGACATCATAACTCTGTACTGGTCACCCAGGTGACAGGCCCTTGTCTGTGATCTGCTAAGGGGGCATTGTGACATCATAACTCTGCACTGCTCACACAGGTGACAGACCCTTTTCCATGATCTGCATAAGGGGGCATTGTGTCATCATAACTCTGCGCTGGTCACCCTGGTGACAGACCCTTGTTTTGATCTTTCTAAGGGGGCATTGTGACATCATAACCCTGCACTGGTCACCGTGGTGACAGACCGTTGTCTGTTATCTGCCTAAGGGAGCATTGTGACTTCATAACTGTGCACTGGTCTCCCAGGTGACACACCCTTCTCTGTGATCTGTCTAAGGGGGCATTGTGACGTGATAATTCTGACCTGGTCACCCAGGTGACCGACCCTTGTCTGTGATCTGCCTAAGGGAGATTTGTGACCTCATAACTCGCCACACCTCACCCAGGTGACAGACCCTTGTCTGTGATCTGCCTAAGGGGTAATTGTGACATCATATCTCTGCACTGGTCACCCAGGTGACAGACCTTTTCTGTGATCTGCCTAAGGGGGCATTGTTGCATCATAACTCTTAACTAGTCACAGCGGTGACAGACCCTTGTCTGTGTTCTGCCTAAGGGGGCAATGTGACATCATAACACTGCACTGGTCACACAGGTGACAGACCATTGTCTGTGATCTGCCTAAGGGGTCGTTGTGATATCATAACCCTGCACTGGACACCCAGGTGAGAGACCCTTGTCTGTAAACTGCCAAATGGGGCGTTCTGACATCATAAATCTCCGCTAGTCACGCAGGTGACAGACCCTTGTCTGTGATGTGCCTAAGGGGGCATTGTGACATCATAAAACTGCACTGGTCACCCAGGTGACATACCCCTGTCTGTGAACTGCCTAAGGGGTCACTGTGACATCATAACTCTGCAGTGGTCACACAGGTGACAGACCATTGTCTGTGATCTGCCCAAGGGGGCATTGTGACATCGCAACTCTGCACGAGGCACCCAGGTGGCAGACCCTTGTCTGTGATCTGCCTAAGGGGGCAATGTGACATCAAAACTCTGCACGGGTCACCCATGTGACAGGCCCTTGAATGTGATCTGCCTAACGGGGCATTGTAACATCATAACTCTGCTCGAGTCACCCATGTGGCAGGCCCTTGAATGTGATCTGCCTAAATGGGCATTGTGACATCATAACTCTGCACAGGTCAGCCAGGGGACAGACCCTTTTCTTTGATCTGTCTAAGGGGGCATTGTGACTTAATATCTCTGAACAGGGCACCCAGGTGACAGACGCTTGCCTGTTATCTGCCTAAGGGGGCATTGTGACATCATAACTCTGCACGTGTCACCCAGGTGACAGACCCTTGTCTGTGGTCTTCCTAAGGTGGCATTGTGACCTCATAACTCTGCGCTGGTCACCCAGGTGACAAATTCTTGTCTGTGATCTGCCTAAGGGGGCATTGTGACATCATAACTCTGTACTGGTCACCCAGGTGACAGGCCCTTGTCTGTGATCTGCTAAGGGGGCATTGTGACATCATAACTCTGCACTGCTCACACAGGTGACAGACCCTTTTCCATGATCTGCATAAGGGGGCATTGTGTCATCATAACTCTGCGCTGGTCA
Source organism: Gorilla gorilla gorilla (assembly GCF_029281585.2). Classification (NCBI taxonomy): domain Eukaryota; kingdom Metazoa; phylum Chordata; class Mammalia; order Primates; family Hominidae; genus Gorilla; species Gorilla gorilla. The sequence goes on from NC_073241.2 coordinate 22,094,461, forward strand.
CCCTGGTGACAGACCCTTGTTTTGATCTTTCTAAGGGGGCATTGTGACATCATAACCCTGTACTGGTCACCGTGGTGACAGACCGTTGTCTGTTATCTGCCTAAGGGAGCATTGTGACTTCATAACTGTGCACTGGTCTCCCAGGTGACACACCCTTCTCTGTGATCTGTCTAAGGGGGCATTGTGACATCATAACTCTGTACTGGTCACCCAGGTGACAGGCCCTTGTCTGTGATCTGCTAAAGGGGCATTGTGACATCATAACTCTGCACTGCTCACACAGGTGACAGACCCTTTTCCATGATCTGCATAAGGAGGCATTGTGTCATCATAACTCTGCGCTGGTCACCGTGGTGACAGACCCTTGTTTTGATCTCTCTAAGGGGGCATTGTGACATCATAACCTTGTACTGGTCACCGTGGTGACAGACCGTTGTCTGTTATCTGCCTAAGGGAGCATTGTGACTTCATAACTGTGCACTGGTCTCCCAGGTGACACACCCTTCTCTGTGATCTGTCTAAGGGGGCATTGTGACATCATAATTCTGACCTGGTCACCCAGGTGACCGACCCTTGTCTGTGATCTGCCTAAGGGAGATTTGTGACCTCATAACTCGCCACACCTCACCCAGGCGGCAGACCCTTGTCTGTGATCTGCCTAAGGGGTCATTGTGACATCACATCTCTGCACTGGTCACCCAGGTGACAGAACTTTTCTGTGATCTGCCGAAGGGGGCATTGTTGCATCATAACTCTGAACTACTCACAGCGGTGACAGACCCTTGTCTGTGTTCTGCCTAAGGGGGCAATGTGACATCATAATACTGCACTGCTCACACAGGTGACAGACCATTGTCTGTGATCTGCCTAAGGGGTCGTTGTGATATCCTAACCCTGCACTGGACACCCAGGTGAGAGACCCTTGTCTGTAAACTGCCAAAGCGGGCGTTCTGACATCATAAATCTGCGCTAGTCACGCAGGTGACAGACCCTTGTCTGTGATGTGCCTAAGGGGGCATTGTGACATCATAACACTGCACTGGTCACCCAGGTGACAGACCCCTGTCTGTGAACTGCCTAAGGGGTCATTGTGACATCATAACTCTGCACTCGTCACACAGGTGACAGACTGTTGTCTGTGATCTGCCCAAGGGGGCATTGTGACATCACAACTCTGCACGAGGCACCCAGGTGGCAGACCCTTGTCTGTGATCTGCCTAAGGGGGCAATATGACATCAAAACTCTGCACGGGTCACCCAAGTGACAGGCCCTTGAATGTGATCTGCCTAACGGGGCATTGTAACATCATAACTCTGCTCGAGTCACCCATGTGGCAGGCCCTTGAATATGATCTGCCTAAATGGGCATTGTGACATCATAACTCTGCACAGGTCAGCCAGGGGACAGACCCTTTTCTTTGATCTGTCTAAGGGGGCATTGTGACTTAATATCTCTGCACAGGGCACCCAGGTGACAGACCCTTGTCTGTTATCTGCCTAAGGGGGCATTGTGACATCATAACTCTGCACGTGTCACCCAGGTGACAGACCCTTGTCCGTGGTCTTCCTAAGGTGGCATTGTGACCTCATAACACTGCGCTGGTCACCCAGGTGACAGATTCTTGTCTGTGATCTGCCTAAGGGGGCATTGTGACATCATAACTCTGTACTGGTCACCCAGGTGACAGGCCCTTGTCTGTGATCTGCTAAGGGGGCATTGTGACATCATAACTCTGTACTGGTCACCCAGGTGACAGGCCCTTGTCTGTGATCTGCTAAGGGGGCATTGTGACATCATAACTCTGCACTGCTCACATAGGTGACAGACCCTTTTCCATGATCTGCATAAGGGGGCATTGTGTCATCATAACTCTGCGCTGGTCACCCTGGTGACAGACCCTTGTTTTGATCTCTCTAAGGGGGCATTGTGACATCATAACCCTGCACTGGTCACCGTGGTGACAGACCGTTGTCTGTTATCTGCCTAAGGAAGCACTGTGACTTCATAACTGTGCACTGGTCTCCCAGGTGACACACCCTTCTCTGTGATCTGTCTAAGGGGGCATTGTGACATCATAACCCTGCACTGGTCACCGTGGTGACAGACCGTTGTCTGTTATCTGCCTAAGGAAGCACTGTGACTTCATAACTGTGCACTGGTCTCCCAGGTGACACACCCTTCTCTGTGATCTGTCTAAGGGGGCATTGTGACATCATAATTCTGACCCGGTCACCCAGGTGACCGACCCTTGTCTGTGATCTGCCTAAGGGAGATTGGTGACCTCATAACTCGCCACACCTCACCCAGGCGACAGACCCTTGTCTGTGATCTGCCTAAGGGGTCATTGTGACATCATATCTCTGCACTGGTCACCCAGGTGTCAGACCTTTTCTGTGATCTGCCTAAGGGGGCATTGTTGCATCATAACTCTTAACTAGTCACAGCGGTGACAGACCCTTGTCTGTGTTCTGCCTGAGGGGGCAATGTGACATCATAACACTGCACTGGTCACACAGGTGACAGACCATTGTCTGTGATCTGCCTAAGGGGTCGTTGTGATATCATAACCCTGCACTGGACACCCAGGTGAGAGACCCTTGTCTGTAAACTGCCAAAGGGGGCGTTCTGACATCATAAATCTCCGCTAGTCACGCAGGTGACAGACCCTTGTCTGTGATGTGCCTAAGGGGGCATTGTGACATCATAAAACTGCACTGGTCACCCAGGTGACAGACCCCTGTCTGTGAACTGCCTAAGGGGTCACTGTGACATCATAACTCTGCAGTAGTCACACAGGTGACAGACCGTTGTCTGTGATCTGCCCAAGGGGGCATTGTGACATCGCAACTCTGCACGAGGCACCCAGGTGGCAGACCCTTGTCTGTGATCTGCCTAAGGGGGCAATGTGACATCAAAACTCTTCACGGGTCACCCATGTGACAGGCCCTTGAATGTGATCTGCCTAACGGGGCATTGTAACATCATAACTCTGCACGAGTCACCCATGTGGCAGGCCCTTGAATGTGATCTGCCTAAATGGGCATTGTGACATCATAACTCTGCACTGGTCAGCCAGGTGACAGACCCTTTTCTTTGATCTGTCTCAGGGGGCATTGTGATTTAATATCTCTGCACAGGGCACCCAGGTGACAGACCCTTGTCTGTTATCTGCCTAAGGGGGCATTGTGACATCATAACTCTGCACGTGTCACCCAGGTGACAGACCCTTGTCCGTGGACTTCCTAAGGTGGCATTGTGACCTCATAACTATGCGCTGGTCACCCAGGTGACAGATTCTTGTCTGTGATCTGCCTAAGGGGGCATTGTGACATCATAACTCTGTACTGGTCACCCAGGTGACAGGCCCTTGTCTGTGATCTGCTAAGGGGGCATTGTGACATCATAACTCTGTACTGGTCACCCAGGTGACAGGCCCTTGTCTGTGATCTGCTAAGGGGGCATTGTGACATCATAACTCTGCACTGCTCACACAGGTGACAGACCCTTTTCCATGATCTGCATAAGGGGGCATTGTGTCATCATAACTCTGCGCTGGTCACCCTGGTGACAGACCCTTGTTTTGATCTTTCTAAGGGGGCATTGTGACATCATAACCCTGTACTGGTCACCGTGGTGACAGACCGTTGTCTGTTATCTGCCTAAGGGAGCATTGTGACTTCATAACTGTGCACTGGTCTCCCAGGTGACACACCCTTCTCTGTGATCTGTCTAAGGGGGCATTGTGACGTGATAATTCTGACCTGGTCACCCAGGTGACCGACCCTTGTCTGTGATCTGCCTAAGGGAGATTTGTGACCTCATAACTCGCCACACCTCACCCAGGTGACAGACCCTTGTCTGTGATCTGCCTAAGGGGTAATTGTGACATCATATCTCTGCACTGGTCACCCAGGTGACAGACCTTTTCTGTGATCTGCCTAAGGGGGCATTGTTGCATCATAACTCTTAACTAGTCACAGCGGTGACAGACCCTTGTCTGTGTTCTGCCTAAGGGGGCAATGTGACATCATAACACTGCACTGGTCACACAGGTGACAGACCATTGTCTGTGATCTGCCTAAGGGGTCGTTGTGATATCATAACCCTGCACTGGACACCCAGGTGAGAGACCCTTGTCTGTAAACTGCCAAATGGGGCGTTCTGACATCATAAATCTCCGCTAGTCACGCAGGTGACAGACCCTTGTCTGTGATGTGCCTAAGGGGGCATTGTGACATCATAAAACTGCACTGGTCACCCAGGTGACATACCCCTGTCTGTGAACTGCCTAAGGGGTCACTGTGACATCATAACTCTGCAGTGGTCACACAGGTGACAGACCGTTGTCTGTGATCTGCCCAAGGGGGCATTGTGACATCGCAACTCTGCACGAGGCACCCAGGTGGCAGACCCTTGTCTGTGATCTGCCTAAGGGGGCAATGTGACATCAAAACTCTGCACGGGTCACCCATGTGACAGGCCCTTGAATGTGATCTGCCTAACGGGGCATTGTAACATCATAACTCTGCTCGAGTCACCCATGTGGCAGGCCCTTGAATGTGATCTGCCTAAATGGGCATTGTGACATCATAACTCTGCACAGGTCAGCCAGGGGACAGACCCTTTTCTTTGATCTGTCTAAGGGGGCATTGTGACTTAATATCTCTGAACAGGGCACCCAGGTGACAGACGCTTGCCTGTTATCTGCCTAAGGGGGCATTGTGACATCATAACTCTGCACGTGTCACCCAGGTGACAGACCCTTGTCTGTGGTCTTCCTAAGGTGGCATTGTGACCTCATAACTCTGCGCTGGTCACCCAGGTGACAAATTCTTGTCTGTGATCTGCCTAAGGGGGCATTGTGACATCATAACTCTGTACTGGTCACCCAGGTGACAGGCCCTTGTCTGTGATCTGCTAAGGGGGCATTGTGACATCATAACTCTGCACTGCTCACACAGGTGACAGACCCTTTTCCATGATCTGCATAAGGGGGCATTGTGTCATCATAACTCTGCGCTGGTCACCCTGGTGACAGACCCTTGTTTTGATCTTTCTAAGGGGGCATTGTGACATCATAACCCTGTACTGGTCACCGTGGTGACAGACCGTTGTCTGTTATCTGCCTAAGGGAGCATTGTGACTTCATAACTGTGCACTGGTCTCCCAGGTGACACACCCTTCTCTGTGATCTGTCTAAGGGGGCATTGTGACATCATAACTCTGTACTGGTCACCCAGGTGACAGGCCCTTGTCTGTGATCTGCTAAAGGGGCATTGTGACATCATAACTCTGCACTGCTCACACAGGTGACAGACCCTTTTCCATGATCTGCATAAGGAGGCATTGTGTCATCATAACTCTGCGCTGGTCACCGTGGTGACAGACCCTTGTTTTGATCTCTCTAAGGGGGCATTGTGACATCATAACCTTGTACTGGTCACCGTGGTGACAGACCGTTGTCTGTTATCTGCCTAAGGGAGCATTGTGACTTCATAACTGTGCACTGGTCTCCCAGGTGACACACCCTTCTCTGTGATCTGTCTAAGGGGGCATTGTGACATCATAATTCTGACCTGGTCACCCAGGTGACCGACCCTTGTCTGTGATCTGCCTAAGGGAGATTTGTGACCTCATAACTCGCCACACCTCACCCAGGCGGCAGACCCTTGTCTGTGATCTGCCTAAGGGGTCATTGTGACATCACATCTCTGCACTGGTCACCCAGGTGACAGAACTTTTCTGTGATCTGCCGAAGGGGGCATTGTTGCATCATAACTCTGAACTACTCACAGCGGTGACAGACCCTTGTCTGTGTTCTGCCTAAGGGGGCAATGTGACATCATAATACTGCACTGCTCACACAGGTGACAGACCATTGTCTGTGATCTGCCTAAGGGGTCGTTGTGATATCCTAACCCTGCACTGGACACCCAGGTGAGAGACCCTTGTCTGTAAACTGCCAAAGGGGGCGTGCTGACATCATAAATCTCCGCTAGTCACGCAGGTGACAGACCCTTCTCTGTGATGTGCCTAAGGGGGCATTGTGACATCATAACACTGCACTGGTCACCCAGGTGACAGACCCCTGTCTGTGAACTGCCTAAGGGGTCATTGTGACATCATAACTCTGCACTGGTCACACAGGTGACAGACCATTGTCTGTGATCTGCCCAAGGGGCCATTGTGACATCACAACTCTGCACGAGGCACCCAGGTGGCAGACCCTTGTCTGTGATCTGCCTAAGGGGGCAATGTGACATCAAAACTCTGCACGGGTCACCCATGTGACAGGCCCTTGAATGTGATCTGCCTAACGGGGCATTGTAACATCATAACTCTGCTCGAGTCACCCATGTGGCAGGCCCTTGAATGTGATCTGCCTAAATGGGCATTGTGACATCATAACTCTGCACTGGTCAGCCAGGTGACAGACCCTTTCCTTTGATCTGTCTAAGGGGGCATTGTGATTTAATATCTCTGCACAGGGCACCCAGGTGACAGACCCTTGTCTGTTATCTGCCTAAGGGGGCATTGTGACATCATAACTCTGCACGTGTCACCCAGGTGACAGGCCCTTGTCCGTGGACTTCCTAAGGTGGCATTGTGACCTCATAACTATGCGCTGGTCACCCAGGTGACAGATTCTTGTCTGTGATCTGCCTAAGGGGGCATTGTGACATCATAACTCTGTACTGGTCACCCAGGTGACAGGCCCTTGTCTGTGATCTGCTAAGGGGGCATTGTGACATCATAACTCTGTACTGGTCACCCAGGTGACAGGCCCTTGTCTGTGATCTGCTAAGGGGGCATTGTGACATCATAACTCTGCACTGCTCACATAGGTGACAGACCCTTTTCCATGATCTGCATAAGGGGGCATTGTGTCATCATAACTCTGCGCTGGTCACCCTGGTGACAGACCCTTGTTTTGATCTCTCTAAGGGGGCATTGTGACATCATAACCCTGCACTGGTCACCGTGGTGACAGACCGTTGTCTGTTATCTGCCTAAGGAAGCACTGTGACTTCATAACTGTGCACTGGTCTCCCAGGTGACACACCCTTCTCTGTGATCTGTCTAAGGGGGCATTGTGACATCATAATTCTGACCCGGTCACCCAGGTGACCGACCCTTGTCTGTGATCTGCCTAAGGGAGATTGGTGACCTCATAACTCGCCACACCTCACCCAGGCGACAGACCCTTGTCTGTGATCTGCCTAAGGGGTCATTGTGACATCATGTCTCTGCACTGGTCACCCAGGTGACAGACCTTTTCTGTGATCTGCCTAAGGGGGCATTGTTGCATCATAACTCTTAACTAGTCACAGCGGTGACAGACCCTTGTCTGTGTTCTGCCTGAGGGGGCAATGTGACATCATAACACTGCACTGGTCAGACAGGTGACAGACCATTGTCTGTGATCTGCATAAGGGGTCGTTGTGATATCATAACCCTGCACTGGACACCCAGGTGAGAGACCCTTGTCTGTAAACTGCCAAAGGGGGCGTTCTGACATCATAAATCTCCGCTAGTCACGCAGGTGACAGACCCTTGTCTGTGATGTGCCTAAGGGGGCATTGTGACATCATAAAACAGCACTGGTCACCCAGGTGACAGACCCCTGTCTGTGAACTGCCTAAGGGGTCACTGTGACATCATAACTCTGCAGTGGTCACACAGGTGACAGACCGTTGTCTGTGATCTGCCCAAGGGGGCATTGTGACATCGCAACTCTGCACGAGGCACCCAGGTGGCAGACCCTTGTCTGTGATCTGCCTAAGGGGGCAATGTGACATCAAAACTCTTCACGGGTCACCCATGTGACAGGCCCTTGAATGTGATCTGCCTAACGGGGCATTGTAACATCATAACTCTGCACGAGTCACCCATGTGGCAGGCCCTTGAATGTGATCTGCCTAAATGGGCATTGTGACATCATAACTCTGCACTGGTCAGCCAGGTGACAGACCCTTTTCTTTGATCTGTCTCAGGGGGCATTGTGATTTAATATCTCTGCACAGGGCACCCAGGTGACAGACCCTTGTCTGTTATCTGCCTAAGGGGGCATTGTGACATCATAACTCTGCACGTGTCACCCAGGTGACAGTCCCTTGTCCGTGGACTTCCTAAGGTGGCATTGTGACCTCATAACTATGCGCTGGTCACCCAGGTGACAGATTCTTGTCTGTGATCTGCCTAAGGAGGCATTGTGACATCATAACTCTGTACTGGTCACCCAGGGGACAGGCCCTTGTCTGTGATCTGCTAAGGGGGCATTGTGACATCATAACTCTGTACTGGTCACCCAGGTGACAGGCCCTTGTCTGTGATCTGCTAAGGGGGCATTGTGACATCATAACTCTGCACTGCTCACACAGGTGACAGACCCTTATCCATGATCTGCATAAGGGGGCATTGTGTCATCATAACTCTGCGCTGGTCACCCTGGTGACAGACCCTTGTTTTGATCTCTCTAAGGGGGCATTGTGACATCATAACCCTGCACTGGTCACCGTGGTGACAGACCGTTGTCTGTTATCTGCCTAAGGAAGCACTGTGACTTCATAACTGTGCACTGGTCTCCCAGGTGACACACCCTTCTCTGTGATCTGTCTAAGGGGGCATTGTGACATCATAATTCTGACCCGGTCACCCAGGTGACCGACCCTTGTCTGTGATCTGCCTAAGGGAGATTGGTGACCTCATAACTCGCCACACCTCACCCAGGCGACAGACCCTTGTCTGTGATCTGCCTAAAGGGTCATTGTGACATCATATCTCTGCACTGGTCACCCAGGTGACAGACCTTTTCTGTGATCTGCCTAAGGGGCATTGTTGCATCATAACTCTTAACTAGTCACAGCAGTGACAGACCCTTGTCTGTGTTCTGCCTGAGGGGGCAATGTGACATCATAACACTGCACTGGTCACACAGGTGACAGACCATTGTCTGTGATCTGCCTAAGGGGTCGTTGTGATATCATAACCCTGCACTGGACACCCAGGTGAGAGAACCTTGTCTGTAAACTGCCAAAGGGGGCGTTCTGACATCATAAATCTCCGCTAGTCACGCAGGTGACAGACCCTTCTCTGTGATGTGCCTAAGGGGGCATTGTGACATCATAACACTGCACTGGTCACCCAGGTGACAGACCACTGTCTGTGAACTGCCTAAGGGGTCACTGTGACATCATAACTCTGCAGTGGTCACACAGGTGACAGACCGTTGTCTGTGATCTGCCCAAGGGGGCATTGTGACATCGCAACTCTGCACGAGGCACCCAGGTGGCAGACCCTTGTCTGTGATCTGCCTAAGGGGGCAATGTGACATCAAAACTCTTCACGGGTCACCCAGGTGGCAGACCCTTGTCTGTGATCTGCCTAAGGGGGCAATGTGACATCAAAACTCTGCACGGGTCACCCATGTGACAGGCCCTTGAATGTGATCTGCCTAACGGGGCATTGTAACATCATAACTCTGCTCGAGTCACCCATGTGGTAGGCCCTTGAATGTGATCTGCCTAAATGGGCATTGTGACATCATAACTCTGCACTGGTCAGCCAGGTGACAGACCCTTTTCTTTGATCTGTCTAAGGGGGCATTGTGATTTAATATCTCTGCACAGGGCACCCAGGTGACAGACCCTTGTCTGTTATCTGCCTAAGGGGGCATGGTGACATCATAACTCTGCACGTGTCACCCAGGTGACAGACCCTTGTCCGTGGACTTCCTAAGGTGGCATTGTGACCTCATAACTATGCGCTGGTCACCCAGGTGACAGATTCTTGTCTGTGATCTGCCTAAGGGGGCATTGTGACATCATAACTCTGTACTGGTCACCCAGGTGACAGGCCATTGTCTGTGATCTGCTAAGGTGGCATTATGACATCATAACTCTGTACTGGTCACCCAGGTGACAGGCCCTTGTCTGTGATCTGCTAAGGGGGCATTGTGACATCATAACCCTTCACTGCTCACACAGGTGACAGACCCTTTTCCATGATCTGCACAAGGGGGCATTGTGTCATCATAACTCTGCGCTGGTCACCCTGGTGACAGACCCTTGTTTTGATCTCTCTAAGGGGGCATTGTGACATCATAACCCTGCACTGGTCACCGTGGTGACAGACCGTTGCCTGTTATCTGCCTAAGGAAGCACTGTGACTTCATAACTGTGCACTGGTCTCCCAGGTGACACACCCTTCTCTGTGATCTGTCTAAGGGGGCATTGTGACATCATAATTCTGACCCGGTCACCCAGGTGACCGACCCTTGTCTGTGATCTGCCTAAGGGAGATTGGTGACCTCATAACTCGCCACACCTCACCCAGGCGACAGACCCTTGTCTGTGATCTGCCTAAGGGGTCATTGTGACATCATATCTCTGCACTGGTCACCCAGGTGACAGACCTTTTCTGTGATCTGCCTAAGGGGCATTGTTGCATCATAACTCTTAACTAGTCACAGCAGTGACAGACCCTTGTCTGTGTTCTGCCTGAGGGGGCAATGTGACATCATAACACTGCACTGGTCACACAGGTGGCAGACCATTGTCTGTGATCTGCCTAAGGGGTCGTTGTGATATCATAACCCTGCACTGGACACCCAGGTGAGAGACCCTTGTCAGTAAACTGCCAAAGGGGGCGTTCTGACATCATAAATCTGCGCTAGTCACGCAGGTGACAGACCCTTGTCTGTGATGTGCCTAAGGGGGCATTGTGACATCATAACACTGCACTGGTCACCCAGGTGACAGACCCCTGTCTGTGAACTGCCTAAGGGGTCATTGTGACATCATAACTCTGCACTGGTCACACAGGTGACAGACCGTTGTCTGTGATCTGCCCAAGGGGGCATTGTGACATCACAACTCTGCACGAGGCACCCAGGTGGTAGACCCTTGTCTGTGATCTGCCTAAGGGGGCAATGTGACATCAAAACTCTGCACGGGTCACCCATGTGACAGGCCCTTGAATGTGATCTGCCTAACGGGGCATTGTAACATCATAACTCTGCTCGAGTCACCCATGTGGCAGGCCCTTGAATGTGATCTGCCTAAATGGGCATTGTGACATCATAACTCTGCACTGGTCAGCCAGGTGACAGACCCTTTTCTTTGATCTGTCTCAGGGGGCATTGTGATTTAATATCTCTGCACAGGGCACCCAGGTGACAGACCCTTGTCTGTTATCTGCCTAAGGGGGCATTGTGACATCATAACTCTGCACGTGTCACCCAGGTGACAGACCCTTGTCCGTGGACTTCCTAAGGTGGCATTGTGACCTCATAACTATGCGCTGGTCACCCAGGTGACAGATTCTTGTCTGTGATCTGCCTAAGGGGGCATTGTGACATCATAACTCTGTACTGGTCACCCAGGTGACAGGCCCTTGTCTGTGATCTGCTAAGGGGGCATTGTGACATCATAACTCTGTACTGGTCACCCAGGTGACAGGCCCTTGTCTGTGATCTGCTAAGGGGGCATTGTGACATCATAACTCTGCACTGCTCACACAGGTGACAGACCCTTTTCCATGATCTGCATAAGGGGGCATTGTGTCATCATAACTCTGCGCTGGTCACCCTGGTGACAGACCCTTGTTTTGATCTCTCTAAGGGGGCATTGTGACATCATAACCCTGCACTGGTCACCGTGGTGACAGACCGTTGTCTGTTATCTGCCTAAGGAAGCACTGTGACTTCATAACTGTGCACTGGTCTCCCAGGTGACACACCCTTCTCTGTGATCTGTCTAAGGGGGCATTATGACATCATAATTCTGACCCGGTCACCCAGGTGACCGACCCTTGTCTGTGATCTGCCTAAGGGAGATTGGTGACCTCATAACTCGCCACACCTCACCCAGGCGACAGACCCTTGTCTGTGATCTGCCTAAGGGGTCATTGTGACATCATATCTCTGCACTGGTCACCCAGGTGACAGACCTTTTCTGTGATCTGCCTAAGGGGCATTGTTGCATCATAACTCTTAACTAGTCACAGCAGTGACAGACCCTTGTCTGTGTTCTGCCTGAGGGGGCAATGTGACATCATAACACTGCACTGGTCACACAGGTGACAGACCATTGTCTGTGATCTGCCTAAGGGGTCGTTGTGATATCATAACCCTGCACTGGACACCCAGGTGAGAGACCCTTGTCTGTAAACTGCCAAAGGGGGCGTTCTGACACCATAAATCTGCGCTAGTCACGCAGGTGACAGACCCTTGTCTGTGATGTGCCTAAGGGGGCATTGTGACATCATAACACTGCACTGGTCACCCAGGTGACAGACCCCTGTCTGTGAACTGCCTAAGGGGTCATTGTGACATAATAACTCTGCACTTGTCACACAGGTGACAGACCGTGGAATGTGATCTGCCCAAGGGGCATTGTGACATCACAACTCTGCACCAGGCACCCAGGTGGCAGACCCTTGTCTGTGATCTGCCTAAGGGGTCATTGTGACATCATATCTCTGCACTGGTCACCCAGGTGACAGACCTTTTCTGTGATCTGCCTAAGGGGGCATTGTGGCATCATAACTCTTAACAAGTCACAGCGGTGACAGACCCTTGTCTGTGTTCTGCCTAAGGGGGCAATGTGACATCATAACACTGCACTGGTCACACAGGTGATAGACCATTGTCTGTGATCTGCCTAAGGGGTCGTTGTGATATCATAACCCTGCACTGGACACCCAGGTGAGAGACCCTTGTCTGTAAACTGCCAAAGGGGGCGTTCTGACATCATAAATCTGCGCTAGTCACGCAGGTGACAGACCCTTGTCTGTGATGTGCCTAAGGGGGCATTGTGACATCATAACACTGCACTGGTCACCCAGGTGACAGACCCCTGTCTGTGAACTGCCTAAGGGGTCATTGTGACATCATAACTCTGCACTGGTCACACAGGTGACAAACCGTTGTCTGTGATCTGCCCAAGGGGGCAATGTGACATCACAACTCTGCACGAGGCACCCAGGTGGCAGACCCTTGTCTGTGATCTGCCTAAGGGGGCAATGTGACATCAAAACTCTGCACGGGTCACCCATGTGACAGGCCCTTGAATGTGATCTGCCTAACGGGGCATTGTAACATCATAACTCTGCTCGAGTCACCCATGTGGCAGGCCCTTGAATGTGATCTGCCTAAATGGGCATTGTGACATCATAACTCTGCACTGGTCAGCCAGGTGACAGACCCTTTTCTTTGATCTGTCTAAGGGGGCATTGTGATTTAATATCTCTGCACAGGGCACCCAGGTGACAGACCCTTGTCTGTTATCTGCCAAAGGGGGCATTGTGACATCATAACTCTGCACTGGTCACACAGGTGACAGACCGTTGTCTGTGATCTGCCCAAGGGGGCATTGTGACATCACAACTCTGCACGAGGCACCCAGGTGGCAGACCCTTGTCTGTGATCTGCCTAAGGGGGCATTGGGACATCATAACTCTGTACTGGTCACCCAGGTGACAGGCCCTTGTCTGTGATCTGCTAAGGGGGCATTGTGATATCATAACACTGTACTGGTCACCCAGGTGACAGGCCCTTGTCTGTGATCTGCTAAGGGGGCATTGTGACATCATAACTCTGCACTGCTGACACAGGTGACAAACCCTTTTCCATGATCTGCATAAGGGGGCATTGTGTCATCATAACTCTGCGCTGGTCACCCTGGTGACAGACCCTTGTTTTGATCTCTCTAAGGGGGCTTTGTGACATCATAACCCTGCACTGGTCACCGTGGTGACAGACCGTTGTCTGTTATCTGCCTAAGGAAGCACTGTGACTTCATAACTGTGCACTGGTCTCCCAGGTGACACACCCTTCTCTGTGATCTGTCTAAGGGGGCATTGTGACATCATAATTCTGACCCGGTCAGCCAGGTGACCGACCCTTGTCTGTGATCTGCCTAAGGGAGATTGGTGACCTCATAACTCGCCACACCTCACCCAGGCGACAGACCCTTGTCTGTGATCTGCCTAAGGGGTCATTGTGACATCATATCTCTGCACTGGTCACCCAGGTGACAGACCTTTCTGTGATCTGCCTAAGGGGCATTGTTGCATCATAACTCTTAACTAGTCACAGCAGTGACAGACCCTTGTCTGTGTTCTGCCTGAGGGGGCAATGTGACATCATAACACTGCACTGGTCACACAGGTGACAGACCATTGTCTGTGATCTGCCTAAGGGGTCGTTGTGATATCATAACCCTGCACTGGACACCCAGGTGAGAGACCCTTGTCTGTAAACTGCCAAAGGGGGCGTTCTGACATCATAAATCTGCGCTAGTCACGCAGGTGACAGACCCTTGTCTGTGATGTGCCTAAGGGGGCATTGTGACATCATAACACTGCACTGGTCACCCAGGTGACAGACCCCTGTCTGTGAACTGCCTAAGGGGTCATTGTGACATCATAACTCTGCACTGGTCACACAGGTGACAGACCCTTGTCTGTGATCTGCCTAAGGTGGCAATGTGACATCAAAACTCCGGACGGGTCACCCATGTGACAGGCCCTTGAATGTTATCTGCCTAACGGGGCATTGTAACATAATAACGCTGCACGAGTCACCCATGTGGCAGGCCCTTGAATGTGATCTGCCTAAATGGGCATTGTGACATCATAACTCTGCACTGGTCAGGAAGGTGATAGACCCTTTTCTTTGATCTGTCTCAGGGGGCATTGTGATTTAATATCTCTGCACAGGGCACCCAGGTGACAGACCCTTGTCTGTGATCTGCTAAGTGGGCATTGTGACATCATAACTCTGCACTGCTCACACAGGTGACAGACCCTTTTCCATGATCTGCATAAGGGGGCATTGTGTCATCATAACTCTGCGCTGGTCACCCTGGTGACAGACCCTTGTTTTGATCTCTCTAAGGGGGCATTGTGACATCATAACCCTGCACTGGTCACCGTGGTGACAGACCGTTGTCTGTTATCTGCCTAAGGAAGCACTGTGACTTCATAACTGTGCACTGGTCTCCCAGGTGACACACCCTTCTCTGTGATCTGTCTAAGGGGGCATTGTGACATCATAATTCTGACCCGGTCACCCAGGTGACCGACCCTTGTCTGTGATCTGCCTAAGGGAGATTGGTGACCTCATAACTCGCCACACCTCACCCAGGCGACAGACCCTTGTCTGTGATCTGCCTAAGGGGTCATTGTGACATCATATCTCTGCACTGGTCACCCAGGTGACAGACCTTTTCTGTGATCTGCCTAAGGGGCATTGTTGCATCATAACTCTTAACTAGTCACAGCAGTGACAGACCCTTGTCTGTGTTCTGCCTGAGGGGGCAATGTGACATCATAACACTGCACTGGTCACACAGGTGACAGACCATTGTCTGTGATCTGCCTAAGGGGTCGTTGTGATATCATAACCCTGCACTGGACACCCAGGTGAGAGACCCTTGTCTGTAAACTGCCAAAGGGGGCGTTCTGACATCATAAATCTGCGCTAGTCACGCAGGTGACAGACCCTTGTCTGTGATGTGCCTAAGGGGGCATTGTGACATCATAACACTGCACTGGTCACCCAGGTGACAGACCCCTGTCTGTGAACTGCCTAAGGGGTCATTGTGACATCATAACTCTGCACTGGTCACACAGGTGACAGACCGTTGTCTGTGATCTGCCCAAGGGGGCATTGTGACATCACAACTCTGCACGAGGCACAAAGGTGGCATACCCTTGTCTGTGATCTGCCTAAGGGGGCAATGTGACATCAAAACTCTGCACGGGTCACCCATGTGACAGGCCCTTGAATGTGATCTGCCTAACGGGGCATTGTAACATCATAACTCTGCTCGAGTCACCCATGTGGCAGGCCCTTGAATGTGATCTGCCTAAATGGGCATTGTGACATCATAACTCTGCACTGGTCAGCCAGGTGACAGACCCTTTTCTTTGATCTGTCTAAGGGGGCATTGTGATTTAATATCTCTGCACAGGGCACCCAGGTGACAGACCCTTGTCTGTTATCTGCCTAAGGGGGCATTGTGACATCATAACTCTGCACGTGTCACCCAGGTGACAGACCCTTGTCCGTGGACTTCCTAAGGTGGCATTGCGACCTCATAACTATGCGCTGGTCACCCAGGTGACAGATTCTTGTCTGTGATCTGCCTAAGGGGGCATTGTGACATCATAACACTGTACTGGTCACCCAGGTGACAGACCCTTTTCCATGATCTGCATAAGGGGGCATTGTGTCATCATAACTCTGCGCTGGTCACCCTGGTGACAGACCCTTGTTTTGATCTCTCTAAGGGGGCATTGTGACATCATAACTCTGTACTGGTCACCCAGGTGACAGGCCCTTGTCTGTGATCTGCTAAGGGGACATTGTGACATCATAACTCTGTACTGGTCACCCAGGTGACAGTCCCTTGTCTGTGATCTGCTAATGGGGCATTGTGACATCATAACTCTGCCCTGCTCACACAGGTGACAGACCCTTTTCCATGATCTGCATAAGGGGGCATTGTGTCATCATAACTCTGCGCTGGTCACCCTGGTGACAGACCCTTGTTTTGATCTCTCTAAGGGGGCATTGTGACATCATAACCCTGCACTGGTCACCGTGGTGACAGACCGTTGTCTGTTATCTGCCTAAGGAAGCACTGTGTCTTCATAACTGTGCACTGGTCTCCCAGGTGACACACCCTTCTCTGTGATCTGTCTAAGGGGGCATTGTGACATCATAATTCTGACCCGGTCACCCAGGTGACCGACCCTTGTCTGTGATCTGCCTAAGGGAGATTGGTGACCTCATAACTCGCCACACCTCACCCAGGCGACAGACCCTTGTCTGTGATCTGCCTAAGGTGTCATTGTGACATCATATCTCTGCACTGGCCACCTAGGTGACAGACCTTTTCTGTGATCTGCCTAAGGGGCATTGTTGCATCATAACTCTTAACTAGTCACAGCAGTGACAGACCCTTGTCTGTGTTCTCCCTGAGGGGGCAATGTGACATCATAACACTGCACTGGTCACACAGCTGACAGACCATTGTCTGTGATCTGCCTAAGGGGTCGTTGTGATATCATAACCCTGCACTGGACACCCAGGTGAGAGACCCTTGTCTGTAAACTGCCAAAGGGGGCGTGCTGACATCATAAATCCGCGCTAGTCACGCAGGTGACAGACCCTTGTCTGTGATGTGCCTAAGGGGGCATTGTGACATCATAACACTGCACTGGTCACCCAGGTGACAGACCCCTGTCTGTGAACTGCCTAAGGGGTCATTGTGACATCATAACTCTGCACTGGTCACACAGGTGACAGACCGTTGTCTGTGATCTGCCCAAGGGGGCATTGTGACATCACAACTCTGCACGAGGCACCCAGGTGGCAGACCCTTGTCTGTGATCTGCCTAAGGGGGCAATGTGACATCAAAACTCTGCACGGGTCACCCGTGTGACAGGCCATTGAATGTGATCTGCCTAACGGGGCATTGTAACATCCTAACTCTGCTCGAGTCACCCATGTGGCAGGCCCTTGAATGTGATCTGCCTAAATGGGCATTGTGACATCATAACTCTGCACTGGTCAGCCAGGTGACAGACCCTTTTCTTTGATCTGTCTAAGGGGGCATTGTGATTTAATATCTCTGCACAGGGCACCCAGGTGACAGACCCTTGTCTGTTATCTGCCTAAGGGGGCATTGTGACATCATAACTCTGCACGTGTCACCCAGGTGACAGACCCTTGTCCGTGGACTTCCTAAGGTGGCATTGTGACCTCATAACTATGCGCTGGTCACCCAGGTGACAGATTCTTGTCTGTGATCTGCCTAACGGGGCATTGTGACATCATAACTCTGTACTGGTCACCCAGGTGACAGGCCCTTGTCTGGGATCTGCTAAGGGGGCATTGTGACATCATAACTCTGTCCTGGTCACCCAGGTGACAGGCCCTTGTCTGTGATCTGCTAAGTGGGCATTGTGACATCATAACTCTGCACTGCTCACACAGGTGACAGACCCTTTTCCATGATCTGCATAAGGGGGCATTGTGTCATCATAACTCTGCGCTGGTCACCCTGGTGACAGACCCTTGTTTTGATCTCTCTAAGGGGGCATTGTGACATCATAACCCTGCACTGGTCACCGTGGTGACAGACCGTTGTCTGTTATCTGCCTAAGGAAGCACTGTGACTTCATAACTGTGCACTGGTCTCCCAGGTGACACACCCTTCTCTGTGATCTGTCTAAGGGGGCATTGTGACATCATAATTCTGACCCGGTCACCCAGGTGACCGACCCTTGTCTGTGATCTGCCTAAGGGAGATTGGTGACCTCATAACTCGCCACACCTCACCCAGGCGACAGACCCTTGTCTGTGATCTGCCTAAGGGGTCATTGTGACATCATATCTCTGCACTGGTCACCCAGGTGACAGACCTTTTCTGTGATCTGCCTAAGGGGCATTGTTGCATCATAACTCTTAACTAGTCACAGCAGTGACAGACCCTTGTCTGTGTTCTGCCTGAGGGGGCAATGTGACATCATAACACTGCACTGGTCACACAGGTGACAGACCATTGTCTGTGATCTGCCTAAGGGGTCGTTGTGATATCATAACCCTGCACTGGACACCCAGGTGAGAGACCCTTGTCTGTAAACTGCCAAAGGGGGCATTCTGACATCATAAATCTGCGCTAGTCACGCAGGTGACAGACCCTTGTCTGTGATGTGCCTAAGGGGGCATTGTGACATCATAACACTGCACTGGTCACCCAGGTGACAGACCCCTGTCTGTGAACTGCCTAAGGGGTCATTGTGACATCATAACTCTGCACTGGTCACACAGGTGACAGACCGTTGTCTGTGATCTGCCCAAGGGGGCATTGTGACATCACAACTCTGCACGAGGCACCCAGGTGGCAGACCCTTGTCTGTGATCTGCCTAAGGGGGCAATGTGACATCAAAACTCTGCACGGGTCAACCATGTGACAGGCCCTTGAATGTGATCTGCCTAACGGGGCATTGTAACATCATAACTCTGCTCGAGTCACCCATGTGGCAGGCCCTTGAATGTGATCTGCCTAAATGGGCATTGTGACATCATAACTCTGCACTGGTCAGCCAGGTGACAGACCCTTTTCTTTGATCTGTCTAAGGGGGCATTGTGATTTAATATCTCTGCACAGGGCACCCAGGTGACAGACCCTTGTCTGTTATCTGCCTAAGGGGACATTGTGACATCATAATTCTGCACGTGTCACCCAGGTGACAGACCCTTGTCCGTGGACTTCCTAAGGTGGCATTGTGACCTCATAACTATGCGCTGGTCACCCAGGTGACAGATTCTTGTCTGTGATCTGCCTAAGGGGGCATTGTGACATCATAACTCTGTACTGGTCACCCAGGTGACAGGCCCTTGTCTGTGATCTGCTAAGGGGGCATTGTGATATCATAACTCTGTACTGGTCACCCAGGTGACAGGCCCTTGTCTGTGATCTGCTAAGGGGGCATTGTGACATCATAACTCTGCACTGCTGACACAGGTGACAAACCCTTTTCCATGATCTGCATAAGGGGGCATTGTGTCATCATAACTCTGCGCTGGTCACCCTGGTGACAGACCCTTGTTTTGATCTCTCTAAGGGGGCTTTGTGACATCATAACCCTGCACTGGTCACCGTGGTGACAGACCGTTGTCTGTTATCTGCCTAAGGAAGCACTGTGACTTCATAACTGTGCACTGGTCTCCCAGGTGACACACCCTTCTCTGTGATCTGTCTAAGGGGGCATTGTGACATCATAATTCTGACCCGGTCAGCCAGGTGACCGACCCTTGTCTGTGATCTGCCTAAGGGAGATTGGTGACCTCATAACTCGCCACACCTCACCCAGGCGACAGACCCTTGTCTGTGATCTGCCTAAGGGGTCATTGTGACATCATAACTCTGCACGTGTCACCCAGGTGACAGACCCTTGTCCGTGGACTTCCTAAGGTGGCATTGTGACCTCATAACTATGCGCTGGTCACCCAGGTGACAGATTCTTGTCTGTGATCTGCCTAAGGGGGCATTGTGACATCATAACTCTGTACTGGTCACCCAGGTGACAGGCCCTTGTCTGGGATCTGCTAAGGGGGCATTGTGACATCATAACTCTGTCCTGGTCACCCAGGTGACAGGCCCTTGTCTGTGATCTGCTAAGTGGGCATTGTGACATCATAACTCTGCACTGCTCACACAGGTGACAGACCCTTTTCCATGATCTGCATAAGGGGGCATTGTGTCATCATAACTCTGCGCTGGTCACCCTGGTGACAGACCCTTGTTTTGATCTCTCTAAGGGGGCATTGTGACATCATAACCCTGCACTGGTCACCGTGGTGACAGACCGTTGTCTGTTATCTGCCTAAGGAAGCACTGTGACTTCATAACTGTGCACTGGTCTCCCAGGTGACACACCCTTCTCTGTGATCTGTCTAAGGGGGCATTGTGACATCATAATTCTGACCCGGTCACCCAGGTGACCGACCCTTGTCTGTGATCTGCCTAAGGGAGATTGGTGACCTCATAACTCGCCACACCTCACCCAGGCGACAGACCCTTGTCTGTGATCTGCCTAAGGGGTCATTGTGACATCATATCTCTGCACTGGTCACCCAGGTGACAGACCTTTTCTGTGATCTGCCTAAGGGGCATTGTTGCATCATAACTCTTAACTAGTCACAACAGTGACAGACCCTTGTCTGTGTTCTGCCTGAGGGGGCAATGTGACATCATAACACTGCACTGGTCACACAGGTGACAGACCATTGTCTGTGATCTGCCTAAGGGGTCGTTGTGATATCATAACCCTGCACTGGACACCCAGGTGAGAGACCCTTGTCTGTAAACTGCCAAAGGGGGCATTCTGACATCATAAATCTGCGCTAGTCACGCAGGTGACAGACCCTTGTCTGTGATGTGCCTAAGGGGGCATTGTGACATCATAACACTGCACTGGTCACCCAGGTGACAGACCCCTGTCTGTGAACTGCCTAAGGGGTCATTGTGACATCATAACTCTGCACTGGTCACACAGGTGACAGACCTTTTCTGTGATCTGCCTAAGGGGCATTGTTGCATCATAACTCTTAACTAGTCACAACAGTGACAGACCCTTGTCTGTGTTCTGCCTGAGGGGGCAATGTGACATCATAACACTGCACTGGTCACACAGGTGACAGACCATTGTCTGTGATCTGCCTAAGGGGTCGTTGTGATATCATAACCCTGCACTGGACACCCAGGTGAGAGACCCTTGTCTGTAAACTGCCAAAGGGGGCGTTCTGACATCATAAATCTGCGCTAGTCACGCAGGTGACAGACCCTTGTCTGTGATGTGCCTAAGGGGGCATTGTGACATCATAACACTGCACTGGTCACCCAGGTGACAGACCCCTGTCTGTGAACTGCCTAAGGGGTCATTGTGACATCATAACTCTGCACTGGTCACACAGGTGACAGACCGTTGTCTGTGATCTGCCCAAGGGGGCATTGTGACATCACAACTCGGCACGAGGCACAAAGGTGGCATACCCTTGTCTGTGATCTGCCTAAGGGGGCAATGTGACATCAAAACTCTGCACGGGTCACCCATGTGACAGGCCCTTGAATGTGATCTGCCTGACGGGGCATTGTAACATCATAACTCTGCTCGAGTCACCCATGTGGCAGGCCCTTGAATGTGATCTGCCTAAATGGGCATTGTGACATCATAACTCTGCACTGGTCAGCCAGGTGACAGACCCTTTTCTTTGATCTGTCTAAGGGGGCATTGTGATTTAATATCTCTGCACAGGGCACCCAGGTGACAGACCCTTGTCTGTTATCTGCCTAAGGGGGCATTGTGACATCATAACTCTGCACGTGTCACCCAGGTGACAGACCCTTGTCCGTGGACTTCCTAAGGTGGCATTGCGACCTCATAACTATGCGCTGGTCACCCAGGTGACAGATTCTTGTCTGTGATCTGCCTAAGGGGGCATTGTGACATCATAACACTGTACTGGTCACCCAGGTGACAGACCCTTTTCCATGATCTGCATAAGGGGGCATTGTGTCATCATAACTCTGCGCTGGTCACCCTGGTGACAGACCCTTGTTTTGATCTCTCTAAGGGGGCATTGTGACATCATAACTCTGTACTGGTCACCCAGGTGACAGGCCCTTGTCTGTGATCTGCTAAGGGGACATTGTGACATCATAACTCTGTACTGGTCACCCAGGTGACAGTCCCTTGTCTGTGATCTGCTAATGGGGCATTGTGACATCATAACTCTGCCCTGCTCACACAGGTGACAGACCCTTTTCCATGATCTGCATAAGGGGGCATTGTGTCATCATAACTCTGCGCTGGTCACCCTGGTGACAGACCCTTGTTTTGATCTCTCTAAGGGGGCATTGTGACATCATAACCCTGCACTGGTCACCGTGGTGACAGACCGTTGTCTGTTATCTGCCTAAGGAAGCACTGTGGCTTCATAACTGTGCACTGGTCTCCCAGGTGACACACCCTTCTCTGTGATCTGTCTAAGGGGGCATTGTGACATCATAATTCTGACCCAGTCACCCAGGTGACCGACCCTTGTCTGTGATCTGCCTAAGGGAGATTGGTGACCTCATAACTCGCCACACCTCACCCAGGCGACAGACCCTTGTCTGTGATCTGCCTAAGGTGTCATTGTGACATCATATCTCTGCACTGGCCACCTAGGTGACAGACCTTTTCTGTGATCTGCCTAAGGGGCATTGTTGCATCATAACTCTTAACTAGTCACAGCAGTGACAGACCCTTGTCTGTGTTCTGCCTGAGGGGGCAATGTGACATCATAACACTGCACTGGTCACACAGGTGACAGACCATTGTCTGTGATCTGCCTAAGGGGTCGTTGTGATATCATAACCCTGCACTGGACACCCAGGTGAGAGACCCTTGTCTGTAAACTGCCAAAGGGGGCGTGCTGACATCATAAATCCGCGCTAGTCACGCAGGTGACAGACCCTTGTCTGTGATGTGCCTAAGGGGGCATTGTGACATCATAACACTGCACTGGTCACCCAGGTGACAGACCCCTGTCTGTGAACTGCCTAAGGGGTCATTGTGACATCATAACTCTGCACTGGTCACACAGGTGACAGACCGTTGTCTGTGATCTGCCCAAGGGGGCATTGTGACATCACAACTCTGCACGAGGCACCCAGGTGGCAGACCCTTGTCTGTGATCTGCCTAAGGGGGCAATGTGACATCAAAACTCTGCACGGGTCACCCGTGTGACAGGCCATTGAATGTGATCTGCCTAACGGGGCATTGTAACATCCTAACTCTGCTCGAGTCACCCATGTGGCAGGCCCTTGAATGTGATCTGCCTAAATGGGCATTGTGACATCATAACTCTGCACTGGTCAGCCAGGTGACAGACCCTTTTCTTTGATCTGTCTAAGGGGACATTGTGATTTAATATCTCTGCACAGGGCACCCAGGTGACAGACCCTTGTCTGTTATCTGCCTAAGGGGGCATTGTGACATCATAACTCTGCACGTGTCACCCAGGTGACAGACCCTTGTCCGTGGACTTCCTAAGGTGGCATTGTGACCTCATAACTATGCGCTGGTCACCCAGGTGACAGATTCTTGTCTGTGATCTGCCTAAGGGGGCATTGTGACATCATAACTCTGTACTGGTCACCCAGGTGACAGGCCCTTGTCTGTGATCTGCTAAGGGGGCATTGTGACATCATAACTCTGTACTGGTCACCCAGGTGACAGGCCCTTGTCTGTGATCTGCTAAGGTTGCATTGTGACATCATAACTCTGCACTGCTCACACAGGTGACAGACCCTTTTCCATGATCTGCATAAGGGGGCATTGTGTCATCATAACTCTGCGCTGGTCACCCTGGTGACAGACCCTTGTTTTGATCTCTCTAAGGGGGCATTGTGACATCATAACCCTGCACTGGTCCCCGAGGTGACAGACCGTTGTCTGTTATCTGCCTAAGTAAGCACTGTGACTTCATAACTGTGCACTGGTCTCCCAGGTGACACACCCTTCCCTGTGATCTGTCTAAGGGGGCATTGTGACATCATAATTCTGACCCGGTCACCCAGGTGACCGACCCTTGTCTGTGATCTGCCTAAGGGAGATTGGTGACCTCATAACTCGCCACACCTCACCCAGGCGACAGACCCTTGTCTGTGATCTGCCTAAGGGGTCATTGTGACATCATATCTCTGCACTGGTCACCCAGGTGACAGACCTTTTCTGTGATCTGCCTAAGGGGCATTGTTGCATCATAACTCTTAACTAGTCACAGCAGTGACAGACCCTTGTCTGTGTTCTGCCTGAGGGGGCAATGTGACATCATAACACTGCACTGGTCACACAGGTGACAGACCATTGTCTGTGATCTGCCTAAGGGGTCGTTGTGATATCATAACCCTGCACTGGACACCCAGGTGAGAGACCCTTGTCTGTAAACTGCCAAAGGGGGCGTTCTGACATCATAAATCTGCGCTAGTCACGCAGGTGACAGACCCTTGTCTGTGATGTGCCTAAGGGGGCATTGTGACATCATAAAACTGCACTGGTCACCCAGGTGACAGACCCCTGTCTGTGAACTGCCTAAGGGGTCATTGTGACATCATAACTCTGCACTGGTCACACAGGTGACAGACCGTTGTCTGTGATCTGCCCAAGGGGGCATTGTGACATCACAACTCTGCACGAGGCACCCAGGTGGCAGACCCTTGTCTGTGATCTGCCTAAGGGGGCAATGTGACATCAAAACTCTGC
Organism: Gorilla gorilla gorilla; assembly: GCF_029281585.2. Lineage (NCBI taxonomy): Eukaryota > Metazoa > Chordata > Mammalia > Primates > Hominidae > Gorilla > Gorilla gorilla. Next base: position 22,119,293 of record NC_073241.2, read on the forward strand.
ACGGGTCACCCATGTGACAGGCCCTTGAATGTGATCTGCCTAACGGGGCATTGTAACATCCTAACTCTGCTCGAGTCACCCATGTGGCAGGCCCTTGAATGTGATCTGCCTAAATGGGCATTGTGACATCATAACTCTGCACTGGTCAGCCAGGTGACAGACCCTTTTCTTTGATCTGTCTAAGGGGGCATTGTGATTTAATATCTCTGCACAGGGCACCCAGGTGACAGACCCTTGTCTGTTATCTGCCTAAGGGGGCATTGTGACATCATAACTCTGCACGTGTCACCCAGGTGACAGACCCTTGTCCGTGGACTTCCTAAGGTGGCATTGTGACCTCATAACTATGCGCTGGTCACCCAGGTGGCAGATTCTTGTCTGTGATCTGCCTAAGGGGGCATTGTGACATCATAACTCTGTACTGGTCACCCAGGTGACAGGCCCTTGTCTGTGATCTGCTAAGGGGGCATTGTGACATCATAACTCTGTACTGGTCACCCAGGTGACTGGCCCTTGTCTGTGATCTGCTAAGTTTGCATTGTGACATCATAACTCTGCACTGCTCACACAGGTGACAGACCCTTTTCCATGATCTGCATAAGGGGGCATTGTGTCATCATAACTCTGCGCTGGTCACCCTGGTGACAGACCCTTGTTTTGATCTCTCTAAGGGGGCATTGTGACATCATAACCCTGCACTGGTCCCCGTGGTGACAGACCGTTGTCTGTTATCTGCCTAAGTAAGCACTGTGACTTCATAACTGTGCACTGGTCTCCCAGGTGACACACCCTTCCCTGTGATCTGTCTAAGGGGGCATTGTGACATCATAATTCTGACCCGGTCACCCAGGTGACCGACCCTTGTCTGTGATCTGCCTAAGGGAGATTGGTGACCTCATAACTCGCCACACCTCACCCAGGCGACAGACCCTTGTCTGTGATCTGCCTAAGGGGTCATTGTGACATCATATCTCTGCACTGGTCACCCAGGTGACAGACCTTTTCTGTGATCTGCCTAAGGGGCATTGTTGCATCATAACTCTTAACTAGTCACAGCAGTGACAGACCCTTGTCTGTGTTCTGCCTGAGGGGGCAATGTGACATCATAACACTGCACTGGTCACACAGGTGACAGACCATTGTCTGTGATCTGCCTAAGGGGTCGTTGTGATATCATAACCCTGCACTGGACACCCAGGTGAGAGACCCTTGTCTGTAAACTGCCAAAGGGGGCGTTCTGACATCATAAATCTGCGCTAGTCACGCAGGTGACAGACCCTTGTCTGTGATGTGCCTAAGGGGGCATTGTGACATCATAACACTGCACTGGTCACCCAGGTGACAGACCCCTGTCTGTGAACTGCGTAAGGGGTCATTGTGACATCATAACTCTGCACTGGTCACACAGGTGACAGACCGTTGTCTGTGATCTGCCCAAGGGGGCATTGTGACATCACAACTCTGCACGAGGCACCCAGGTGGCAGACCCTTGTCTGTGATCTGCCTAAGGGGGCAATGTGACATCAAAACTCTGCACGGGTCACCCATGTGACAGGCCCTTGAATGTGATCTGCCTAACCGGGCATTGTAACATCATAACTCTGCTCGAGTCACCCATGTGGCAGGCCCTTGAATGTGATCTGCCTAAATGGGCATTGTGACATCATAACTCTGCACTGGTCAGCCAGGTGACAGACCCTTTTCTTTGATCTGTCTAAGGGGGCATTGTGATTTAATATCTCTGCACAGGGCACCCAGGTGACAGACCCTTGTCTGTTATCTGCCTAAGGGGGCATTGTGACATCATAACTCTGCACGTGTCACCCAGGTGACAGACCCTTGTCCGTGGACTTCCTAAGGTGGCATTGTGACCTCATAACTATGCGCTGGTCACCCAGGTGACAGATTCTTGTCTGTGATCTGCCTAAGGGGGCATTGTGACATCATAACTCTGTACTGGTCACCCAGGTGACAGGCCCTTGTCTGTGATCTGCTAAGGGGGCATTGTGACATCATAACTCTGTACTGGTCACCCAGGTGACAGGCCCTTGTCTGTGATCTGCTAAAGGGGCATTGTGACATCATAACTCTGCACTGCTCACACAGGTGACAGACCCTTTTCCATGATCTGCATAAGGGGGCATTGTGTCATCATAACTCTGCGCTGGTCACCCTGGTGACAGACCCTTGTTTTGATCTCTCTAAGGGGGCATTGTGACATCATAACCCTGCACTGGTCACCGTGGTGACAGACCGTTGTCTGTTATCTGCCTAAGGAAGCACTGTGACTTCATAACTGTGCACTGGTCTCCCAGGTGACACACCCTTCTCTGTGATCTGTCTAAGGGGGCATTGTGACATCATAATTCTTACCCGGTCACCCAGGTGACCGACCCTTGTCTGTGATCTGCCTAAGGGAGATTGGTGACCTCATAACTCGCCACACCTCACCCAGGCGACAGACCCTTGTCTGTGATCTGCCTAAGGGGTCATTGTGACATCATATCTCTGCACTGGTCACCCAGGTGACAGACCTTTTCTGTGATCTGCCTAAGGGGCATTGTTGCATCATAACTCTTAACTACTCACAGCAGTGACAGACCCTTGTCTGTGTTCTGCCTGAGGGGGCAATGTGACATCATAACACTGCACTGGTCACACAGGTGACAGACCATTGTCTGTGATCTGCCTAAGGGGTCGTTGTGATATCATAACCCTGCACTGGACACCCAGGTGAGAGACCCTTGTCTGTAAACTGCCAAAGGGGGCGTTCTGACATCATAAATCTGCGCTAGTCACGCAGGTGACAGACCCTTGTCTGTGATGTGCCTAAGGGGGCATTGTGACATCATAACACTGCACTGGTCACCCAGGTGACAGACCCCTGTCTGTGAACTGCCTAAGGGGTCATTGTGACATCATAACTCTGCACTGGTCACACAGGTGACAGACCGTTGTCTGTGATCTGCCCAAGGGGGCATTGTGACATCACAACTCTGCACGAGGCACCCAGGTGGCAGACCCTTGTCTGTGATCTGCCTAAGGGGGCAATGTGACATCAAAACTCTGCACGGGTCACGCATGTGACAGGCCCTTGAATGTGATCTGCCTAACGGGGCATTGTAACATCATAACTCTGCTCGAGTCACCCATGTGGCAGGCCCTTGAATGTGATCTGCCTAAATGGGCATTGTGACATCATAACTCTGCACTGGTCAGCCAGGTGACAGACCCTTTTCTTTGATCTGTCTAAGGGGCATTGTGATTTAATATCTCTGCACAGGGCACCCAGGTGACAGACCCTTGTCTGTTATCTGCCTAAGGGGGCATTGTGACATCATAACTCTGCACGTGTCACCCAGGTGACAGACCCTTGTCCGTGGACTTCCTAAGGTGGCATTGTGACCTCATAACTATGCACTGGTCACCCAGGTGACAGATTCTTGTCTGTGATCTGCCTAAGGGGGCATTGTGACATCATAACTCTGTACTGGTCACCCAGGTGACAGGCCTTTGTCTGTGACATGCTAAGGGGGCATTGTGACATCATAACTCTGCACGAGGCACCCAGGTGGCAGACCCTTGTCTGTGATCTGCCTAAGGGGGAAGTGTGACATCAAAACTCTGCACGGGTCACCCATGTGACAGGCCCTTGAATGTGATCTGCCTAATGGGGCATTGTAACATCATAACTCTGCTCGAGTCACCCATGTGGCAGGCCCTTGAATGTGATCTGCCTAAATGGGCATTGTGACATCATAACTCTGCACAGGTCAGCCAGGGGACAGACCCTTTTCTTTGATCTTTCTAAGGGGGCATTGAGACTTAATATCTCTGCACAGGGCACCCAGGTGACAGACCCTTGTCTGTTATCTGTGTAAGGGGGCATTGTGACATCATAACTCTGCACGTGTCACCCAGGTGACAGACCCTTGTCCGTGGTCTTCCTAAGGTGGCATAGTGACCTCATAACTCTGCGCTAGACACCCAGGTGACAGATTCTTGTCTGTTTTCTGCCTAAGGGGGCATTGTGACATCATAACTCTGCACTGGTCACCCAGGTGACAGGCCCTTGTCTGTGATCTGCTAAGGGGGCATTGTGACATCATAACTCTGCATTGCTCACTCAGGTGACAGACCCTTTTCCATGATCTGCCTAAGGGGGCATTGTGTCATCATAACTCTGCGCTGGTCACCCTGGTGACAGACCATTGTTTTGATCTCTCTAAGGGGGCATTGTGACATCATAACCCTGCACTGGTCACTGTGGTGACAGACCGTTGTCTGTTATCTGCCTAAGGAAGCACTGTGACTTCATAACTGTGCACTGGTCTCCCAGGTGACACACCCTTCTCTGTGATCTGTCTAAGGGGGCATTGTGACATCATAATTCTGACCCGGTCACCCAGGTGACCGACCCTTGTCTGTGATCTGCCTAAGGGAGATTGGTGACTTCATAACTCACCACACCTCACCCAGGCGTCAGACCCTTGTCTGTGATCTGCCTAAGGGGTCATTGTGACATCATATCTCTGCACTGGTCACCCAGGTGACAGACCTTTTCTGTGATCTGCCTAAGGGGCATTGTTGAATCATAACTCTTAACTAGTCACAGCAGTGACAGACCCTTGTCTGTGTTCTGCCTGAGGGAGCAATGTGACATCATAACACTGCACTGGTCACACAGGTGACAGACCATTGTCTGTGATCTGCCTAAGGGGTCGTTGTGATATCATAACCCTGCACTGGACACCCAGGTGAGAGACCCGTGTCTGTAAACAGCCAAAGGGGGCGTTCTGACATCATAAATCTGCGCTAGTCACGCAGGTGACAGACCCTTGTCTGTGATGTGCCTAAGGGGGCATTGTGACATCATAACTCTGCACTGGTCACACAGGTGACAAACCGTTGTCTGTGATCTGCCCAAGGGGGCATTGTGACATCACAACTCTGCACGAGGCACCCAGGTGGCAGACACTTGTCTGTGATCTGCCTAAGGGGGCAATGTGACTTCAAAACTCTGCACGGGTCACCCATGTGACAGGCCCTTGAATGTGATCTGCCTAAGGGGGCATTGTAACATCCTAACTCTGCTCGAGTCACCCATGTGGCAGGCCCTTGAATGTGATCTGCCTAAATGGGCATTGTGACATCATAACTCTGCACTGGTCAGCCAGGTGACAGACCCTTTTCTTTGATCTGTCTAAGGGGGCATTGTGATTTAATATCTCTGCACAGGGCACCCAGGTGACAGACCCTTGTCTGTTATCTGCCTAAGGGGGCATTGTGACATCATAACTCTGCACGTGTCACCCAGGTGACAGACCCTTGTCCGTGGACTTCCTAAGGTGGCATTGTGACCTCATAACTATGCGCTGGTCACCCAGGTGACAGATTCTTGTCTGTGATCTGCCTAAGGGGGCATTGTGACATCATAACTCTGTACTGGTCACCCAGGTGACAGGCCCTTGTCTGTGATCTGCTAAGGGGGCATTGTGACATCATAACTCTGTACTGGTCACCCAGGTGACAGGCCCTTGTCTGTGATCTGCTAATGGGGCATTGTGACATCATAACTCTGCACTGCTCACACAGGTGACAGACCCTTTTCCATGATCTGCATAAGGGGGCATTGTGTCATCATAACTCTGCGCTGGTCACCCTGGTGACAGACCCTTGTTTTGATCTCTCTAAGGGGGCATTGTGACATCATAACCCTGCACTGGTCACCGTGGTGACAGACCGTTGTCTGTTATCTGCCTAAGGAAGCACTGTGACTTCATAACTGTGCACTGGTCTCCCAGGTGACACACCCTTCTCTGTGATCTGTCTAAGGGGGCATTGTGACATCATAATTCTGACCCGGTCACCCAGGTGACCGACCCTTGTCTGTGATCTGCCTAAGGGAGATTGGTGACCTCATAACTCGCCACACCTCACCCAGGCGACAGACCCTTGTCTGTGATCTGCCTAAGGGGTCATTGTGACATCATATCTCTGCACTGGTCACCCAGGTGACAGACCTTTTCTGTGATCTGCCTAAGGGGCATTGTTGCATCATAACTCTTAACTAGTCACAGCAGTGACAGACCCTTGTCTGTGTTCTGCCTGAGGGGGCAATGTGACATCATAATACTGCACTGGTCACACAGGTGACAGACCATTGTCTGTGATCTGCCTAAGGGGTCGTTGTGATATCATAACCCTGCGCTGGACACCCAGGTGAGAGACCCTTGTCTGTAAACTGCCAAAGGGGGCGTTCTGACATCATAAATCTGCGCTAGTCACGCAGGTGACAGACCCTTGTCTGTGATGTGCCTAAGGGGGCATTGTGACATCATAACACTGCACTGGTCACCCAGGTGACAGACCCCTGTCTGTGAACTGCCTAAGGGGTCATTGTGACATCATAACTCTGCACTGGTCACACAGGTGACAGACCGTTGTCTGTGATCTGCCCAAGGGGGCATTGTGACATCACAACTCTGCACGAGGCACCCAGGTGGCAGACCCTTGTCTGTGATCTGCCTAAGGGGGCAATGTGACATCAAAACTCTGCACGGGTCACCCATGTGACAGGCCCTTGAATGTGATCAGCCTAACGGGGCATTGTAACATCATAACTCTGCTCGAGTCACCCATGTGGCAGGCCCTTGAATGTGATCTGCCTAAATGGGCATTGTGACATCATAACTCTGCACTGGTCAGCCAGGTGACAGACCCTTTTCTTTGATCTGTCTAAGGGGGCATTGTGATTTAATATCTCTGCACAGGGCACCCAGGTGACAGACCCTTGTCTGTTATCTGCCAAAGGGGGCATTGTGACATCATAACTCTGCACTGGTCACACAGGTGACAGACCGTTGTCTGTGATCTGCCCAAGGGGGCATTGTGACATCACAACTCTGCACGAGGCACCCAGGTGGCAGACCCTTGTCTGTGATCTGCCTAAGGGGGCAATGTGACATCAAAACTCTGCACGGGTCACCCATGTGACAGGCCCTTGAATGTGATCTGCCTAACGGGGCATTGTAACATCATAACTCTGCTCGAGTCACCCATGTGGCAGGCCCTTGAATGTGATCTGCCTAAATGGGCATTGTGACATCATAACTCTGCACTGGTCAGCCAGGTGACAGACCCTTTTCTTTGATCTGTCTAAGGAGGCATTGTGATTTAATATCTCTGCACAGGGCACCCAGGTGACAGACCCTTGTCTGTTATCTGCCTAAGGGAGCATTGTGACATCATAACTCTGCACGTGTCACCCAGGTGACAGACCCTTGTCCGTGGACTTCCTAAGGTGGCATTGTGACCTCATAACTATGCGCTGGTCACCCAGGTGACAGATTCTTGTCTGTGATCTGCCTAAGGGGGCATTGTGACATCATAACTCTGTACTGGTCACCCAGGTGACAGGCCCTTGTCTGTGATCTGCTAAGGGGGCATTGTGATATCATAACTCTGTACTGGTCACCCAGGTGACAGGCCCTTGTCTGTGATCTGCTAATGGGGCATTGTGACATCATAACTCTGCACTGCTCACACAGGTGACAGACCCTTTTCCATGATCTGCATAAGGGGGCATTGTGTCATCATAACTCTGCGCTGGTCACCCTGGTGACAGACCCTTGTTTTGATCTCTCTAAGGGGGCTTTGTGACATCATAACCCTGCACTGGTCACCGTGGTGACAGACCGTTGTCTGTTATCTGCCTAAGGAAGCACTGTGACTTCATAACTGTGCACTGGTCTCCCAGGTGACACACCCTTCTCTGTGATCTGTCTAAGGGGGCATTGTGACATCATAATTCTGACCCGGTCAGCCAGGTGACCGACCCTTGTCTGTGATCTGCCTAAGGGAGATTGGTGACCTCATAACTCGCCACACCTCACCCAGGCGACAGACCCTTGTCTGTGATCTGCCTAAGGGGTCATTGTGACATCATATCTCTGCACTGGTCACCCAGGTGACAGACCTTTCTGTGATCTGCCTAAGGGGCATTGTTGCATCATAACTCTTAACTAGTCACAGCAGTGACAGACCCTTGTCTGTGTTCTGCCTGAGGGGGCAATGTGACATCATAACACTGCACTGGTCACACAGGTGACAGACCATTGTCTGTGATCTGCCTAAGGGGTCGTTGTGATATCATAACCCTGCACTGGACACCCAGGTGAGAGACCCTTGTCTGTAAACTGCCAAAGGGGGCGTTCTGACATCATAAATCTGCGCTAGTCACGCAGGTGACAGACCCTTGTCTGTGATGTGCCTAAGGGGGCATTGTGACATCATAACACTGCACTGGTCACCCAGGTGACAGACCCCTGTCTGTGAACTGCCTAAGGGGTCATTGTGACATCATAACTCTGCACTGGTCACACAGGTGACAGACCCTTGTCTGTGATCTGCCTAAGGTGGCAATGTGACATCAAAACTCTGCACGGGTCACCCATGTGTCAGGCCCTTGAATTTTATCTGCCTAACGGGGCATTGTAACATCATAACGCTGCACGAGTCACCCATGTGGCAGGCCCTTGAATGTGATCTGCCTAAATGGGCATTGTGACATCATAACTCTGCACTGGTCAGGAAGGTGATAGACCCTTTTCTTTGATCTGTCTCAGGGGGCATTGTGATTTAATATCTCTGCACAGGGCACCCAGGTGACAGACCCTTGTCTGTGATCTGCTAAGTGGGCATTGTGACATCATAACTCTGCACTGCTCACACAGGTGACAGACCCTTTTCCATGATCTGCATAAGGGGGCATTGTGTCATCATAACTCTGCGCTGGTCACCCTGGTGACAGACCCTTGTTTTGATCTCTCTAAGGGGGCATTGTGACATCATAACCCTGCACTGGTCACCGTGTTGACAGACCGTTGTCTGTTATCTGCCTAAGGAAGCACTGTGACTTCATAACTGTGCACTGGTCTCCCAGGTGACACACCCTTCTCTGTGATCTGTCTAAGGGGGCATTGTGACATCATAATTCTGACCCGGTCACCCAGGTGACCGACCCTTGTCTGTGATCTGCCTAAGGGAGATTGGTGACCTCATAACTCGCCACACCTCACCCAGGCGACAGACCCTTGTCTGTGATCTGCCTAAGGGGTCATTGTGACATCATATCTCTGCACTGGTCACCCAGGTGACAGACCTTTTCTGTGATCTGCCTAAGGGGCATTGTTGCATCATAACTCTTAACTAGTCACAGCAGTGACAGACCCTTGTCTGTGTTCTGCCTGAGGGGGCAATGTGACATCATAACACTGCACTGGTCACACAGGTGACAGACCATTGTCTGTGATCTGCCTAAGGGGTCGTTGTGATATCATAACCCTGCACTGGACACCCAGGTGAGAGACCCTTGTCTGTAAACTGCCAAAGGGGGCGTTCTGACATCATAAATCTGCGCTAGTCACGCAGGTGACAGACCCTTGTCTGTGATGTGCCTAAGGGGGCATTGTGACATCATAACACTGCACTGGTCACCCAGGTGACAGACCCCTGTCTGTGAACTGCCTAAGGGGTCATTGTGACATCATAACTCTGCACTGGTCACACAGGTGACAGACCGTTGTCTGTGATCTGCCCAAGGGGGCATTGTGACATCACAACTCTGCACGAGGCACCCAGGTGGCATACCCTTGTCTGTGATCTGCGTAAGGGGGCAATGTGACATCAAAACTCTGCACGGGTCACCCATGTGACAGGCCCTTGAATGTGATCTGCCTAACGGGGCATTGTAACATCATAACTCTGCTCGAGTCACCCATGTGGCAGGCCCTTGAATGTGATCTGCCTAAATGGGCATTGTGACATCATAACTCTGCACTGGTCAGCCAGGTGACAGACCCTTTTCTTTGATCTGTCTAAGGGGGCATTGTGATTTAATATCTCTGCACAGGGCACCCAGGTGACAGACCCTTGTCTGTTATCTGCCTAAGGGGGCATTGTGACATCATAACTCTGCACGTGTCACCCAGGTGACAGACCCTTGTCCGTGGACTTCCTAAGGTGGCATTGCGACCTCATAACTATGCGCTGGTCACCCAGGTGACAGATTCTTGTCTGTGATCTGCCTAAGGGGGCATTGTGACATCATAACTCTGTACTGGTCACCCAGGTGACAGACCCTTTTCCATGATCTGCATAAGGGGGCATTGTATCATCATAACTCTGCGCTGGTCACCCTGGTGACAGACCCTTGTTTTGATCTCTCTAACTGGGCATTGTGACATCATAACTCTGTACTGGTCACCCAGGTGACAGGCCCTTGTCTGTGATCTGCTAATGGGGCATTGTGACATCATAACTCTGCACTGCTCACACAGGTGACAGACCCTTTTCCATGATCTGCATAAGGGGGCATTGTGTCATCATAACTCTGCGCTGGTCACCCTGGTGACAGACCCTTGTTTTGATCTCTCTAAGGGGGCATTTTGACATCATAACCCTGCACTGGTCACCGTGGTGACAGACCGTTGTCTGTTATCTGCCTAAGGAAGCACTGTGGCTTCATAACTGTGCACTGGTCTCCCAGGTGACACACCCTTCTCTGTGATCTGTCTAAGGGGGCATTGTGACATCATAATTCTGACCCGGTCACCCAGGTGACTGACCCTTGTCTGTGATCTGCCTAAGGGAGATTGGTGACCTCATAACTCGCCACACCTCACCCAAGCGACAGACCCTTGTCTGTGATCCGCCTAAGGTGTCATTGTGACATCATATCTCTGCACTGGCCACCCAGGTGACAGACCTTTTCTGTGATCTGCCTAAGGGGCATTGTTGCATCATAACTCTTAACTAGTCACAGCAGTGACAGACCCTTGTCTGTGTTCTGCCTGAGGGGGCAATGTGACATCATAACACTGCACTGGACACACAGGTGACAGACCATTGTCTGTGATCTGCCTAAGGGGTCGTTGTGATATAATAACCCTGCACTGGACACCCAGGTGAGAGACCCTTGTCTGTAAACTGCCAAAGGGGGCGTGCTGACATCATAAATCCGCGCTAGTCACGCAGGTGACAGACCCTTGTCTGTGATGTGCCTAAGGGGGCATTGTGACATCATAACACTGCACTGGTCACCCAGGTGACAGACCCCTGTCTGTGAACTGCCTAAGGGGTCATTGTGACATCATAACTCTGCACTGGTCACACAGGTGACAGACCGTTGTCTGTGATCTGCCCAAGGGGGCATTGTGACATCACAACTCTGCACGAGGCACCCAGGTGGCAGACCCTTGTCTGTGATCTGCCTAAGGGGGCAATGTGACATTAAAACTCTGCACGGGTCACCCGTGTGACAGGCCATTGAATGTGATCTGCCTAACGGGGCATTGTAACATCCTAACTCTGCTCGAGTCACCCATGTGGCAGGCCCTTGAATGTGATCTGCCTAAATGGGCATTGTGACATCATAACTCTGCACTGGTCAGCCAGGTGACAGACCCTTTTCTTTGATCTGTCTAAGGGGGCATTGTGATTTAATATCTCTGCACAGGGCACCCAGGTGACAGACCCTTGTCTGTTATCTGCCTAAGGGGGCATTGTGACATCATAACTCTGCACGTGTCACCCAGGTGACAGACCCTTGTCCGTGGACTTCCTAAGGTGGCATTGTGACCTCATAACTATGCGCTGGTCACCCAGGTGACAGATTCTTGTCTGTGATCTGCCTAAGGGGGCATTGTGACATCATAACTCTGTACTGGTCACCCAGGTGACAGGCCCTTGTCTCTGATCTGCTAAGGGGGCATTGTGACATCATAACTCTGTCCTGGTCACCCAGGTGACAGGCCCTTGTCTGTGATCTGCTAAGTGGGCATTGTGACATCATAACTCTGCACTGCTCACACAGGTGACAGACCCTTTTCCATGATCTGCATAAGGGGGCATTGTGTCATCATAACTCTGCGCTGGTCACCCTGGTGACAGACCCTTGTTTTGATCTCTCTAAGGGGGCATTGTGACATCATAACCCTGCACTGGTCACCGTGGTGACAGACCGTTGTCTGTTATCTGCCTAAGGAAGCACTGTGACTTCATAACTCTTCGCTGGTCACCCAGGTGACAGATTCTTGTCTGTGATCTGCCTAAGGGGGCATTGTGACATCATAACTCTGTACTGGTCACCCAGGTGACAGGCCCTTGTCTGTGATCTGCTAAGGGGGCATTGTGACATCATAACTCTGCACTGCTCACACAGGTGACAGACCCTTTTCCATGATCTGCATAAGGGGGCATTGTGTCATCATAACTCTGCGCTGGTCACCCTGGTGACAGACCCTTGTTTTGATCTCTCTAAGGGGGCATTGTGACATCATAACCCTGCACTGGTCACCGTGGTGACAGACCGTTGTCTGTTATCTGCCTAAGGAAGCACTGTGAATTCATAACTGTGCACTGGTCTCCCAGGTGTCACACCCTTCTCTGTGATCTGTCTAAGGGGGCATTGTGACATCATACTTCTGACCCGGTCACCCAGGTGACCGACCCTTGTCTGTGATCTGCCTAAGGGAGATTGGTGACCTCATAACTCGCCACACCTCACCCAGGCGACAGACCCTTGTCTGTGATCTGCCTAAGGGGTCATTGTGACATCATATCTCCGCACTGGTCACCCAGGTGACAGACCTTTTCTGTGATCTGCCTAAGGGGCATTGTTGCATCATAACTCTTAACTAGTCACAGCAGTGACAGACCCTTGTCTGTGTTCTGCCTGAGGGGGAAATGTGACATCATAACACTGCACTGGTCACACAGGTGACAGACCATTGTCTGTGATCTGCCTAAGGGGTCGTTGTGATATCATAACCCTGCACTGGACACCCAGGTGAGAGACCCTTGTCTGTAAACTGCCAAAGGGGGCGTTCTGACATCATAAATCTGCGCTAGTCACGCAGGTGACAGACCCTTGTCTGTGATGTGCCTAAGGGGGCATTGTGACATCATAACACTGCACTGGTCACCCAGGTGACAGACCCCTGTCTGTGAACTGCCTAAGGGTCATTGTGACATCATAACTCTGCACTGGTCACACAGGTGACAGACCGTTGTCTGTGATCTGCCCAAGGGGGCATTGTGACATCACAACTCTGCACGAGGCACCCAGGTGGCAGACCCTTGTCTGTGATCTGCCTAAGGGGGCAATGTGACATCAAAACTCTGCACGGGTCACCCATGTGACAGGCCCTTGAATGTGATCTGCCTAACGGGGCATTGTAACATCATAACTCTGCTCGAGTCACCAATGTGGCAGGCCCTTGAATGTGATCTGCCTAAATGGGCATTGTGACATCATAAATCTGCACTGGTCAGCCAGGTGACAGACCCTTTTCTTTGATCTGTCTAAGGGGGCATTGTGATTTAATATCTCTTCACAGGGCACCCAGGTGACAGACCCTTGCCTGTTATCTGCCTAAGGGGGCATTGTGACATCATAACTCTGCACGTGTCACCCAGGTGACAGACCCTTGTCCGTGGACTTCCTAAGGTGGCATTGTGACCTCATAACTATGCGCTGGTCACCCAGGTGACAGATTCTTGTCTGTGATCTGCCTAAGGGGGCATTGTGACATCATAACTCTGTACTGGTCACCAAGGTGACAGGCCCTTGTCTGTGATCTGCTAAGGGGGCATTGTGACATCATAACTCTGTACTGGTCACCCAGGTGACAGGCCCTTGTCTGTGATCTGCTAAGGTTGCATTGTGACATCATAACTCTTCACTGCTCACACAGGTGACAGACCCATTTCCATGATCTGCATAAGGGGGCATTGTGTCATCATAACTCTGCGCTGGTCACCCTGGTGACAGACCCTTGCTTTGATCTCTCTAAGGGGGCATTGTGACATCATAACCCTGCACTGGTCACCGTGGTGACAGACCGTTGTCTGTTATCTGCCTAAGGAAGCACTGTGACTTCATAACTGTGCACTGGTCTCCCAGGTGACACACCCTTCTCTGTGATCTGTCTAAGGGGGCATTGTGACATCATAATTCTGACCCGGTCACCCAGGTGACCGACCCTTGTCTGTGATCTGCCTAAGGGAGATTGGTGACCTCATAACTCGCCACACCTCACGCAGGCGACAGACCCTTGTCTGTGATCTGCCTAAGGGGTCATTGTGACATCATATCTCTGCACTGGTCACCCAGGTGACAGACCTTTTCTGTGATCTGCCTAAGGGGCATTGTTGCATCATAACTCTTAACTAGTCACAGCAGTGACAGACCCTTGTCTGTGATCTGCCTGAGGGGGCAATGTGACATCATAACACTGCACTGGTCACACAGGTGACAGACCATTGTCTGTGATCTGCCTAAGGGGTCGTTGTGATATCATAACCCTGCACTGGGCACCCAGGTGAGAGACCCTTGTCTGTAAACTGCCAAAGGGGGCGTTCTGACATCATAAATCTGCGCTAGTCACGCAGGTGACAGACCCTTGTCTGTGATGTGCCTAAGGGGGCATTGTGACATCATAACACTGCACTGGTCACCCAGGTGACAGACCCCTGTCTGTGAACTGCCTAAGGGGTCATTGTGACATCATAACTCTGCACTGGTCACACAGGTGACAGACCGTTGTCTGTGATCTGCCCAAGGGGGCATTGTGACATCACAACTCTGCACGAGGCACCCAGGTGGCAGACCCTTGTCTGTGATCTGCCTAAGGGGGCAATGTGACATCAAAACTCTGCACTGGTCACCCATGTGACAGGCCCTTGAATGTGATCTGCCTAACGGGGCATTGTAACATCATAACTCTGCTCGAGTCACCCATGTGGCAGGCCCTTGAATGTGATCTGCCTAAATGGGCATTGTGACATCATAACTCTGCACTGGTCAGCCAGGAGACAGACCATTTTCTTTGATCTGTCTAAGGGGGCATTGTGATTTAATATCTCTGCACAGGGCACCCAGGTGACAGACCCTTGTCTGTTAACTGCCTAAGGGGGCATTGTGACATCATAACTCTGCACGTGTCACCCAGGTGACAGGCCCTTGTCCGTGGACTTCCTAAGGTGGCATTGTGACCTCATAACTATGCGCTGGTCACCCAGGTGACAGATTCTTGTCTGTGATCTGCCTAAGGGGGCATTGTGACATCATAACTCTGTACTGGTCACCCAGGTGACAGGCCCTTTTCTGTGATCTGCTAAGGGGGCATTGTGACATCATAACTCTGTACTGGTCACCCAGGTGACAGGCCCTTGTCTGTGATCTGCTAAGGTTGCATTGTGACATCATAACCCTGCACTGCTCACACAGGTGACAGACCCTTTTCCATGATCTGCTTAAGGGGGCATTGTGTCATCATAACTCTGCGCTGGTCAGCCTGGTGACAGACCCTTGTTTTGATCTCTCTAAGGGGGCATTGTGACATCATAACCCTGCACTGGTCACCGTGGTGACAGACCGTTGTCTGTTATCTGCCTAAGGAAGCACTGTGACTTCATAACTGTGCACTGGTCTCCCAGGTGACACACCCTTCTCTGTGATCTGTCTAAAGGGGCATTGTGACATCATACTTCTGACCCGGTCACCCAGGTGACCGACCCTTGTCTGTGATCTGCCTAAGGGAGATTGGTGACCTCATAACTAGCCACACCTCACCCAGGCGACAGACCCTTGTCTGTGATCTGCCTAAGGGGTCATTGTGACATCATATCTCTGCACTGGTCACCCAGGTGACAGACCTTTTCTGTGATCTGCCTAAGGGGCATTGTTGCATCATAACTCTTAACTAGTCACAGCAGTGACAGACCCTTGTCTGTGATCTGCCTGAGGGGGCAATGTGACATCATAACACTGCACTGGTCACACAGGTGACAGACCATTGTCTGTGATCTGCCTAAGGGGTCGTTGTGATATCATAACCCTGCACTAGACACCCAGGTGAGAGACCCTTGTCTGTAAACTGCCAAAGGGGGCGTTCTGACATCATAAATCTGCGCTAGTCACGCAGGTGACAGACCCTTGTCTGTGATGTGCCTAAGGGGGCATTGTGACATCATAACACTGCACTGGTCACCCAGGTGACAGACCCCTGTCTGTGAACTGCCTAAGGGGTCATTGTGACATCATAACTCTGCACTGGTCACACAGGTGACAGACCGTTGTCTGTGATCTGCCCAAGGGGGCATTGTGACATCACAACTCTGCACGAGGCACCCAGGTGGCAGACCCTTGTCTGTGATCTGCCTAAGGGGGCAATGTGACATCAAAACTCTGCACGGGTCACCCATGTGACAGGCCCTTGAATGTGATCTGCCTAACGGGGCATTGTAACATCATAACTCTGCTCGAGTCACCCATGTGGCAGGCCCTTGAATGTGATCTGCCTAAATGGGCATTGTGACATCATAACTCTGCACTGGTCAGCCAGGTGACAGACCCTTTTCTTTGATCTGTCTAAGGAGGCATTGTGATTTAATATCTCTGCACAGGGCACCCAGGTGACAGACCCTTGTCTGTTATCTGCCTAAGGGGGCATTGTGACTTCATAACTCTTCGCTGGTCACCCAGGTGACAGATTCTTGTCTGTGATCTGCCTAAGGGGGCATTGTGACATCATAACTCTGTACTGGTCACCCAGGTGACAGGCCCTTGTCTGTGATCTGCTAAGGGGGCATTGTGTCATCATAACTCTGCGCTGGTCACCCTGGTGACAGACCATTGTTTTGATCTTTCTAAGGGGGCATTGTGACATCATAACCCTGTACTGGTCACCGTGGTGACAGACCGTTGTCTGTTATCTGCCTAAGGGAGCATTGTGACTTCATAACTGTGCACTGGTCTCCCAGGTGACACACCCTTCTCTGTGATCTGTCTAAAGGGGCATTGTGACATCATACTTCTGACCCGGTCACCCAGGTGACCGACCCTTGTCTGTGATCTGCCTAAGGGAGATTGGTGACCTCATAACTAGCCACAC